>NC_092871.1:58392980-58394402 GCF_032062135.1 Pyxicephalus adspersus | reverse complement strand
GGAACAGGCTAAAGAACTGCGCTGGAACAAACAAATATATGAATAGGATATCAGTATATGGTTATAAGGAAAAATTGTACAATTTTCTAAATATGACACATATAGGTGTATTTTACATATAGTGTAAATATGTATTTTATTTTTTTTTTATGCAGAGTTGATACTGGTTTGCAGCAGAAGAGGAGGTATTCCAGTCTGTGGTGGAAATTGAGCCACGTATGTACCCAACTTTCAGAGAGGTAGGTTGCATATAATTGTGTGTAGATGAAATTTTTATTTTTTTTATGGCTCTTATTACAGTATCAGAGGGAGAGCGAGAAAGTCCTGAGCCAGGCACGTCAAGGCAGATGGCAAAAAGTGTTGTTAAGCATTCATATCTTGTTTATGTGAAAATGTCTCATATCCATGTGTCGGCCTCACAATATATGTGTACCTAATATTCTTTTTTATTCCTACACAGTTTCTACAAAGGCTGAAATTCCCGGTAAACTGGAGGCATTGGAGCACCGGTGGAAAGAGGTGGCCCAGACGGTGCGCAAGGCAAGAAGCGATCTGCGGGCACTGAAAAGAATAATCTGGAAAAAATTGTAAAAAAGGTAAATATTATTTTTTTATTTTCAAAATTTTTAACACTAATTATTTTTTGGTAAAGAATTGGTGTGTGTTCAAATATTTATACTTGACTGACAGGTAAGTAACTTTGAACTAAACAGGATAAAGTGCCGCAGTGGAACAGGATGAAGAACTTCGCTGGAAGAAACAGGATGAAGTGCCACAGTCGAACAGGCTAAAGAACTGCGCTGGAACAAATAAATATATGAATAGGATATCAGTATATGGTTATAAGGAAAAATTGTACAATTTTCTAAATATGACACATATAGATGTATTTTACTGGTTTGCAGCAGAAGAGGAGGTATTCCAGTCTGTGGTGGAAATTGAGCCAGGTATGTACCCAACTTTCAGAGAGGTAGGTTGCATATAATTGTGTGTAGATGAAATTTTTATTTTTTTTGGCTCTTATTACAGTATCAGAGGGAGAGCGAGAAAGTCCTGAGCCAGTCACGTTAGGGCCGATGGCAAAAAAGTGTTGGTAAGCATTCATATCTTGTTTATGTGAAAATGTCTCATATCCATGTGTCGGCTTCACAATATATGTGTACTTAACATTCTTTTTTTATTCCTACACAGAGTTTGATAGATAAAGAAGAAAGGAAATTTTGGAGAAAATGGAGGTGATGTAGCACCGAAGTGGCCAAGACAGTTCCCGAGGTGAGAAGTGAGCTGCGGGCATTCCAAAAATTTAAAAATAAAAAAATTTTGCAAAAAAAATAAATATTTATATATTTTCATTTTATACATTTTTTACAATAAATTTATTTAATTTGAAAAAATTTGTGTGTGTTCGTTCAATTATTTATA
>NC_092871.1:58352737-58392625 GCF_032062135.1 Pyxicephalus adspersus | reverse complement strand
TCATATACACAATACAGTATGTATTGAGGGAACGTTCGTTCATCACGCATGCTCAGACCATGGACGATCAATGAACGACCGTACACACGATAGATGGTCAACGATCATCGTCCAATCCGATCCGCCGGTCCGGTCGTTCATTTCCAGCGACTATCCTCGTTCGTCGGCGTCCTTGGTTACTTTTTTTACGAACGATTTTTACCCAATCGATTGTTCGTCGTTCGTTCATCGTTCATTTCCAACGATAAAAATTGGAAGTGTGTACGCAGCTTAAGTCTAGTGCCCTTACTGTTTCCCTTTCTATAGATACACAGACACACCTCCAGCAACATTTTCTGTATAGGCGGGAACAAAATAAATTGCCGTATTTGGGTATATACTTGACATCATCCTAGGATATCATGTTTTCTGCCAATTATACAGCTGTATTTGGTTCTATAAAAGCGTCCCTAGAAACATTGAAGAGATTCCAAATCTCCTGGCTGTGTAGGATAGCAGCTTTAAAAATGATGGCCCTCCCCAGACTTCTATATTTATTTGGGGTCCTCCCCGTAGCAATCCCATTACAAATTATCTATTCCCCCCAAAGTGTTTTTTTAGATTTTGTATGGCAGGGGTCTAGGCCCAGAGAGTCTAAAAGAGTGTCATATCTCCCTAATGCCAATGGAGGCCTGGCAATGCCAAAATTCCTGTACTACTATAGAGCTGCCCAATTAGCCCCCTTGTCTGCCTACCACGCTGAGAGGAACAAGCCGCTTTGGATTGATCTGGAGGCTTCCCAGTTATCTCCTATAGCTTTGAACACATTGCTTTGGATTCCTCTACAAATGGGTAAACAAGTATCTAGTCCTATCACACAACATTCTTTGAAGGTGTGGGATGATGTCAAGTATTCAGGAGCTTTGATGTCGCCTCACACCCCATTGGCAACTATAGTAGGTAACCCAGCTTTTGTTCCGGTATATGATACACCTTCGCGTTTCCAAGAGTGGATTGCTAAAGAGTTTCAAAGAGCTAAAGATTTTATTGTTGCCAGCGGAGTGCGGTCATTTGAAGTTTTTAGGTCTAAATATAAAATTCCCTCGTCGGGTATTTTCTCACACTTGCAGATATGGCACTTTGTCCAGTCCTTAATTAAACATGCCACTAACCCTCTCTCACTTACACCTTTTGAAAGTAAATGTGACAAAGACCCTTTGGGTAAAGGTGTTATCTCACTCATTTACTGTTCTTTGCTTTCAGCAGAGGTGAAAGTCCAACCGCTTTATGTGTCTAGATGGGAGGAGGATATTGGCAGATCGTTACAAAACTGCCCAATGGGAACAGATCTGGGACACTGCAGCCCATGTAGTTCATGCGGGCTTTCATGAGGCTAATTAAAAATTACTCATGAGATGGTATCTGGTATCGACTAGGTTGGTGAAATTTCACCCTAATCTATCTAATTTGTGCTTCCCACAATGTGGAGGAACTGGTACCCTATATCATGTCTGGTGGACTTGTCCATGTATTAAAAGGTTCTGGATGAGTGTTTATCAACTTGTGTATACATTGTTGGGTAGAAGTATGAGAAAGGACCCGTTTGAAGCATTGTTACTTCTTCGGCCTAATAACTGCACGAAACACTTATTCAAGCTCCTTAATTTGGTTTCACTGCTGCTAAACAAACATTGGCGAAGGCCTGGTCCTCGAATAACCCCAATGTGAAATAGGTGAAAAATAAAATTAATTGGTACTTTGTTAACAAATTATTGTATGCTAAATTGAATGATTCTTTTGACTTTTTCCAAACTGTATGGAAACCTTGAATTGATAATTATTTACCTAGAGATTTTAATAGGGATCAGCTTTCTCTGTAAAGTGTTAATGTGTCCAAAATGCCCCACCTCACAACTGTGTCTATTTTTGGTCTTGGGTTCCCCTCCCCCCTGTCCATACACTCATCTTTTCTCCTCTCTTGCTTCTTCCCCTCTTTCTCTATTCTTTTTGATCTTCCCTTTTTCTTTATTGTCCTGTAGCATTTGGTTTTGGATTTTTGCAATGATGTACACATGTGATACATGTATGTTTATAAGCTCCTGACTCCAGACGGGAGTTGCAACTGCCATCATTGGCCAAACTGTATTATTGGTCTCTTTGTTCATTTCCCCCTTCTCCCTTATGTTTTTATTCTCTTGTTATCCATTCTTGTTATATCAAAAAAACTTTTTCCTCTACTAAAAAATTTTTGAAAAAAAAAAAAAAAAATATTATACTCATACTATTTTATTATACTGTAAAATAAATGTTCATGAAAGACAATGTACTGCTTTTACACATATAAATCCACTGTATTGCATTCAATACAGTTATTTTGTAATAAATGCAGTACAAATAGATTTTGAATTTCCCGGCCTGCCCCGTGGGCATTGATTGAACGCACCAACGTCACTGGGAACTCACCGGTGACTCATGGAGTGCAGAAGACGCCGGAGGAAGAAGAAAGAAGACACGAAGGAAGAGAGAAGACGCGAAAGACACCGCGGCGGATCAGGTAAGACTCGATTTACTATTTTTTCCCATAGGTTTACCTACCCCACGTGTGACTCTGGGTTACCGCTTTTAGCTTTTTTTTAAGCTCCGGATAAGGAAGGGATTCTTCACTGTAAAATGTCTGTGAAAATGTGGAATCGGCTCCCTCAGGAAGTAGTTTCAGCAACTACTATAGATTGCTTTAGGAAAAAGCTGGATGCTTTTCTAGCAGCACAGAATATATTTGGGTATTAAGGATTTAAAGTAAAGATACCAGAGGCCGTAGATCCAGGGAAGGAGTTTTGTCCCCTGTTGAATCAAATTGTACCAGGGTTTTTTTTTGCCTTCCTCTGGACCAACTATGTCCATATGGTTTTATATCTGGGATATGTTTATTTCCACAGTGGTTGAACTTGATTGACTTATGTCTTTTTTTCAACCTGACCTACTTTGTAACTATGTAATCCAAGGCATCAACTGTTCAAAGTTAAAATTACAAAGATTTTGACATGACACAAGAGCAAACAGAATATTCAGTTGACCAGGCGTAGGGTAAATGCCCAGCAGTGTGTTTAGGTCCTTATCCAAGCCATTAACTGTTCAAAGTTAAAATGACATAGATTTTAACATGACACAAGAGCAAACAGAATATTCAGTTGACCAGGCGTAGGGTAAATGCCCAGCAGTCTGTTTAGGCCCTTACCTGGTTAGAGCAGGTGTGTGCTAGACACCAATACTGCAGTATTTTATAATAATCACCAGATGCTAAGGGTTGCAGGATAATTGGACCTGATTTATTTAGGCTCTCTAAGATTGGAGAAGATAGACTTGGTAAACCTGGGTGATCAATGAAACCTGCATCGTATTTGGTACAGGATTGAAAACATTTACTAACAAATAGCAAATTAATTTTAGGAAATACATTTCAGGTTTACTGGATCACTCATGTTCTCCCATGATAGTCTATCTTCTCCAGTCCCAGAGGATTGATCAATTAGTTCCAATGTTAGAAGAGCTACAAGTTAATGAGGAATAACACATTACACTACTGCAATGCTACTTCTAACTACAAGAGGGATTTTTGTACAGAAGCATTTATGAAGCTGATGGGTAATTTGGGGGTCACGTTTACTAAATTTAGTAATTTCCCTGGTAGGTGAACAGCCTTAATGACTTTAGTAAATCTCCCCTAATGCACAGCATGGCTTAACAATCAGGATAAATACAAATCCTCTGCTAGTGAAGCCTTTTTGTTGATGTTTATGAAGACAAACTCCCAGATGGCCATCCTTGTCCAAACCACATATTCCCTAAAAAATTTTACTTTCCATAAGTTTCCCGACTTCTTAGGCACAGAAGGTGTAATTTTATAATGCTGGTCTATTATTACATAAATATGTGTTGTTGTATATTGTGCATATTATGTATGCATGCAGAAGATTATATATTATTAATATATATATATATTGAATTAGACTAAGGAGACAAGCTACAACAGATGCAGGAATGTGCCAGCAGCTGAAAAAAATGTAGTTATTTTAATGCTTGCAGAGGATATCTCTGCTGATGCCAATTCCTTCCAGGAAAGACTGTTTGGTACATCTGATTAAATTAGAATCACTCAACTGTGTGTACTCCATTCCATGAAAAATGATGCAGGAGAGAAGGATGGAGCATTACATGGGTTTATAACTTTGGATATGAACCATCTATCTGCATGAAAGCATCTTCCTTAGTATGTTAGAAAAACAGTATCTAAATTGTATAATAATTTCAAAAATGTGCTAATATGACTGATAAAGTGTAAATAATTACAAACTGGGCCTGGTATCCAAGGTAAAGATGTCTTACTGTAAGTGGGAAAGCTTGTCCTATGCCAGCATGCTATAGAAAAAGACTCTTGTGTGGAAGCAGTGCTGTTCAGGATCCAACATGGCCCACAGCTAGAATAGAAAAGCCTGTCCCCTAGCAGTAGAATAGACTCTTGTTCTCTTTGTAGAAAAATCAGTCTATCTGAGATCTGACACTCTTACTGCTGAGTCAGCAACAATCTTGGTTCGTGGAGACTTGCTAGCCCCGACTGGACAAGGGGCACGTCGGCTCTGCAGAATCACCAATGACAGTGGTGCATATCTTCCAGAAATGCTGGCAGAATTAGAGGCTAGTCCAATGGTATACCACCTCCCAATAATCTACAGTAAAAAAAGGTATTGGTAGGTTTTTTGTTTGTAGATTGTCAGAAGGTGGTATGGCATTTGACTGGTGGTATTGCATTGGAATAGCATTGGACTGGTGGTATGGCATTGGACTTTTGGTATTGAACTGGTCTGGTATTGGACTGGTGGTATGGCATCAGACTGGTGATAATGCATTAGAATGGCATTGGACTGGTGGTATTGCATTTTTCTAGGGGTATGGCATAGTACTGGTGGTATTGCACTGGACTGGTGGTATGGCACCGGACTAGAATTGCACTGGTTTTATGACATTGGACTGGTGGTATGGCCTTGGTCTGGTATTGGACTGGTGGTATGGCATTGATCTGGTATTGGACTGGTGGTATGGCATGTATATATTATGAATGTTTATTTGAGCTTTAACACTTCCACATTGTATCCAAGCACTAAAACTGTTTTAGCTCTGGAAACCTATATTTGAAAAGAAATATCTTGTTAGAGTTAGAATGCTGTAATCTTGCTTCTATAATAATGTTTGCTTGTAAACCCAGTTATAAGTCCCCACTCCAACACCTGGGATAAATGTACATAAGTGCATTGTTAGCAGAATAATACGAAAGCCTTCATTATTCACATACCTACCCAGTAAGGGCTCTGCTATACATACAAGGTTTTAATTTTGATCTGTGATTGTTGAATTGTGTTCAAAGAGCATTACAAGAAAAGACACTGGCTGGAAGCCCGGGTGCCCTGGACATTGCAGAACCATTAGGCATAGTCACATCAGCTGTTTCCAGAAATCATAATGTATAGGTTTTTTTTTACTTCTCTGTCAATGTAATGCACAGCAGGAACAAGGCAGAAAATCTGATGACACTTTAATATTTCTCCCTCGCCCCATCCCAGCCTCCTTCCCTGATTGCTGGGTACATTTCATAACATTCTCTACAGGGGACATGCAGGGGCCAGTGTTCAGACTTGCCAGCACTGGCTTCTGGGATCACATGGCCCGCTTCCAGCTTGGGGCTTGTCCAGCCAGCAAGTATAAAAGTCACAGCAGCCCTGTATCCTCATCACTAAAACCAGACGAGACAGCAGAAGCCTTTCAGACCAATTCAGAACCATGAAGAGACTTATATTCAGCTTAGCCCTCATCACTCTGTATGTCCTGTATGTAAAGGCTGATGTCCCCCTCCAGCCAGACTTCCAGGATGACAAAGTAAGTGCCAATTCTTCCCAAATCTATTAGAACGTTTAATCTTAAAGAGAGACTGCATCCCAAAACTAATTATTATTTATTGAGGACAGAGCTAGGGGAGGTCATGCATCCATTGGCTTTTCAAATCTGTAGGAAACTCTAGTGGTTAGATACCCCTGACGAAGTTAGTGGCTCTGCCCCATAGCCATTGACTTTCAATTTACTGTTCTGTGTCTATTCTGAGCTGTGTCACCTCCTGAGCCAAAAATCCACTGATACCCCAGGGCTCACTCCTCTTGCAGCAGGAGATCCCAATCTTCCGGTAAAGCCTTGGTATGGAATAATAAAGGTTAACTCCCTCTAAATGGAAAATGGTGGTCTGAATGACCAGCCAGCACCTTGGGGCTCCTGGTGACTGCAGAGGTGAGATTCTGTCACAGTCCTTTTTTTTTTTTTTACTAAAACAATTCTATAAGGTAGGGGTGTTTTGTACCAGACCAATCGTCTGATGAGTATCTGCTCCCGTAGTCCTGAAATAAGGCTCCATCTTAGTTACATGCTCTTGATTCAATGGGAAGGGGTGCTACTAGCGGCCATTTTGAGCAAGAAATATAAAAGAGTAACTGTACATATATACATTGTAAAATAGACATTTTACTCAATTCCATCACAGTCCCCCCTAAAATGACTATTTTCACTGTCCCTACTTATCCTAGCTCATCTGTCCTTATGTGTCTTGGAATTTTTTTGTGCTGCACGTTAGACGAGTGATGGCTATTCCATCATCCCCCTTGCCACAGACTTTACACATAAGGAAGTCAGATACTGTCCCTATGGGGAAATGTTGTTTTTGGGCAGGAGGGAGTTCAACAGGGTGTAAGGCTTCTCATCCTCTTTCATGTGAAAATCTCCCTCCTCCTGGTAAAGGAGAGTTGGAGTGCGGGTATCTATGGCCTTTCCCATCAACTTTTTCACACAAGGTAAGACACAACAGACTATTAAAGCAAGGAAAATTAGAATGATCAACACAGTTACCCCTATCTTTTCTAGAGCCTTCTGCCATCCACTCATCCAGCTAAAGTATTGATCCCATGGATCTGTGATACTGAGTTCTTTTTCAACTCCACCGATAGATCTTCCAACTTTTTGATGGCTAGCGTGACCTTGCCATTTGGACCGGTATTTTAGGAATGCAGGTGCAACATGTCCCTCTATTGTTTTACAAACGCCCCCCTTTTAAGTTAACACCATATCTAAGGCCATCCGATTTTGGAAGGTCATGTGGGATGTAGAGGCCAACTGGTCAGCAATTCCTTGGAGGGCATCCCTGGTATAGTTTACAAACCTCTGTTGATTGTAATATATGCAATTTATCCAGTCTACATTTTTATTGATAGTTATTAGTTATGGGAATTAGGACTCAAAGCCTGCTTTCACTGGATCTCTAGCCTTGAATTCATCGGGCACCCCCCTTGGGACTGCAATTGCATCTATGTACACATGGGGGTCAAAGCTTCCAGGAGGGACTTTCCATTTCCTCCTGCGGCTAGGTGCTGGGTCAGAGTGTAAATTAGGGGTACTTTCTGCTAAGATATGGAGAGGCATGATAGCATTTGCAAGAGCACATTCACCAGTCAAGGTTCCCTCTAACCCTATTCTAATTCTCTGGTCCCCACAGATCCAATATACATCAGCAAGGGACTGGGTCTGGTTTTGTACTAACCCCTTTGAAACGTTGCTATAGGTAGCGCAGTAGCCTTCTGTGAAATTTGCTTTCACCCCTTTGCTCCCCCTGCCCCCCCCTGCTACCCATGTCCCTAATACATACGTGCCAACATCAGCGGCGATGGGGTTTTCTATGGTCAGGGTAAGTTTCATACTATGTCCTGTTGTTCCACTGTTTAGGCATTTACCTGTTTTTAATAGGGTCATCCTACTATTCAGGGACTTTCTATTCTTGTCCACTCTTTTTAGCCTCTCTGGCTTATACCCCCAGTCTGTCCCAGTGTTTCATCCTACTGATCCCCAATAATCACAGTTTTGTCCCCAGTATTTGTCTGTAACACATATGTATGTAGATCTAGATGTGTCACGATATAAGTTGCATTGCCAAGGAACTGAAGGACAGGAGACTATGTTGCAATAATCAAAGGTGAAAGTGGCCACATGTGTGTTAGATGAATTATACCAGAATGTAGTCAACAACTTGTCATCTTGTGTGATGGCTACCTGCTGAGCCCCCACTAGACCAACCAGAGAAAGGATATATAACACTATCATTGTGTAGTAGACGGCTCTTTGTCCTCAGGGGTTTGAACTTTCTTGCAGTGGGAGCCGTGTATCAAAGTGTTCTTCCAAGCCACATTGATAGAGGTAGCCGTGGTCAACAGGACTTGGAACGGGCCATCGTTATTTTTTATCAGCACCCAGTCTCCAGGTAGCAAGCTGTATGTCCCTGTATCTGATTCGGGAATTGGAATGGAAGAAAACACTTGCGCATGTACTCGATTTAATTCTTGTGATAATGCGGTTACATAGTTTGTCAACACATCAGATTGTAACTGTAATTGTTGTGGAAAATACCAACCAAGTCTGGGGGCTGAAACAAACAAAATCTGGGTAGACTGTCTGGCCAACTCATACCAGTTTCCTGGGCCATTTTCAGCATTCTAGTTTTTAGAGTACAATTCATCCTTTCAACCTTTCCACTGCTCTAAGGATGGTAGGGCATATGTAGGGCTAGGGTGACTCCTAGCGCGGTCCAGAATTCTTTTGTCAGAGAAGCTGTGAAAGCAGGTCCTGATCACTCTCTATCACCTCTGGAACTCAAGTTTGAGACTGGGAATGCTTCCGGCCATCCTGAGAACATGTCCACCACCACAAGGGCATATTCAAATGTTCCACTTTTTGGGATTTGTATATGATCTATCTGAATTCTCTGAAACGGATATAGGGGTTTTGCCAGATGTTTCTGGGGCACTTTCTCCATTCATCCCCGGTTACACTTTGCACAAGTGGCACACGACTTACTGTATATATCTGTTACAACGGTGATTCCTGGTGCCATATAGTACTTGTTGATGAGGGAGTTCATCAAACCTTTCGACAAGTGGGCGGCCCCATAAGCCCACTGGACCACCACTAGGTACATATTTCTGGGTAGACAAAGCTTCTTATTACACACAAACAGACCTCCTTCAAGGGTCGCACCTTTCTCTGTCCAATTTTCTTTTTCTTCTGGACTTGCTTGTTCCTGGAGTTCCTTCAGGTATTCAGGTATTCCTTCGACCACTTCCCGTTTGGCCTCCATGTCCGTCAGATGATTGCCTCTTGCTTCCGGTGAAGTTAGCTTTCCATGTGCTTTTACTTTCAGAATCGCTGCTTGTGTTGGAAGAAGGAGGGCATCCATCAAATCTGAGATAGCTGATGTGTGTTTTACCGGTGTTCCTGCTGCGGTCAAGAACCCTCTTGTGTTCCAGATGACCCCAAAATCATGGGCCACATCAAAGGCATAATGAGAATCCATAAAGCTATTTGCCCTCTTCCCTTCTGCTAGCTTGCATGCTGTAGTGAGAGCCCAGAGTTGTGCTTCTTGAGTGGACACAGCAGGAGGCAAAGGCTCAGCCTGAAGGACTGTGTTTTCAGTGGTGACTGCATATCCATTGTGGTACTTGCCCTGTTCATCAGCATTTCTGGATCCATCCGCGAAAATAGTGGGGTCAGGATTCTCCAGCGGTGATTGGCTCACCGTGGGAAGATGTGCGATTTCCATTTTCATAAGTTTAAAGCAGTCATGGGGGGTGTCTTGGTTACTTTATTGTTCCTCCTGACCCCCCTCTGGAAGTGGAAGGAAAGTGGCGGGGTTCAGAGTAATGAGGGTTATGTTATCAGGTAGCAGGAGGGAACATTGGAGCCTCAGGTGTCTGGCTGTGGACCAGTGTTTTGGTTGGACTTGGTTGACTATAGCAGGGATGTCATGAGGGGCAAGCAATACGAGGTCATGTCCCAACACCAAGTCCGAGGTCTTGTCAAGTAAGGCCTGTGCAGTGAAGACGGCCCTAAGACTTGAAGGACCTCCTCTTGCCACTGTGTCCAGCCTGCAGAAGTAGTAGCCCACCGGGCGCAGGCGGTTGCCATGTGATTGGGCGAGGACACCCATAGCATGTCCTTGGTGTTCAGACACAAAGAGCATGAACATCTTGTTGTAATTCGGGAGCCCTAAGGTCGGGGCTGAGGAAATTGCTCGCTTGAGGGTCTCGAAGTTTGAGATTGCTTCAGGGGATATCTGGAAAGGATCAGACTTAAGGGCCTCATAGAGGTGTTGCATTAGTAGGGAGGCTTCTGGGATCCATGCTCTGCAATATGAGATCAGGCCAAGAAATGCATGGAATGGCTTCTGGCCTCTGGGTAAGGGGATGTCTGAGATCGCCTTGACCCTGTCCCTGGTAATGTGCCTGGTGCCATGGATAGGCAGTGTCCAAGGAAGACCACAGACATTAGGCACCACTGCAATTTGGACTTGGAGGCTTTACAGCCCTGGTCTGCAAGGTAGCACAACAGGCTCTCTGAGGTCTCTTCAGCAGTGGGCAGGTCATCCGCACAAAGGAGGAGGTCATCAACATATTGAAGGAAGGTCACAGTTGGGTGGTTCTTTTGCCATGTACCAAGGATGGTGGCCATTGCTTTGGCAAATTGGCTAGGAGTGTTTTGTGGTCCTGGAGGCATAACTGTCCATGTGTATTGTTGGCCATCATGGGTGAAAGCGAAGAGGTATCTGCAGGATGGGTGGAGTGGCACACTGAAGAATGCATTAGCCAGATCTACAACAGTACTTGGCTGATGGGGGTATGCCTGCAAGCAGAGTGTGGGGGGACTATTGGTGTCCCCAGAATGGTGGCTTTGTTGACAGCTCGGAGATCCTGGACCATTCTGTACTTTTCTGGCTCTCCTTTCGGTGTCTTCTTCTTTACGGGGAATAGAGGCGTATTGCAAGGAGATGTGCATATTACAAGGGCCCCATTGGTCATTGAAACCTAACTTGTTTTGAGATCGCATCTGATTATGCTGGTTTCAGTGAGTGTTGTGGTTTTCTGGGCAAAGGGGCCCCAGGCTTCAGTTCCACCATGACCGGGCCAACCTTCAGGTGGCCAATGTCTTCGGGTCCTGTGGACCATAAGCAACTGGGGACTCTGGCCAGTACATCAGCTGGGATATTGGTGGCAGGTGGTTCCTCAAGGACCATAAGGAGAGGGAGGGAACACAAAGCAGAGGAGTCATCCAGCCCCAATGGTGAAGAGACAGTCCTTCAACAGGTAAAGTGACCTTGGCCAATGGCCCCCCTGTATCCCCTGTAGACACAGGGGAGGTCAGTACAGGTTTGCTTGAATCCTAGCGCAAAAGGCAGAGATGTTCTGCACTAGGCTCAGGGTTCTGTTGTTGGTTCTGTTGCTGTCCTTGAGTGCGTGTGTTCCATTGTGGCATAAATTGTCTGGGGCGCCTGGGTGGACTTGTTGCGCTTTGGGTGTCAGACCCACAATTAAAACAGGTTGTGGTGGTCTTGTTGCGCTTTGGGTGTCAGGCCAAGCATCTGTTAGCATGAGTGGCGTGGCCTTCTTGGTTGTCTGGGTGGACTCCAGGCTCTTTGCTACCAGCAGGAGGGTATCCAGGGGTAATACCCGATACTCTGGCCGCGCCACTACAAGACCCTTTCGTATAGGTTCCTTCAACCCAGCGACAAACGCTGATGACAGCATTTGACAGTGGACTTTGTTGTAATTGTTGAATCCCAGATCGGAGAAAACTTGCAATCGTCTAGTGTGATATTTTTCTGATTCTGTCTTATCTTGGGTAACATTCTGTATGCTCGTAGCTTGGTCAGCCAGTCTTTCTCATGCCTATTCACATATTTGTTCACAGAATTCCACACCAGAGGAGTAGGTATTGTCATCAACAACCCTTGCAGTTTGGAGGCTCTTTTCCATTATCAGCCAGTAGGCGTCACTCGCCCTAATTTCGCATAGGCTGACAAGGTCTCTCAATGCAGCTGAATAGGTCTTTTGTATTTGGGCTATCCTCCGGCAGAAGGGCATGGGTTGTTTTACTGGGTCTGGTAAGGTGGTCACTAAGGAAGATGCCTGGGATGGGGTAAAAGTGACATACATCAAGGGTGCACCGACGGCTAGGCCATGGTTTACTGTTGAGGCCCGTGGTCCTGGGTTGGCTCGTAGCATGGGGGGAGGGTTCCAGGTCATCAGGTCCTCAGCCTCCGGGGCGATGGAGTCCACTTGGAGAGATGGGGGGCTCTGGTAGGAGTGCATACTCCCTCCCGGTCTGGGCCCTGAGTCTGGGAGGACCAAGCGGTATCGGGTATTGCTAAGCTAGGCATGGCAGGGGCCTGGGGCTCCCCTGCTGGCACGTAGTAGGTGCCATCTGCTCTTGGAGCTGGGTAGAGGGGAACTGCTGGATTAGAAGGCCCTCCAGGGTGTTGGCTGGGTGTACTAAGCTGGCCGCCACAGGAAGGAGTCATAGGGTGTCTTCCTGTGTCTTGGCTGGGTGTGCCAAGATGGCTGCCACAGGAAGGAGTCATAGGGTGTCTTCCTGTGTCTTGGTTGGGTGTGCCAAGATGGCCACCACAGGAAGCAATAGGTTGTGCCAGGGGCCGAAGTACGGGTAATAAAGGGGCGGCAGACAAAAGACGGGGCTCAGGGGAGGACCAAGAGGATGTGTCGCCATCAGCCACCCTCATGAATATCACACATCAATCCACAAACACATCACTGTTGGAGGGAAGATCCCAGAGGCAGAAAACCCTCACAAAATACCTGCGCTGCTGCCAACCGCGACACGCACCCTGACACCCCTTCCTCACGACGCACCCACTGTGCTGCCGATTACCAGAGGGTTACTGTGTCAGTAGTGCCCGTGTAGGGAGACCTCTTTCAGCGATCCCTCCTCCCCCAGGTCAATCAACACATTCACTGACACAATTCGAGCAGCAGATACGCAGCGCAGGTTCAATACAAAATAGGCTCCGGGCAAGAAATTACCTGTCTTTGGTGACTTCCGGCAGCCGCAGCAGACACAGACATAGACCAACAACGGCAGCAGGATATGTATGGGTAAGATACTAAAAGATAGATCCTACCGTACTTCGGAGGTGATAAGTCTCAATCCTGTCTGCTTTGGTCCACCTCAGCGTCCTCTCAGTCGGCTGTTTATTGGTTCACAACCTGGAGCCCAACGTTCAGGCGCCAACTGTTTTGTACCAGACCAATCGTCTGCTGAGTATCTGCTCCCGTCCTGATTAGGTATAGTGCATGCACAAGAAGAATCACACTGAGTTCAGACAAGTGAAACTTCCTTTATTCTAATAAGGCACAGGGGTTTTTTATGGGTAAGCAGCTAATGCCGTGTGCAAAGGATCATGTCCATATAAGGTAAACTTCCTCCAGGAGCTGTACATCATCATCTTGGGTGTAGTCCTGGAAGGAGGCTCCATCTTAGTTACATGCTCTTGATTCGATGGGAGGGGGTGTTACTAGCGGCCATTTTGAGCAAGAAATATAAAAGAGTAACTGTACATATATACATTGTAAAATAGACATTTTACTCAATTCCATCATAGGGGGATACAATCATTTAGCAATGTAATGTTTGCATATGATGAATGGTAATGAAAGTCTGTCTGGGATGTCAACACACTAAAGCCCATGGCAAGCAATTATACATAGATGATTCATTCTGGGTTAAGTTGGCCAAAAGGTGAAATAGGCAAAGGGATTAATTTTTTTCAGTTTTAAGTTAGGTTAAGGTCGGATAAATCCTATAAAGCATGGCAGCTAATGTTATGAGCATAGAAATCAGTCTATTGTAGATCAAGAGTGTACTGTAATAATGTTTATTTCAACCATGTTTCACATGGGGCTACATTGCTATAAACCTCCCTTGTGCCAACATTTATTCTGCTGCAGGAAAATAGGAAGGTGCTCTTTTGCATACTAAGAAACTCTGGCACTTCCCTGACTTTTGCAGTCAGCTTTTACGTAATCCTTTTTTTGTCTGTAGATTGTTGGGAGGTGGTATGGCATCGGATTGGCCTCTAATTCTGCCTGGTTTAAAGCCAAGAAGCAGTTCTTGAAGATGTGCACCACCATCATTACTCCTACTGCTGATGGAAACCTTGATGTTGTGGTCACCTATCCTAAGTAAGTGAATTCTCCAGTGGTCAGGCAATAGGGTGGGGTTTATACAAAAAGTGTATGCTTCCTTTAACAATATTGTTAAAATTGATTCTTTAGCAACAAATCTTCTAAAGAAAAATGGAGGTTGTCATTCCTGAAAATTAGTTTCCTGGTGCTCCCTAGCTTTAATATCTTCTAAACTGCTGACATTGAACAAGAATGAAGTCAAGAATTTCCAATCTCTTGGTTCTTGATTGGTCTCAGAAAGCTTTGAAACCAAATAAACAGCATGCAGGCCAGGTGGCTAGCATTTTCCAAAGAGGATGAGGAGAGAATATCCCTGTATTGATCCAATAGTGGTTATCCTTGAGGATAAAAAAGGGAACATCAGTTAAAAGTTGATGCCATGTATATTCTGTGGGTGGACAAAATAACAGAAACACGCAGTTTTGTCACATTTACCTGATAAAAAAATTAGCAGTATATGTCAGCATTGTAGCATTTTGATATTCAAGATTGTAAACCAACATGAGGTAACCAACCAAATAGGTCCAAAAGTGTTTCTGTAATTTGTGATTTAAAAGATTCTTTATATAAAATTAGAAGCCTGTAGGGATGCCTGTTTCACACCACATCATAAATGGTTCTGTTCCAGACAAGACCGATGTGAAAAGAAGAGTATGACCTACATCAAAACCGAACAGCCTGGCCGCTTCATTTCCAAGAGCCCACGTAAGTCAATGCCATAGATCCCACATTACCAAAAGACTGGAGAAAATAGACTAAATTATGAAAACCTGGATGATCCAGCTAACCTGAAATGGATCTGGTTCAGGATTAAAAACATTTGCAAACATTAGGAAATTATTTTCAGAGATCCAGTCTAGGTTAGCTGGATCACCCAGGCTCATTGCCAGGTAATACTGCTTGACTGAATGCAACAAACACTTAACTTGTGTTTTCTCCAAGGTTATGGCAGTGATCATGACATCTCAGTGATAGAGACCAACTACAACGAATTTACCTTGATGCACACTCTGAAGACCAAGGGCAGTGACGTCAACACTGTTGTGTCTCTGTTTGGTAAGTGCTCATTCACACCACAGAGCAAATTTGTGGTTTGATCATGCATAGCTGTTAACTGGCCAAATCATTTTGCTCTCCTACTGCAAAACTGGAAAAAATGTACAGTAAATACCCTGTGTATGTTTTAGGGTAATCTAGTTGGAGGATTTGAACCACTCATGCCCTTGTGACCAAATTTGGTCTTGGTTGATCAGGAACATGGTGCCATATTGTGGAAATGAAAAAAACAGTCAGTGCTCATCAATACCCACTTTTCATATATTCATACTTTTCATGTATTTCACTTTTCTCTGGCAGGCAAATGGAGGGATGAGGGAAATAAATAGAAATGAGGATAAATGGGAGGTAGAATGCAGGCAATAAAAAGGAACAGAACGATTCAAAGTGAGTAGATATATTCTCAATGTATCATGTCCAATATAGGAAATTTTACCTAATTTTAGTTTTTTTTTACTTGGGTAAATATCCTCAAGCGTAGGTTAAGCATAGGCTTCCAAAAGGCAGGCAGTGCTGTGCTATCTTATTAGGAAACTAAAAATTCTTTCCAAAATAGTTATGGATGCTCCAAGGTGACATTGGTAAAAGCCCAACAGGGTTAAATATTCTATGTTCTTTTATGGGGTACAGAAGGACAGAAAATGTATGATCCTCCAAGACATGAAATTGGTACTCCAAAATTATGGCTAGAATGGTGTGAAGAGTAGATTTTCTGTCAATTTTAATATTACTGTTGCTGTCCTCTGTGGGAAAAATACAACCTTCCCTTTTCGTCTGAAAATACATTGAAGTATACAAGACAACCCAATGTGGTCACTTCAGACATATTTTTGGACATACCTGCCATTGTGATAATTTCCCTATGTTAGTGATATGATGATATATGATACGTCTACTCACTTCCTGTAGTGTCACTGGAACAGCAAGTAGGGGAGAATCTTCTCAATGGGAACATAAAATAGTAATCTGACCAAAAATTTAACCCTTAACCACCCTTAACCAAAATATGAAAAATAAGTTATGGATGGATATCTACTTAACAGGAAAATTGGGTACTCCCAGCTTTAGCTTGGGTACCCTTTTTGGCACACCTTGAGTATTGGTAAATTTGAGCCGCTGTGCCTTCATAATGATTGGATTTTTTCTCTATTACAGGAAGAAGCAAAGAGCTGAGACCAGAACTCGTGGAGAAATTCAAGCAAACTGCTAAGGAATATGGACTGACTGATGAAAACATCCTCATCCTTCCTCAATCTGGTATCATCATCGCAACATATTTATCAAATTACAACTTACCTACATGTACTAACCCCTAATGTCTGAGAAGCCAATGCAAGCAATCAACTTTAGATTCCCTACAGTCGTGTCAAAGATTTCTGATCGATTCTCATAGCATGCTGCTCAAAAAAGCTATAAAAGCTGTTTGTTTTAATCACCAAATTCCAGTTTGTTGTTCACAGAAAGATAAAGAAGTGACAGCTTTAACAATTGCACAATTGGCAGTAAGTGGCAGTGAGCAGTACTGATCTGCACACTGCCATCCAATTAATTTTTCTTTTGGGTCTCTAGTAGAAGCTACATGGACCTTTCTGCTCTTTTTTAAATCTTTGCCACAGCTGTGTTTTATTTTTTCACATTAACAAGCACACCCGGCTCTGGGCAGAGAAAAATAGTAACAAAAACACAAGGTTTTTAAACCATTTTAGAATGCTATTTAATTCACAATTGATCTGCGCATGATGACTGCTGGCCACACCATAAAATCACACCATAAAATCAATGCACAATTTACATCAACTGGCCAAAATGAGTGAAAAAAAACATAATATCTATAGCCAATAAAAAGGCCTGTGGCAATGGTATTAGTGAAATTAGTTTGAGATCATTCAGAATTTATTGACAGAATCATTTGACTTGCAGTTGTCCACTTCTTGGCATGCATTTGACTTTTGTCAATGTGGACTGTGCATTTTTCTCTTGTGTCTTTTCTGCACTGCAAAAAGTATAACACAACACATTTTCTTATAAGTTAAGGACCAATGTTGCTCAGAGTACACATAAACACAGTCCGTTTCCAGCAAGAACCTCACATAACCAGACAAGATATTTGCAGTCCACATGGCAATAATTCCTCTTACTGTTTTCCTTTCACAGATACGTGCATGACTGAAGCCTAACAGGTGGGTACAAGGACCAGGCTGAAAAAGAAAACTTGGTATTTTTGTGTTTGTTACTGGCAAAGGAAAGCTTTCACGAGAGAAGAATATAATCTGTTATTTTCTAAAAATCCCATTTGCATGTAGCTAGAAATGTAGCTAGAAATCTGTGGGCCCACCACATTTGTGGGCCCACCACTTTTCCCCACCATAGTGCATAATAATCTCTGATGCAGGATTAGTGGCAGCATAGCGCATGGTAACCCCTCTACCCCACTAAGTATAAGGGGCACTTAATATATCCCCCAGCCATAACCAGTGGCACCATAGCTCACAGGAACCCAACTGCCCTTCCCCATTGCAACCAAATCAGTGCAGAACAATGCAGGGGCTGTGAGACAGAGGTGAAATAATTGGTGGCATAGGGAAAGTCATCCTGTCTTTTCTCCAACTTTCAATTTCTCAACATTTGACAGGTGAAGATTAGGGGATATCACTGCAGGTCAGAAGAACCATTAAATATCCTATTTTAGCTTTGCTTAACTTTATCAAACCTTCAGCCTACACATTGGACTACATTGGGCTACAAACTCAAAAGAAGACACAATAAATAATAGAGCATTCTCCTGTCTATGTAGTGTCGCAGAGGTGTGTAAATCACAAAACTAGCTGGAGAAAGTTACAAAAGCTTTGTATAGTTGATATGCATGTATTTCAACTTATTTTGGGTGCACACAATGGTTTATGGCCACAGTAGAAGACAAATAAGAATGGCCTGAGACACAGAGATTCAAATCAGCCTGCCCTAGGCTCGTCATACTTATGTGATTGTATATTTCTATTTACATCTGCCAACTTCTATGTAGTACAAGTGTCTACCAGAATAAATATAACAGCCCTCATAATATTTAGGTTTGTATCTCCAAAGAAGAATGTTTCGAAAATGCACAATCAGAACATGAAGTATATGATCAGTTTTAGATATTTTTAACGGTAAGAGCATCATGTTTACATTGCTGTATGTGTCCCCAATAATAAGATATGCCTTCAGTTCTTGTTGTAAGGCCACCCAGGGTATTATTCTCTTGCATCTCTTCTGCACTGGACAGAGTATGAACACAACACATTTTCTTGTTAGTTAACAATTGTAAATGTGATTTATTTCCCTTATATAACCCATGTTTGTGCAGGGCAGCACGGTGACTCACGGTGAGGTAACACTCTTGCCTTTACAGCGCTGGGTACCAGGTTCGAATCTCGGCCAGGGCACTATCTGCATGGAGTTTGCACATTCTCCCTGTGTCTGCGTAGATTTCCTCCGGGTACTCCGGTTTCCTCCCACACCCCAAAAACATGCAGTTAGGTTATTTGGCTTTCCCTCAAAAATTGACCTTAGACTACATTAATGACATATGACTATGGTAGAGACATTAGATTGTGAGCGCCTTTGAAGGACGGTTAGTGACATGACTATTGACTTTGTACAGCGTTGCATAATATGATGGCGCTATATAAATACTGTGTAATAATAATAATAGTAATGTTTTCTATCCCTTGCAGCAGAGAGAAGATGCAGTACCCCAATATTTCCACTAGATGGCATCCATTTAATAGCTGGATTTAGCTTGCTGTGGTTATGTCTGCGAATGTCTGCCTACAATAAACTCCTGCATGAAGCCCTAATCTGCCTCCTGTTTTTTTGGTAGACTTTTTATGATGAGCACATGGTTTTTGCCTAATTTTACACACATTAAATGGATTTCAATGATCAAATGGAAACAGTGTACATATATTCTCCAATGCTGACTGCCAGAATTATTGTGGGTTTTCTTTTACTAGCTCTGAGGCCCAGATTCAGTCTATCCCAGGTAACTGTCTGCAAGTGGAACACCCCAGCCATTAAGCAGAAAACAATACAAGAACCTAAAATTACTTTTTTTTTCTTAAAAAACAAATGGCTGCCTAGTTTGCCTATCTCTTGGCTTGAACCTGTATCTGACCAATAGGTAATTTTGCCACGCTACCTACTGGTCAATTTTAGGCTTAAAGCCATAACCCTTTGGCTGAAATATTGCCAATTCATGTCATGGTCACATATATTAAAAAACAAAAACAATGATTTTAATTTCTAAGCTTAAATAATGTATGTACCCGAAAGTTTTTTTATATCAGACTGGCGTACTCGGAGGGGCAGGGGCAATCATGTGTGCTGCATGCACATGTGTACCCATCCTTCAATCAAGTAGCAGGAAGGTCAATGGCTAGGCCAGAGTCCTGGCTATGATGTTTGTGATGGAGGACTAACTGAACCAAATTATTTTGCTGGTAAAAAAGTTCCACATATTGTATGTATTTTAACTGTGAATCAAACTTTTTTTATTCCTGGTGTTCAACTTAAATGTGACAGAGTACATTGTAGGGTCTGATTTATTAAAGCTCTCCAAAACTGGAAAAAATAGATTATCATGAGAGAACCTGCATGTTACAGCAAACCTGGAAAGGATTTCTTAAAAATCATTTACTATTAGTTGGCAGGTGTTTTCAGTCCTGGAACAAATCCATTCCAGGTTTGCTAGATAACCCAGGCTCTCCCATGATAGTCTATCATATCCAGTCCTGGAGAACTTTCATAAACCAGGCCCATATTGTGGCATTAAAAAGAGGTGTCAGAGTATATATAATATATAAATATATAAAATCGGATGTATGTATGTGTGTGTGTGTGTTCCACCATTACTCAAAAACACATGGAGACATTTCAACCAAACTTGCCATACATATGACTGAGACTCATGTGAGTGCACCAGTGATCTTTGTACAGCGCTGTGCTATATGTCAGAGCTTTATTTGGATGTGTGTATGTGATCACTAGGAAAGCATAGAGACATTTAAACCAAACTTGCTAGACATATGGCACCGCTGATCTTTGTATAGCCCTGTGGTATATTTCAGAGGTATATAAATGTATAATAATAGTGTGTGACTGTGGGGGAACATTGAAGAGTCAGCTCTTCTGTACAGAGACTGATGGGTCTAGCGCAGTGTTTCATTGTACAACACTATGGTATATGTCAGAGCTATATAAATCTATATATAAAAAAATTGGATGTTTGTATGGGTGTGTATGTTTCACCATCACTTGAAAACACATGGAGACATTTCAACCAAACTTGCCATACATATGACTGAGACTCATGTGAGTGCCCCAGCCATCTTTGTACAGCACTTGTGCTATATGTCAGAGTTATATTTGGATGTGTGTATGTCATCACCAGGAAATGCATGGAGACATTTCAACCAAACCTGCTATGTTCAACCATTGCTCGGAAATGCATCTACACATTTCAACTTGCTAGACAAATGACTCAGACTCATGTGAGTGCACCGCTGATCTTTGTGCAGCGCTGTGCTATATGTCAGAGCTATATTTGGTGATCACTAGGAAACGCATGGAGACATTTCAACCAAACTTGCTATGTTCCACTATCACTCAGAAACACATAGAGACATTTAAACCAAACTTGATAGACATATGACAACGCTAATATTTGTACAGCGCTGTGGTATATGTAAGAGGTATATAAATGTATAATAATAGTGTGTGAGGAGGACTGAGGAGGACATTAGAGTGTCAGCTCCTCTGTACAGAGACTGATGGGTCTTGCTCAGTGTTTCATTGTACAGCACTATGGTATATATCAGAGCTATATAAATCTATATATATAAAATTGTATGTATGTATGTCTGTTTGTATGTGTGTATGTTCCACCATCACTCAAAAACGCATGGAGACATTTCAACAAAACTTGCTATACATATGACTAAGACTCATGTGAGTGCACCAGTCATCTTCGTACAGCGCTGTGCTATATGTTAGAGCTATATTTAAATGTATGTATGTCTGTGTGTATGTCATCACTAGGAAACATGAAGACATTTCAACAAAACTTGCTATGTTCTACTATCATTCGGAAACGCATTGAGACATTTAAACAAAATTGCTAGACATATGACTCAGATTCATGTGAGTCATACATCTTTGTGCAGCTCTGTGGTATATGTCAGAGGTATATTTGCATGTATGTGTGTATGTATTGCTCAGTGACAGTGTGCCTTTTGCTTATAGTTTTAATTACTTTTTTTGGACTCTTTTACGAATTTCTGACCTGTAATAATGCCCTAGAGAAAATGCAAGGCAATTGGCCGAGTGCAATCAAAGGAAAAAAAATGAAACAACACCGTAGACAAGAAAATCACTAAAGCTTTATTTAATTATTTTTCCTGTATAATATAAAATTGCAATAAATAAATACCCCGGCAGCGCCTGGTAATCAGCATATATATATACCATATATTTTGAAAAGTCTGGGGACTAGCTCAGACCACAGCCAGCATGCTTTTTACAAAAAGGGTGTAACAAATATAGGGGACTGCCTTTTTCTATGTGCTTGCTGAGTAGTAACTTTGTAAATTCCAAATAAAGTTGTTGAAGTGTTTCCTTAGGAACTCCATCAGGATATAGGGAAATGAAGGAAGTACTGGAACAGAGATGAGAACATGTGCTCAGCCAGGTTAGGTGCCTGCATCCCTTCCAGAACACACTAACTGCTGTGTCTGTGTATAGTGCAGTATTATATTATTACCCTCTGTATTAATGGGGTATATGTGATATCTGTTATCAGAGATCACTTTGAGAAATCCCCACTGTCAGTGTATCAGCTACATACACAAATATATATTTGCTCTGCCCTTTCAGTTATCTTTGCTGATCTGCACCCTCTGTCTAGTTACATCTAGCATAGGTTAGGCATCCGATGGCCCATAGGTAGCAGAGGTCCAGTTGCATTGGCAGATAGTGTGATGGCTAGGGTCTAAGTGGTAGTGCAGATAGATAGGGAGGCCCGCAGCAGGGGACTGTGAGCAGGGCCGGCATTACTGGGATGGGAGGGCAGCCCCCTGCCGGAGTGTTAAGGCTTATTGATAAGTGAGGAGAGAGAGGTGGGGAATAATGAGAGGATGCGTCAGAAGTAGAGGGAAGGAGTGTAGAGGGTTTAAGAAGAGGGGGCATGGGAAGTGAGGGACAGAATTTGCGTAAGAAAATTTTAGGTAGGTGACAACAGCATGGCGTCCTCAGACACCCTGATGGAGCAGCCTAGGGCTGCAGTGGCCTCTCACAGTGACCTCAGGTTGCAGGATAGGGTGGCAGAAGCTTTAGGGGGGCTGCCAGTGGGCCCCAAGTAGTTAGATTAGAAGGGCTGCGGCCTCGGAGGCATAGGCCCCCAGTGTGCCTGAGCCCAGAACCGTTTTTGAGAGCTCAGCGCCCTTTTGGGAGCCCCCAGAGGGACCCTTCTGACTTGCAGGCTGGACAAAGCAGGGTCCAAGCCAGGCAGAGGTCAGGTAGGAGCGGGAAGAGGACATTGCATGTATGGGAGTTTTTGTGCTGGGGGGTTAACTAGTAGGGGGGAGGAGGGATGGGGCAGGCCTGGGGAGGGGGGGGGCATAGGGGGGGGGGGGGTTCAGGAAGTGTTAGCAGGTTTGAGGGAGGTCATGCAGGCTATTAAGCAGAGGTCAATGGGGGGGGAGGGGAGCGTGCAAAAAGGGGGTAGTTTAGGGGGGGGCGGAGAGAGGTCGTGTGAGGGGTGGTATCAAGTGTAGGGGAAGGGGATGCAGGCAGTGGTATATTTAAAGGACAGGAGCAGTCAAGAAGGTCGGCGTCGTCGGAAGGAGTGGGAGACGCGGCGAGAGGAGAGGTCTACGTGTGCTTTGAGGGTCCGCTGGGAGTGCACTTAAAGAAGGAAGTTCATAAGAAGATTTTAAAAGGTGATTATTTCGACATATTTTCTCTTTTGCCTTTAGAGCGTTTCAATGTCGATAGTCCAGTGGGGGAGGGGAGCAAGGATGAAAGCGAGCAACGGTCTCATTGCTTAATTCCTCGCACCTTCCTTAACTGGTTACAGGCGTTTAGTATATTAGCCAGCGAACTTGGGAAATGTCAGCCAGAGCTGTGTGCGGGTTTATTTTGCAACCTGGACACTATTAGGGAAGTGCACCGGCTTTACGGGAGCATAGCCTGGCTGCGGTTTGACAAACAATTTCATCAGCGGAAGGCAGTGAGACCGTCATTGCGGTGGGATCACAAAGACATCGGACTTTGGATGGGGATAATGAGAGTGGGGAGGCCCAGTGGACAACGTTTTTTTCAGGGGGGGGCGGTGGGTCACAAGGAGTTGGATTGCCGGCCGGAAAGAAGTATGGAGTGTGCTGGCTGTTCAACGAGGGCGCGTGCAAACTCGGCGGGACTTGCCGTTTCCGCCACGAATGTTCAGGATGTGGAGGTAACCACGGGCTTGTCAGTTGTTTTAAGCATGGGGCAAGTCGGGGGGGTGGCGCTGCAAAAAGGAATGACGCCAGTGATCATCGTAAAGATGCGGCCTTTTCTAAGTAAGTATCCTGACCGGGCGGCGGCTAGAATATTGGAGGAGGGTTTTGAAAATGGTTTTTGGTTTCCTTGCGAATTACCTGTTGTTCCAAAGGAATCCAAAAATTTGAGGTCGGCATTGCAGCATCCAGAGGTACTGACAGCAAAATTGGAGAAAGTGGGGCTAGGACGGATAAGCAACCCTTTTGAGATGCCGCCACTGGAAGGTTTGGTGGTTTCACCCTTGGGCTTAGTCCTCAAAAAGGAGCCAGGTAAGTTTAGATTGATCCATCATTTATCATTCCCGCCGGGGGGTTCGGTAAATGATCAAAGCATTGATCCGGATTTGTGCTCCATGGCTTACACATCGCTGGATGCTGCTATTCGGTGGGTACGGCATGGAAAAGGAGCATTGATGGCAAAATCAGACATTGAGGCTGCTTTTCGTTTATTGCCGGTACACCCCGAGTGTGTGCGTTTGTTACGTTGCAAGTGGCAGGGGGAGTATTTCGTGGACAGGTGCTTGCCCATGGGTTGCTCCAATTCTTGAGCACTGTTGGAGCAATTTAGCACCCTTTTGGAGTGGGTTGTTAAGTCAGTGGCAGGGGTGGAATCGGTCATCCATTATTTGGATGATTTTTGTTGATCGGATCCCCTGATAGTTCTGTTTGTAGGGTTTTGTTGGGGACGTTACAGCATGTGGTGGATCGTTTTGGTGTACCTTTGGCGGCGGATAAAAACGAAGGCCCAGGTTTAGTGATTTCATTCCTGGGCATTGAGTTGGATTCCGTAGCTATGGAAAGCAGGTTGCCGCAAGACAAGTTGGTAGCACTGAGGGTGGAAGTGGTTGGGGCTTGTGACAGGAAGCAGATGCATTTGAGAGAGGTACAGTCTTTGTTGGGGAAGTTGAACTTTGCATGTAGGGTGGTGAGGATGGATAGAATATTTTGTAGATGGTTGGCAGCTGCGACGGCCGCTGTCACACTTTGTGCATATGTCCAAGGAAGTGAAGGCAGATTTGAAGGTGTGGAAAATGTTTTTAGGGTCATTCAATGGGAAGGCTATGTGGTTGGAAGGGCCTATCACGGCGGTGGATTTGGAGTTGTACACTGATGCAGCGGGGTCTACGGGTTTTGGCGCCTATTTTCAGGGTAAGTGTAGTGCGGGGGCGTGGCCTCAAGAGTGGGTGGAAGCAGAGCTGGTGAAGAATTTGGTGGTGCTGGAACTATTCCCTATTGTGGTGGCAATTGAATTGTGGGGGAAGGAGTTAGCGAACAAAAAAGTGAGATTCCATTGTGATAACCTGGGGGTAGTACAGGCCATCAACAATCTGTCGGTATCATCAGGGCCAGCAGTGCGGCTGTTGAGGCATTTAGTGTTGAGGTGCTTGCAGCATAACATCTATCTGTTTGCGCGCCATATTCCAGGGGTTAAAAATGTTGTGGCTGATGCACTGTCTCGTTTCTAGTGGCGCTAGAGGTGAAGCAGCGAGGGGAGCCTTGTCCAGTGGAACTGTGGGGATTTGCATTGGCCTGATTGGTGAGATGGTACAAAGGTCGGTGAGTGAGAGCACTTGGAATAGTTATGCGGGGGTTTGGAGAGAGTTGGATCAGTTATGCAGGCAGTTTGGAGAGGGGCGGACAGGAGAGAAATCAATGCACCTATTGTTGTTTTGGCTGGAGCAGGATTTTGCTAGAGGTGTGTCAGTGGCGGGGGTCAATAGGAAATTAGCGGGTATGGCATTTTGGTTTAAGTTGCAGGGGGAGAGGGACCTGACGAAGACGTTTTTAGTAAAACAGGCTGTTAAAGGGTAGAGGAAAGGAAAGAGATCTCTGGATACGAGGAGGCCGGTTTTCTTTGCGTTGTTGGGGGAGTTGTTGGTGAGCATGCGAGAGTTCATATGAAAAATTGCTCTTTAAGGCAGCTTTTATTGTAGCGTTATTTGGGGCAATGAGGATTGGGGAATTGGTTAGCCCTGCCCGGGATGGGGCTAGAGGAGTAGTGTGGCAGGATGTCACTTGTTGTTTTCAGTTCATAGCGGTATTTAAAAAATGTTTGGTGAGTATGGGTAAAGATCCGAAGCGTTACTTGTCCCATTCCTTTAGGATGGGGCCTAGGGGAGAGGGTTATTCGGAGGATTGGACGGTGGGAATCGAGAAGGTTCCGGTTGTACATTTGGCCACATCTGTTGTAAGAGGGGGGTTCAACAGGGGGGTTAGTTGGTTGGGTGGTGCGGGACGGAAGGAGTTGTTGTAGGTTGGTAAAAATGTAGTTTGGATACTGGGTCACTCCTATGTGTGGTGGGGTGCCAGAAGAGAGGAGGTACGGCGAGAGGGCCGACTGCTAGGATTGCCCAGGGAGGAGGCTACAGTGCCTTGGCTGGGTGTTCGTGGCATGGTATGGAGCAGGGTGGTGCCGGAGCTTCGAAGATTTGTGGAATTGGACCGACGCCCAGATGTGGTGGTGATACATGCGGGAGGCAATGATTTGGGGCAGCGATCCATGTGGGAACTGATCAGGGATATTAAAATTGATTATTTGAGGATCAGGTTAGAGTTCCCGGGAGTGATCATAGTTTGGTCAGACATAGTGGCCAGAACGAGTTGGAGGGGAGCAAGGTCGGTAGCGAAGGTCAACAAAGCACAGATCAAAGTAAATAAGGAGGTGGCCAGGTTTGTAGCTTGGGGATAGTGGTCAGGCACAGAGAATTGGAGGAGGAAATGTGGAGGTTTCTACGCAGTGACGGGGTGCACCTGAATGCCATAGGTACAGATTTGTGGTTTTTGGGTCTGCAAGCAGGAGTGCAGCGAGCATTTCGGGTGTGGAAGAGCGCTCAGGCATGAGGTATCCCGCCTGAGTGCAGTGGCGGTTGGGGTTTAGGAGGGTCCTGTTGGTCATTTTGGTAGGGCAACCCACTGGTAGGGTGCCCAATAATGCTGTTATAGTGGGGCCCCTGAGGCGGTGCTGGGTGGCTAGGGGCCAGTGTGGTAAAAATGGTGAATGACACTCGGTGAAGCGGACTTAACCCTTCCTAGACCTGCGGCCTGGTTGGTTAAAAAGTGGAGTTGGATATAGTGCAATAGGGCACAGTGGTTTTTGATAATGGGTTGTTGGTTTACAGACCTAGTTATAATTGGTTAAAGAAAAATTTAGGCAATTTTGAAGGATTGTTATTATTATGCTAATGTTATGTTATGTTAATGTGATGATAATTTGAATGTTAAATTATGGTAATGTATGTTATTTAATGTAAGTTATTTCATATGTTATTTAAGATGGTTATTTATTGGTTATTTATTGTTTAATAAAAAAAGAGGTTTAAAAAATTTTGGTAAATAAACGGCTGCTTGCCAGCCATTTTAACCCAAAACAGGTGTCAGTGGTTTTTGGGGAAAAGAGGGAGGGATGGCTGGTAAGCAAGAGGGGGCGGGAGAGTTGAGAAGGCGAGGATAGTAAAAGCAAGGTGCAGAAAAGGTTTGAAAACAAAAATGTGGTTAAGTGCGGGAAGGATTTTTAAGTGAAAAATGGTTAGTGCAAATTGGCGGAGGGGAAAGAAAATTGGTTTAAAGGGGTTTTGGGTGAGAGGGGGCGATGATTCGAGCTACCTGAGTCAAGGGAAGCCCGCAGCAGGGGACTGTGAGCAGGGCCGGCATGACTGGGATGGGAGGGCAGTCCCCTGCCGGAGTTTTAAGGGTTAATGATAAGTGAGGCGAGAGAGGTATAGAATAGTGAGAGAATGGGTTTGAAAAAGAGGGGAGGAGTGTAGAGGGTTTAAGTAGAGGGGGCATCGGAAGTGAAGGACAGAATTTGTGGAAGAAAATTTCCCACACGACCTCCCATTGATTGGGTCATAGGTAAGGTAGCGGTTGGGGTAAGGTAGGAGGGTAAGAGTCCTGTTGGTCATTTTGGTAGGGCAACCCAGTGGTAGGGTGCCCATTAATGGTGTTATGGTGGGGCCCCTGAAGGAGTGCTTGGCGGCTGGGGCCAGTGTGGTAAAAATGGTGAATGACACTCGGTGGAGCGGACTTTACCCTTCCTAGACCCGCAGCCTGGCTGGTTAAAAAGTGGAGTCGGATGTAGTGCAATAGGGCACAGTGGTTTTTGATTATGGGTTGTTGGTTTACAGACTTCTAATTGGTTAAAGAAAAATGTAGGCAATTTTGAAAGATTATTGTTATTAATACAGCCCAATTGTCAGTTGGAGGATCTCCTTGCTGCTGTTTTCAGGATCATCTCATCAGGACATCTTTGCTACAATCAACTCCAGAGGCCTCTGCAACTCATCCTGACACTGATCATAACTGGAGGTATTAGACTGTATATATACCCGGGTATATCTGTGCACAATTCTCCTCAGGACTCTGCTATGTGTACTCATTGATGTTTATTGGTTGTATATTGGTATTACTGTTTTGAGATATAAAGCTTACAAATACTCCAACCTGTGTGTTCATTTAGCTGCAATGGTTAATGTTGTATGCTGGGTGTAGTGGGTCCTCGGGTGCTCTTTTATATTACTGTTATTATTTCTGGTTAATGTCCCAGGAAGGGAGCCCCTCTGCTAACAGAGACCCTGTTCTGGGTGGAGGCACTGCAAACTTTATTAGTATCCTCACTCTTCCACATAACGCAGGCCCAGGATCCTCTCTGTTATCTACAGGTTAGCACCATAGCCTGGTTTGTGAGGGTCATTTACATGAACCCCCCCCCATAACAGGGCTACACAAACACAAGTCTTCACTGGAACCACTAAAAAAACAGCTTCTTTTCAGCAACTCAGGAAGGTATAAACAATAGAGAAAATGGCTTACTTAAGCCTAGTGGTGTAAATGTCTATAGTCCATCAGAATGTCCCCAGGATAAGGTCAAATACAAGTCTCTCATGAGGGTCCAAGCCCTAGCCTGGGGTTTCCACAGTCCATAAATCAATGAAGTGAAGTCAGCAGCACCAGCTTCCCATGTAACAACAACACCACCCTAGCTTGATTCCCCACAAGCTTGTTTGCTTGTCATAGTTGTCCATCGTCGGAAGCTGCCTGTCACCACAGCTATGCCTCAACAACCGCGGACAGCCATCACGAGCACCAGCTTCAGAGCACCTTTCGGCCCAGTTAGATGTTAGCCCGTGTGGGCAGTTTTTAATGTCTATAGTGATGACAACACTATGGGCATCTGCAAACTGTGTGCTCAACACTTGAAACAAGGCAAAAACCCAAACAAACTTGGAACAAGTTGCATGAGCACTCATTTAAAAAGCCACCAGCCGGTAACCTGGCGGGAACACCTGGTCAAAGCACAGAGCTCTGTGCGACCACCTCCGCCCAAGAAGCAAGCTCAAACAGCTCGATCTTCTGCTGCTGCCTTTCCTTCTTCTGCCACTAAAGTTACCCATGCTCCTGCCAGGAATTTGAGTGGGGCATGTAGCCAAGCATTACCTTTTTTAGGCTCCACCAGCGGTGAGCAGGAGCTCCAATGCAGATCAGCTGCTGTTTGTCGCATTGCTAGCAGTCAAGACCAGGCATCATTGCCATCCCCCACAACTTCTACCCCATCGTCCAATCTTTCTGTGGTTAGCATTAGCAGCATCCAACCTTCCATCCCACAGATGCTGGAGCGCAAGACGAAATATGGACCAAATGACCCCAAAACAAAGCTAATCAATGCGGCAATCGCACAGCTGATTGCGTTAGAGCTCCTCCTTTACCGGCTGGTGGACTCCAATGTGTTCCATTACGCATTTCTCTGCGCTAACCCACAGTATGTTATGCCTAAGCGACAGTATTTTGCAGAAAAATGTGTTCCTGCTTTGCATTGGTTGGTCGAGCAAGCATGGAGTGGGAAGATATATTTCCTATACAGCTCACTGGGTAGCTTTGGAGGCAGCAGGGGAAGATGCAGCTGCAGCAAGGCTTGCATACCTACCTCCGCCCAGAGCACATGGCCATGCAATTTCCTCCACAACCTCCACTTCCACCTCCTCCTTTGACTTTTGTGCCTTAACCTCTTCCTCTAGGGACACTTTGCTGTGGAGACCCAGCACCTCCTATTCGGCAGCATCTGTTCACTGCCAGCAACAACCTGCAGTTTGATATTTCGATGCACAATTCAGACGTTGTCACGCAGTCCTGAGGTTGCGAAGCCTGGGTTCCCTCTGCCACACGAGCTCAGCCATTCTAAGTGCCTTGCGGGAGCAGGAGGACATATGGCTAACTCCCAACAGACTTCAGCCAGGCAAGGTCGTTTGTGACAACAGGGCCAATCTGCTGGCAGTCCTGCGTTGTGGGAAACTCACACACGTACCTTGCCTGGCTCACCTCATGAACCTGATAGTACAGCGCTGCCTTAGGAATTACCCAGGACTCCAGCCGCTGTTGCTGAAGGCCAGAAAGTTGTCAGCGCATTTCCGCCAGTCGCACACAGCCAGTGCCAGATTGGTGGATTTACAGCGAAATCTCAACCTGCCAGTGCACAGGTTAATTTGTGATGTGGCCACACGTTGGAATTCCACCTTTTACACGGTGGTGCGGCTGGCTGAACAACAGAAAGCAGTGGTGGATTATGTGGCAGAGTCTGCTCATTTCAGACGTATACCTACACTACCTTTCTTCAGCCCTGCAGAGTGGCTGCAAATTGAGGACTTGTGCACTGTATTGTCACCTTTTGAAGAGGCCACCAGGATGATCAGCAGAGATCAGGCCTGGGGGAGGAAGGGGCAAAGGAGGATATTGAGGGTACATGGCATCCATCCACCCAAACACAAGGCGGCATGTTCCGTAGATGGCAAGACCAGGCGGAGGACAACCCTGTGCTGCTGTTCCACCCACAGGAGTGTGGGTCCAGAATTACCTCAGCTGTGGGTAGTTTGAGCCACATGACAGCCTTCATGCAAGAGTGCAAAGCCAAAGATCAACGCATTCAATACATAAAAACAAAATCTGACCACTATTGGATTGCTACGTTACTGGATCCACGTTACAAGCCTGAGATACAACAACTGATCTTGCCCCAATACCGGGGACCTAAAATGCAGCACTACCAAGAAGTGCTTGTAAGGGACTTGTGCTCAACCTTTCCGGCTGCCAGCAGCAGCAGGGATCCCTATGGCTGTTCCACCAGCCATGGGAGCCAAACAACTGCTTTAAGCAGTGGTAGAGGTCGGCATGGGCGGCAGAGGTCGTCTTACCCAAACTATGCAGGTTTTTTTTCAGCGGAAGCAAGCTGCCAGTCGTGCAGCAATTGCCAATGACACTGTCATGGTGCAGGAATACCTGAGCTCTGCATGGGACATCTGCAACCTGCAAAGCCAGGACTCACTGGGCTACTGGGTATCCAAGCTTGAGCAGTGGCCGGAGCTAACAGAACATGCCATTCAGATCCTTACCTACCCGGCCGCAAGTGTGTTATCTGAAAGAACGTTCAGTGCAGCTAGGGGCGTAGTGAGTGACAAGGGGATTCGGCTCTCCGCAGAAAATGTCGACCGAGTCACTTTTTTTAAAATTAATAAGGCTTGGATCGGCAATGATTCCAACACCCCCTCTGCAGAGTGCACTGATTAGTGTCCACTGCTGCACAGCCTGCTGACACCTTGATGGGAAGAGCACATTCACAGCCTTAGGCATCTCCTTCTACTCCTCCCCCTAGTGGCCTCTACCTCTACTCTGTCTCTGAGATCTATAACTTGCAATGGAGCTGTGTAACTGGCTAATTTTTTTTACCGAGCATCTCCCTCAGGGCCCTCTGCCTTTATCTACTTTGAGGCCTATATCACTTGTAATGGACATGTGACTCATAATTAAATATTTGTATTTTTAGTAGAGAAATACATACATTTTTCTGTCCTTTTGGATAGATAGCAAGTGGTATCAAAAATAAATATCTGTATTTTTTTTACAGAAATAGAGAAGTTTTTATGGCTTTTTGGAAAGATAGCATGTAGGATCAGCAAAAATCGGTATTCCTGAGTCACACTCGGGGTACCTAAAAACATAATAAAACCCCACTTACCCTGCTCCGTCAGCGTCCCCCGTCGTCTTGCTGGTCCCCGCAGGTCCTGGGAACACGTCCTCCTTCTCCAATCTCCAGCTGAGAGATGATTTCTGGGGTTTCCTGGTGATGTCGGTGCATGCGTCGGTGCAGACGGGAGGATCGCTGGGAAATTCAAATAATTTTGAATTGGATTCAATACAAAATAGCTGTATTGAGTCCAGTACAAAGAAATCTTCATATATATTATATATTAATAATAATAATACATGCTGCTGTATAGTTATATTAAATGTTCAACTATTTTTTTATTTTTTTAACATATTTTTGTGTTTTATTTTTAAAGTTTATTAAAAAATTTAATAACAATTAGACATATTTCGGTGAGTTATGCCTAAGAATAATAGGCCTATAATGTAAAATAAATTTCCATGCAAAAAATTGTACCGCTTTTCGCATGTAAATACAAGCAGAATTAGACCACTAGGGAGGTTAATATCACATATATAACTTATTGATGCTTATTTATTTTAAAAATACAGTTGCTCTGAGGTTCTACATACATCCCCTGATGAAGCCTAGCGGTGAAAGGCGTCGGGTTAGAGACTCTTAACATTCGTTTTTGCGCCAACTTTGAGTCAGGCAACTGATCCATTCCAGTATCAACAGACACATTCCTGAGCTTGTCATTGCTCAGGGAAGCCTGATTATAAAGTATTGTATTCTTTGTTTACCACTTATTATTATTGCACATTGGACCTGATTTATCAAGCGAGCTCGCCGCGCGTAAATACGCGCCGATATATGAGGTGCAATGCCGCGAGCATGAGCCACTAGTGCTAGTCCACTTGCCTACACTTGCCAGCCAGATTCCTGTTTTGATAAATGAGCAAGGGGGCTGAGAATACGCCAATTAAGGCGATTCGTTTTCAGCTGTGCGATTCGGGAGGATCTGTTAAGCTCTGTCAATGGTGAGGTCAGAGCATATATTAGCTCTGCTCCCTGTTCTGTGCGCATCTACAGTTTTTTACAGGTCAGTTTGAATCTTTAAAGCTTCATCTCTTTTTGGGTAAGCGCTACTTTTTTATGTTACATTATACTCATTCCCAAAATTGCTTCATTTATTGTAACATTTGTTTTACATGTTGTTTTGATACTTTTTTGTTTGGTTGCAAGACTGCAAACTAATTGAGATCAAGCTGTATATATACTACTTAGCACTTTATAATATGTCATCACGCAATAGTGTGAATGTCAAAAAAAATATGACCAAGCATTTGTGAGATTCAAATTTCATTCTAGTTTGACTTTAGAGAAATCAAATATTTGCAAAAAAGATTGTTGGTAAAAGCGTATTACACATGTATCAAGGAACATTTAGTGATTTTGCTTGTGTGTGTATGTCAAAATACATTTGAATGTACATTGATGTGACTTTTTGTAATCTTTATTATTGTTAGCTTCATCAATTGCTGTAATGTTTTTGTGCCTGGTTTCTAATTACGGTTTCTGTTTAGCAATTCAGTACAAATGTCTGCATGGTTTCTACTAGTGTTGATGTTCGAATTCAGGTTGTCCCTATAGTCGACCCGAATATGGCTGTTCGAATTTGGGTAGACCTGACCCGAAAAACATGGGATACAACAGCAAAAATTCGGGAGGAAAAAAATTTTTTTTTTTCCTAAATTATTTATTTCGTATGTGTTTTTTATTTTAAACTTGTTCTTTTTTTATTTTTTACAGGTTGTCGGACAATGACATTATGAATCATAATGTCATTGTGGGATTCCTGGACCGTGGGAACTTTGCGGTCACAGCTAATTGAAAGCAGGTGCCTTAAATTAGCTGTAACTGCAGGCACTACGAGGGCAATAGAGGTTGAATGGAGATACTATCTCCTTTCATACCTCTACTGCTCTGTGATTGGCTGAGAAATAGGAAACCCTGATGGCAGCTCAAGCATTATCAGGGTTTCCCTTTCCTCAGCCAATCCTTTTACAATGTATCTTTTTACATCTGTTTGGAGGCTGTAGAAGCTCTACACAGTGCTGAAAAAAACCCGAATTTTTCCTCCCATTGACTTTATTGGTGTTCGACTTTGACATTCGACCACCCAAATTTTTTTGGTATATTCGAATGAATAGCTGCCGAATCGAATAGTGAGCTATTCGACCAACACTAGTTTCTACTACAAACTACTACTTGACCCCCCTTTTTTCCTTTGTCCTATTCTCAAAGTCACATTGTAACATATTTTTATTTGAATGTCTTATGTACATTTTCCTTTTAGGAATAAATTGTCATGGTTTTTATTTATTTATTTTTAATAGTCTGACATTTTCACTCATGTTGATTTGCTGCCACACAACTCCTGTGTCCATTTGTAGTATTGGTATAGGTTTGTTCCCCTTGTGCTTTGCTGCCTGATCTTAGCCCTATTGTATACAAGCACACTTCCACTTGCTGTCCAAACAAGTTGTGAATTAGTTGTCCAGCTGAGTTGGATACTCACTCTAACACACCTGATGGTTATAAAAAAAAGGTCCAGGTTGCCAAGCACAACATCAAACCACATTGATTGCCAAGCTCACAATCAGGGTCAAGTACTCTTAGAAAGGAACAAATGTTGTATTGTTGCTTAACTTAATTTTGTTCCTTAAATACTGGATTGTATGCATTATTTAGGTGTTTACACAAAACAAATAGTACAAGTATATCAAATTTCCAGGGACAAATACACATTGTGGCAAGCATATTTTCCTTGTTTATGCAGCCTTTCAGGGTGTTTTTTGCAGGTTTGAATACTTACTTACTCACCTCAACTTGGTGGTGGAAGCACATAAAGGTGGATTCTTCCTTTAACCAGGGACAATATCATCCATGAATGTTGCTTGGAGCCAATCCCATGACATCAGGAATCATAGGAAGAAATAGGCAATCTTTTCAATTTGAAGCATGTTAAGCAATATGGCAAAAAAAAAACTCTCTGACTATTTCTTCCTATAATTTCTTTTTTCTATGTATATGTACGCACATATAAATGCATACATACATATGCATGTATGAATATACATGAGTGCACATGAAGCAAAACAAACAATATACACCTAAAACTAAAAACTCACCCGAATGAGGATCCTTCTCTGCAAAAGTGGCCGGCGCGTTTTTCAACTGATAGAACACAGTTCACGCACACATAGCAGGTCCGCATTGGGACACAACAATGCGCAGCAGACTCCTGAGGTTTGATGCAAAACTATGTGCATCAGTTAAAACAACAGTTTTAATAGGACAATTGTGCTGTTTTCAGCCTTTCAACAATTCAGAGAAAGGAACTACTTCAAAACAATCACAATTGACTTGTTAAATTGGAGGTCTGTTGGATCACCCAAGGTCAAAAGTTCCTGGAAGATTGTAAAGGAGATCACAAAAACAAACCCCCCAAAAAACAAACAACAAAATTTTGAAAACAACTAAAATTTAGAGACCTTAAAGACACCACTAAATGTACATAAAAAAACAAACTTTTGTAAACCCACATTTCCATATAAAATGAAAATAGTTGGTAGTTGGGGATAAAGAAAAGGCAGATAAACTGTCCTCTGGACATAAATTTTTGTATTGCATTGGTCAAAGTTGTAAGTTTTTAACCTCTTGGGCGGTTAATTTCTGTCCAGATTTGTGTCTAAAAGCGGTACATTGTTTTTCGTGAACATTTTTTTTTACAGAAAAATTTATTTGTATGAGTATGAAAAAGTTTGAAACACAAAATCATGTCAATATTAGATTAAATGGATTTAAAAATAAAAAAAATAAAAATTAAATAAATAATATACTCATACTATTATATTATACTGAAAAATAAATGTTCATGAAAGACAATGTACTGCTTTTACACAGATAAATTCACTGTATTGTATTCAATATAGTTATTTTGTATTGAATGCAATACAAATGGATTTGAATGTCCCACCAAGCCAGCAACGTACACACGCACCAACGTCACCGGAGGTGACTCATCGAGTGCAGAGGAAGCCGGCCGTAGGATGAAAAAGACAGACATCACAGAGAAGGCGACGCAGGACACCGGCGGATCAGGTAAGTAGCAATTTACTATTACTTCTCATAGGTTTATTTACCCCAAGTGTGACTCAGGGTTACCACTTTTAGCATTTTTTTCTACCCGAGTCACGCTAGCCCATTATCGAGCTGCAAAACAAGATCAAAGGTTGGTTCCCCCTTCTGTTAGCAGCTGCCATTGCCCTTGCAGAAGCAGCGAAAGCGCAAGCTGCCTTTGCAAAAGAAGAAATGCAACTGAAATTGGAAAAGGCACGACAGGAAATGGAGAAAGCCCACATAGAAGCAATCCTGGGAGTGGAGAAAGCACGCATGGAAGCAACCCTGGAGAAACTACAGAAAATGAAACAGCAGCCGCCATAGCTGAGGCAGAGTTCCTAGAAGCAGTAGAATACTTAGAAAGTGAAAAACATACCAGTGTGCTTGGCACAGAACTTGACCAACAAGATTCTGTACAGCACACTTTGGAGTAGCTCCACCAACACTCCAGACTAAACAGCGATGCTGATCTACCTCCATAAACCAAAGATGTTGTGACAAAAAAGACATACCAAGCAAAAGAAGGAGTCAACCCCAAACCTCAGTTCTGCAAACAAGAGGCCACGGAGCCATATGACAAAGCTCAAGCTAACCTCTTTGCACAACAAAGAACTCAGTACTAGGGATGAGCCTCTGGCATTCTCGCGAAAATTTTCTTGCAGTTCCCATGGGCCGAAATTTCGCAAAACCATTGGAAATCACTATAGGAGGATTATCAGGGCTGCATTCATAAATACAGCCGTAGGAATCCTTCTGTCAGTGAGCGATCCTGGGGCACTACAGGTCAGAATGAGGACAAGCCCTTATTCTAACTTGTAGTGCCCGGGGATCTCTCACTGAGAGGAGGATTATTGCAGCTGCATTCATAAATACAGCCCTGGGAATCCTCCTGTCAGTGAGCGATCCCCGGGCACTACAGGTCGAAATGGGGGCAAGCCCTCATTTCAAGCTATAGTGCCAGGGGATCCCTTTTATTATTACACAGTATTTATATAGCGCCATCATATTACGCAGCGCTGTACAAAGTCCATAGTCGTGTCACTAACTGTCCCTAAAAGGAGCTCACAAACTAATGTCCCTACTATAGTCATATGTCGGGAATGTAATCTAAGGTCAATTTAGGGGGAAACCAATTAACCTAACTGCATGTTTTTTTTGGGATGTTGGAGGAAACCAGAGAACCCGGAGGAAACCCACGCAGACACGGGGAGAACCTGCAAACTCCATGCAGATAGTGTCCTCGCGATACTCCTCCTCTCAGAGTCCTGAGTCATGAGGCTTGCGTTTATGAATAGGAGTTTATGAATGGGACCTGCAAGACCAATCAGAGGACTGTAGCTGCTCCGCTCCCCTGATTGCTGTTGCCGCCCTGTAGTATGTGTTCCTGGATAGAGTTTCTCTATCCAGGAACACAGGACTCCTGTGTTCTTGGATAAAGAAACTCTATCCAAGAACACATACAACTAGTAAAGGGCTGCAAGAGCAATCGGGACAGCTCTGCTCCCCTGATTGGTCTTGCATGTCCCAAAAATTCGGTCTCGCCGGCCGAATTTACAAAGGTCGTTCCCGCCTACATGTTTAGTAAGCGAAAATGGCCCAATTCGCCGCGAGACCGAATTTAAAAAAATTTCTCACTCATCCCTACTCAGCACCTGGTCCGGCATGCAGAATCATCTTTTACTTCAAGATAGTATGACATGGGCTGGCCTAAATCAGAAACTCCAAACAGGTATGCCTGCTTACGACACTCTCACCATGGCACCACACCTCCAACCAATCCCGGCTGTAACCAAGCCGCAATAGACCTTGCCAGGTTCTTGATTCTGCGAGAGCTAGTTACTAAAGGACTGGTGAAGTTCAGTGATCACCCTGAAAACTACAGAGCATGGCGATCCACCTTTTATAATATTACAAGAGACTTGGGTCTGTCATGTAGTGAAGAGATAGACTTCCTAGTTCAATGGCTTGGAAATGACTCTGCTGAACATGCTAAAAGAATTAGAGACATTAACATAAATTACCCAGAGACCGGCTTAAAAATGATCTGGGATAGACTTGATGAATGTTATGGTTCAGCAGAAGACAATATCTACGAACGATCGTGTCGTTATCTCTATGTGCAGGATCGGTGCTATACGATCGTTCGTAGATATCGTGCAGGATCGTTCGTTGTTCGTTTTCCAACGATAATAATTGGAAGTGTGTACGTAGCTTTAGACACAGCCAGAGGTGTTAACCTTAATGTACAGAAGCTTCCCTACAACCTGCAAGAGAAGTGGGTTACACACGGGTCCAAGTACAAACAAAAGTAAAATGTACCATTTCTCCCTTCAGTGTGTTTGTGGACTTTGTGAAACAAGAAGTAAAAATTTGAAATGATCCTAGTTTTTATCACTGTCTTGTGTCACTCCCCCTGGTCTCAGACCTCACAAAGTACCAGTGGCAGTGCACAAAACTAATGTTTCTACTGCAGATTCTTTTAGGTATTCCAGATTCCCTCACCTAGACGAAACAGTCAAGGTGCCTGGTAAGCAGTGCCCCCTACACAAGAAGCCAAATCCTCTTCTGAAATGCAGAGCCTTTAGAGAAAAATCCTTGGAAACTGCAAAGCCTTCCTCAAGGAGAACCGCATCTGCTACAAGTGCTGCTCATCAACATCCCACATTGCCAAGGACTGTAAGGTCAGTGTAAAATGCACAGAATGCAACAGCACAGATCACAACACAGCTTTACACCCTGGGCCTTCCCCATGGACCTCCCAACAAGGTGACAGCGTCAGAGAGAATGGCGGGGAGGAAAGGAACTCTGAAGCTAACACACCAGCAGTTACTTCACAATGCACTGAAGTTTGCAAGGGACTCATTGGAGGTAGATCCTGTTCAAAAATCTGCCTAGTCAGAGTCTACTCAAAAGGCCGCTGGGATAAAGCCATCAATGTTTATGCCATTCTAGATGACCAAAGTAATGCATCCCTAACTAAATCTACTTTCTTTGACATTTTCAACATTAACAGACCCAGCACTCCTTATTCCTTAAAGATTTGTGCAGGCATTGTAGAGAGAGCGGGAAGAAGAGCTAGTGGCTACCAAATTGAGTCTATAGATGGTAAGATGTGCCTTCCCTTACCAACTATAACTGAATAAAATCAGATTCCGGATATCAGGCATGAAATCCCTACACCAGATGTAGCTAGGGATCACCCTCATTTGAAGTGTTTAGCCCATCTCTTACTAGAACTTGATCCTCAGGCTCAGATAATCCCACTCCTTGGGGGAAACATATTTTGAGTCCATAAAGCCAGAAAACAGATTATTGGACCTCACTATGGTCCTTATGCCCAAAGACATGTCCTAGGATGGGTCATAATAGGAGATGTCTGCTTAGGAAATGTGCACAAACCAACTCCTATCTATAGCATGCTTACAAACACACTAGAAAATGGACGCCCTTCTATCTTCCAACCATGTCAAAACAGTTTCCTTGTGAAGGAATTGCCACATGGTACTCACCTACCTTGTTCCTTCATAGGCCCTCTAAGTGACAACTTTGCTTATGACAGTGACAAAGGCCACCTGGGGTGCTCTGTGTTCCAAAGAGCCAAAGGATAATCAGGTAGCAATGTCCCACTAAGACAGATTGTTCTTAGAGACCATTCAACGGCAAATCGCCAAGAATGATGTCAATTGGTGGGTTGCACCTCTTCCCTTTAGACCTCAAAGACAATGTTTTCCAAACAATAGCGAGCAAGAACAATCAAAAAATGTAGTCATCCACTCTGTTCAGCAGGAGACATTTGCTAGAGAAATTTACTGTATCGATAACAAAAAAAACATTCCTAAAGACAGTGCCCCTGATTCATCAAGCAGAATCGGATTATCGGTCGCGCATTCGTATTCGCGATCCGGAATAGTACGCGATCGCGCTATTCAGCAACTGAAAAAGATCGCGGCCGGAGTCGCGCATATCCGGCAGCTTTACACTGGCGAGCGTGTATTAAAAGTCACTGTTCCCCTAAAAAATCATTCTTTCTAATGGCACACACATTACCCATAGCCCTAAAAAAAAA
>NC_092871.1:58300790-58349595 GCF_032062135.1 Pyxicephalus adspersus | reverse complement strand
TACGCGCATACTCGAGTCCGGACCGCGGTAATCCGCGATCGCTGGCCGCGCGTACTTTCGCGCTTCCAGCGAGCGCGGATTTCATTGATGAATCAGGGGCATTGTATTGCATTGGTCAAAGTTGTAAGTTATTAGGAATTAGGTAAGAATGCTTATATTTAGGTCCATGGCACCATCTGGTGGCTATTTACCATGAGTAATCTATTGTAGTTCTGTGATGTAATTTCTTGCTTTTAGCAGAGACTTATAGGAAGAAGAAGATAGGCGCTCCCATTTTCCCAAGCCTCATGGAAGAAGCAGCTGCCTAGTGTGTGCTCTCTTATGAAGACATTGCCGGTAAGAGATTAACTAATGTTTATTTAAAACTGTTTATTGTGTTGCAGCAGATTGTAGAAAGTATGTGTTAGTTTTATGTTCTAGGGGCTACAGTTATTGTTATATGCTACCAGATTTTATTCCTTATGCAATGTATGTTGTATGATCATCTTAAGTATTGTTCTTACAGTGTGTTTGTTCATTTCTTTCTTTAGTTTACCCATTTCTATGTCCAGGTAATAAAGCTACAGATTTTTACACACGTCCCAATTTATTGACTAGTAGAGTGGTGTTATCTGCCTGTTGAGCTGCATATGGACCCCGAGGGTACATGTTGCGTGAATAGGACAGCAGATTTACTAAACACCTTTTTTTTTAGCTCTGTTTACACAAGAGCAAATGGCAGAGCTCAAGTCCAAATTCATAATAGCAATGTCACTGTCTTAAATGAGTCACAATGGCTCAGAATTGATACGATTGAGAAACACCTGGGAAAAATTTGGGTTGACAAAGCACCAGGACCTGATGGATTATATCCACTTGTCCTCAATTTTAGAGACTTTTTAGTCAATGGCAAGGTACGGATGGATTGGCCTAAGGCCAATGTGGTTACTATCTTGAAAAAGGGAGCAAAGTCATTACCAGGTAACTAAAGACCGGTTCGTTTAACGTCCATAGTTGGAAAAGTCCTAGAGAGTTTGATAAAGAACCACATAGAGGAGTTTCTGCTAGAAAGATGGAAGTTGTCAAACAAATTTACTCTCTTTTTATGAGGAAGTAAACAGGTAGACAGTGGAAACTTTGCTAAAGCATTTGACACTGTACCCCACAGACGGTTAATATGCAAGTTAGGGTCAATAGGTTTAGAAAAGTCAATCTGTAAATGGATAGAGAACTGGCTTAAAGACTGCATCCAGAGAATTGTAATTAATGATTCAAACTCTGAATGGTCTAAGGGTATTAGTGGTGTACCCCAGGGTTCAGTGTTGGGACTGTTTAACATCTTATAAATGATACAGAGTTTGGGATTAAAAGTACCATTTCTGTGTTTGCAGATGACACCAAACTATGGAATGGTATTAGGTCCATACAGGATGTCTATAAACTACAAGTAGACCTGGATGTACTGTTTGATTGGGCAGCCATGTGGCAAATGATTTTTAATATAGATAAAGGATCTGGGAGTTCTGGTGGATCATAGACCTAATAACAGCATGTAATGCCCAGCTGCAATATCTAAAGCCAGCAAAATACTTTCTTGTATTAAAAGAGGAATAGACTGCAGAGATGGAGACATAATGTTGCCCCTGTACAATGCATTGGTCAGACCACATCTGGAATATGCAGTCCAGTTTTGGGCACCAGTTCACAAAAAGGACATGGTGGAATTGGAGGAGTTCAGAGACGGGCAACTAAACTAATAAAAATAATAGAGGAGCCCAGCTATGGGGAGAGATTAGCTGAACTGAATCTTTTCTCCCTTGGGAAGAGACGTTTAAGGGGGGACTCAATTACCCTGTATATATAAACTGTCTATATAGAAAACTCCCCATTTCTGTGGAATTATTAAGTTCTAGACATCCATATAAAAGGATTAATATGTTATAATACAAACTAGATCTCCAACAAATCTATATTATAAAATAATCTTTGACAATATATATACTATATGTTTATATTTTGTATTTGTACAATATAGAAATCATACAACCTCTGCAAATTTATACCCCTGAAGAAGCCTATAACAGGCGAAATGCGTTGGGAATCATGCGACCATAACAGGTCCCCTTCTTACCTTGTTTTTAATCTTTATATGTACTTTGTATGACATTGGAAGGAGTCTTATGTCTAGATTAAAGTATCCAAACCCTGTGACAATAACATGCATTTGCATATTGAGCTTAAAATAAATAATATATACCTTTGATGTGTGTACTAATTGTAATTTGAAAAATACACACTTGATTAATTTTTGCACAAAAACCTTCTGAGCCTGAAACCTCTTTCTTTCCCCTTCTTTCCCTTATACCTATACAATGAGCTCTAAAAAGTCAACAAAGAGGTGGGCTCAACACAACCTTTATGAAACAAAGACAAGAACCAACACCAAAAAAGAATTGACATCCCTCAGAAAGTAGTTTTAGCAACTACTGAGGATTGCTTTAAGAAAAACCTGGATTGTCGCAGATCCCTGCAGTTCCAGGGGATCTGTGCCTTCTTCAGTGCCACCCATCTTTCACTCCCCTGCTGCCAGCACCAACTCTGCTAAGGCATCATCTCCTCAGCTCACTTCCTGGTCCAGGTCATGTGACTCCCAGTCAGCTGCTCCACTACCTTAGAGGACTAGAGTGTTTCGCAGACGCGTTCACTCTGCTGGTGGAGATGTGAACAGTCTCCTGGACCCCCTGGTAGTCTCCTGGACCCCCTCTGGTGGTAGGATAGGATGCAGCAGGTCACATGGCTCCACTCTTCACAGGCCCTGCCTTTAAAAGGAAGTGAAAAGCAATAGGAAGCAACAAGGAGTTCCTTTGGGTCTTCTTCCAGGTTCCTGTTTGTTTATTCTCTTGCTCCTGATTCTTTGTGTACCGACCACGGCTTGACCCTGACTACTCATGATCGCTGCCTGCCCTGATTACTGGCTTAACCTCGACTACTCCTGATCGCTGCCTGCCCTGACCTCTGGCTTGCCTGACTACTCTCTGCTCTTCATTCTGGTGCCACGTTCTGTTTCTGCCTGTCAGCAGTTACCTGCCTCGGCGTGCACGGGGGCCGCAACCTGGCAGTTGCCCGCAGTGCAACATCCTCACCTCTAGAGGCTCTGGTGAAAACCAGGCAGCTGCTTAGGCTCTGCGTCCTGTGCACATCTCCACCAACTGAGCTGGTGAAACAGAGGGTCCACCGTCAGGCCATGGACCCCGCTGACATGAGTCTCTTCAGATCAACTAGTCTCCTATCTCTGCCACTGCAAGTCCAGCCCCTTTACCTGGGACTCCTGTACCCGCTACAGCTTCAGCCACCATGCCGCCATACTCTGCACTTCGGATTCCTACTCCCTCCCGCTACTCCGGGAACCCCAAGCTCTGTTGAAGGTTCATTAACCAATTCTAAATACAGCTGGAATTGCAGCCCTGGAATTTTCCCACAGAGCGAACCAAGGTGGCTTTCATCATCACCTTGTTGTCGGGAGAGGCCCTTGTTTGGGCTTTGCCCCTGTGGGAAAAGGGCGATCCAAACCTGGGAGACTTTGATGCCTTCCTACAGACCTTCCGCAAAGTGTTTGATGAACCTGGCCAGGCCTCTTCTGCGGCCTCCAAAATATTGGGCCTACGTCAAGCCTTCCTCTCGGTAGGACAATGCGGTTAGGTTCCCAACCTTGGCGTTCGAATTGAATTGGAACAATGATGCCCTGGTTGCAGTTTTCTGGAAGGTGCTCTCAGGCCATTTTAAAGATGAGCTTGCTGGTCGTGACCTTCCCCCTACTTTTGATGTATCCGGATTGACATTCGCTTCCTGGAGCGGGCTCAGAAAACCCATTTTCCAAAGACCCCCTGTCCCAACAGTTGAGCCTATGCAAGTAGATCATGCCTGACTTACCCCAGGAGAGCGGACCTGCCGCAAGCATCAGGACCTCTGTGTTGTGCTGGGAAGGGCCACTACAAGATAATTTGCCCATTGAAGGTCCCAAACGCCAGTGCCTAGGGAAATGGGGAGAGGGTCCCTTAGGCAAACCTTTTACCTCTCCACCATCCAAAATAACTTTTCCTGTCTGCATCTCATCTGACTGACATCATTTCTGGACCCAAGCCCTTTTGAACTCTGCCACTGCTGGAAACGTCATCAGCCAGCAACTGGTCTCTGTTCACAACATCCCTGTGGTGCCCCTATTCAAGCCTTTGGTTGTCACCATAGTAATGGCAGTGCTTTTCCGGATTGCATCCAGCATGCCACTGTGCCACTCACCATGAAACTTGGGGCTCTGCACACTGAGGCTATTTCCTTTTTGGTGGTTACCAAGATCGTCCATCCAGTTTTGTTGGGGTTGCCATGGTTGCACTGACATGACCCCGTCATCGAATGGAGCACTGGAGACATACTTTCGTGGATTTCCACCTGATTCCAGGAGTGTCTGCCCAGGCTACTTCCCCTCCAGCAAATCTTTTCTGCTGCTGCTTCACCTCAGCCTAGCTTGCTGACGGATTTGCTGACGTCTTTAGCCAAAAACAGCCTGAGACGCTACCACCGCACCATCTATACGACTGTGCCATTCACTTAGTTCCTGGCTCTTCTCCTCCTCGGGGTAGAGTGTACCCGCTCTCCATCCCTGAAGCTAAGGTTATGTCTGATTACATTCAGGAGAATTTGGAGAGAGGCTTTATTCGCAAATCATCTTACCCAGTGGGAACTGGGTTCTTCTTCATACAAAAGAAGAATGGTCCCCTGCGTCCTTGCATTGATTATAGAGGTCTGAATAAAATCACAGTTAAGAACAAGTATCCGCTGTCCTTAATCTCTGAGCTGTTTGATCGCCTTCAAGGGGCATCTGTCTTTACCAAGTTTGACTTACGCGGTGCCTACAACCTGATCCGCATTCATGAAGGGGACGAATGGAAGACTGCCTTCAACACCCGGGATAGCCATTATGAGTACTTGGTAATGCCATTTGGGCTTTGTAATGCACCAGCGGTTTTCCAGAATTTTATGAATGACGTCTTCCAGGACCTCCTTTATGTCTGTGTGGTCGTCTACCTAGACGATATCCTGGTCTTCTCAAATGATCTAACTACCCACCACGACCATGTCAAGTTGGATCTGCAACAGCTGAGGGAGAACAGATGTATGCCAAGCTGGAGAAATGTCAGTTTGAACCTACTGAGGTTCCATTTTTGGGATACATTTTGTCTGCGCAGGGTTCGCGCATGGACTCCAACAAACTTTCATCTGTGTTAAACTGGCCACAACCACTTCCAGAGGTTCCTGGGTTTTGCTAATTATTACCGGCAATTTTTTAAAGATTATTCCATACTGATTGCCCCAATTTTAGCTATGACCAAGAAGGGTAGTAACTGCAAAGTCTGGTCACAGGAGGCGCTCCAGGGCTTTCACTTATTGAAGAAGGCCTTTGCATCAGCGCCTGCCCTGGTTCGCCCTGACACCTCTGAGCCCTTCTTTTTAGAGGTGGAGGCTTCCTCTGTCAGAGTGGGCGCAGTTCTTTCCCAGAAGAATGTGACAGGTAAACTGAGGTTCTGTGATTTCTCCTGCTGAGAGGAACTATTCCACCAGAGACTGCGAGCTTCTTGCAGTCAAACTCACCTTAGAGCAGGGGTGTCAAACTTTCACCCGAGGGCCAAATCTGTCCCTCAACATCATTTTTGGCCCCCAAAGAAAGCCTAAATATGAATTGCAGTTGGCCCACCTCTGCATTGAAAATGCGCCTCTAGCATCACTCGCATCTATAGACCAGCGGGCTCTCTGCCTATGCATGGCTCCGCATTGGACTGTTTTATAGACGCAAGTAGTGCCGGAAATTTTTGTAGCGGTACTATTTCAATAAAGTGGAATTTCCAGCAGCGGGTCACTCATAGGATTTAGCCTGCCTCAATTTTTTCAATAAATTTCAAGTTTGGCCCGCGACTTCGTCTAAGTTTTAATTTTGGCCCACTACATATTTGAGTTTGTCATCCCTGCCTTAGAGGAATGGAGCCACTTACTAGAGGGAGCTCGACATCCTGTAACCATCTACTCAGCACAAGAACCTGCAGTATTTACAGTCAGCACAACGCCTGAATCCTCGTCAAGCCCGGTGGGTACTCTTCTTCGCCCGCTTTGATTTCATACTCATGTATCGTCCAGGTTCAAAAAATAATAAAGCTGATGCCCTTTCTCCCTCCTTTGAAAAGGAGGACCCAAAAACAAAACCCACCCTTGTTATCAACCCTGCTCGAATCATGCCCATGGCTCCAGTTCGGCTGGACCAAATTCCCCCCGGGAAATCATTTGTTAACAAGAGCCAGCGCCCTTCGGTCCTTCAATGGGGGCATGCTTCTAAGGTTGCTGGTCACCATGGGCAACACAAAACATTAGACTTAATAAACCGTAAATATTGGTGGCCAAATTTGAAGCAGGAAATCTGTAACTTTGTGTCTGCTTACACTGAGTGTGCTCGGCACAAGGTGCCTTGCAGATCTCCCTCGGGTCCTTTGCAGCCACTTCCAACCCCTGAACTACCATGGACTCATATCTCAATGGTTTTTATAACTGATCTTCCATCTTCTAATGGGTTCACCACAATATGGGTTATAAAAGATAGATTTTCTAAAATGGCCCATTGTATTCTCTTTCCTGGTCTTCCTACTTCTTCCACTTGGGCTAAAAGTCTTCATCAGGGACGTCATCTATCTGCATGGATTACCATTAGACATAGTGTCGGACTGTGGAGTGCAGTTCACTTCTCGTGACCGTTTTCACCTGCTGGACATCAAGCAGGACTTTTCTGCCTACCACCCCCAGTCTAACGGGCAAACAGAACTTACAAACCAATCACTAAAACAGTTTCTTTGCATGTACATCAACTCCCAGCAAAGTAATTGGACTGACCTATAGCCTTGGGCTGAGCTGGCTCACAACAATCGCTCCAATGAATCTACAGGTCACAGCCCATTCTCTTCATTGTCTCAGGCAATAACCCCAAGCTTCCAGCTCCTGTCCCTACACTGTCTGATGTCCTGGCAGCAGCTGCTACTGTTGACCACTTTCAGTGGGTTTGGAGAGAGTTGCAAGAGACTTTAAAGCGCTCCTCTCTACGCTACAAGAAATGGGTTGACAAGACAAGATCCCCTGCACCTCAGCTTTCCCCTGGCTATAAGGTCTGGCTTTCTACTAAAAATATTCCGTTATGAATGCCGTCTCCCAAGTTGGCTCCACGTTTCATTGGTCCTTTTCCCATCCTGTCTCAGATTAATCCAGTCACATACAAGTTGAAACTGCCTCCTTCTCTAAAAAACCATATTTCCTTTCACGTTTCACTCCTTAAACCGGGTATTCTCAATAGGTTCTCAAAGAAGAATATACCCCCTGGACCTGTCCCTCCTGCTTCAGAAGAAGAATATGAAGTAGAACAGATTTTGAACTCCAGACTCATCCGGGGGTCATTGCAATATCTGGTGCATTGGAAAGGCTATGGCCCTGAAGAGCCTTCCTGGGTCCCTTGTAAGGATCTCCAAGCTCCCCGTCTTCTCAGGGAGTTCCACGCCAAGTTTCGGATGGTGGGGTCCCAAAGAAGCGGGGGGGGGGGGTACTGTTCCAGATCCCTGCAGGTCCAGGGGATTTGTGCCTTCTTTAGTGCCACCCACCTTTCACTCCCCTGCTGCCGGCCCCAGCTCTGCTAAGGCGTCATCCCCTCAGCTCACTTCCTGGTTCAGGTCATGTGACTCCCAGTCAGCTGCTCCACTACCTCAGAGGACTAGAGTGTTTCGCAGACACGCTCCCCCTGCTGGTGGAGATGTGAAGACCACCAACCTCTAGTCTCCTGGACCCCCACTGGTAGTAGGATAGAATGCAGCAGGTCACATGGCTCCACTCTTCACAGGCCCTGGCCTTAAAAGCAAGTGAAGGGCAACAGGAAGTTGCCTAAACAAGGAGTTCCCTTGGCTCTGCTTCCAGGTTCCTGTTTGTTTATTCTCTTGCTCCTGATTCCTTGTGTTCCAACCTCAGCTTGACCCTGCTGTGATAGAGAAACTGTATCCAAGAACACAGGGCACTACAGGTGATGAATAGGGACACGTACCCATTCATCACCTGTAGTGCCCGGAGATTGTAGTGCAACTGCAGAGGTAATCTGCAGTTCAGTTTCCCACATAATGTCACATTTGAACTGAACTGCAGATTGCCTCTGCGGTTCCACTACGATCTTCAGGCACTATAGGTGATGAATGGGGCCTTGTCCCTATTTATCACCTGTAGGGCCCTGTGTTCTTGGATAGAGAAACCCTATCCAAGAATACATAGTAGTAGCAGAGCACGGCAACAGCGATCGCTGCTGCAGCGCTGTACTATGTGTTCTTGGATAAAGTTTCTCTATCCAAGAACACAGTCATTACAGGTGATGAATGTGGACAAGTCCCCATTCATCACCTATAGTTCTTGGATAGAGAAACTCTATCCAAGAACACATAGTAGTAGCACAGCGCAGCAACAGCGATCGCTGCTACAGCGCTGTACTATGTGTTCTTGGATAGCTTTTCTCTATCCAAGAACACAGGGCACTACAGGTGATGAATAGGGACAAGTCCCCATTCATCACCTATAGATCCTGCAATGACAGGAGGATTCCCACGGCTGCACAGCTGAGGGAATCCTAATGTCATTGTGGAAAAAACTGTAAAAAAAAAAAGTTAGTTAATGTCCCCTTCCATCACCTGTAGTGCCCTGTGTTCTTCGATAGAGAAACTCTATCCAAGAATACATAGTAGTAGCAGAGCGCGGCAACAGCAATCGCTGCTGCAGAGCTGTGCTATGTGTTCTTGGATACTTCGATAGAGAAACTCTATCCAAGAATACATAGTAGTAGCAGAGCGCGGCAACAGCAATCGCTGCTGCAGAGCTGTGCTATGTGTTCTTGGATACAGTTGGATAGAGTTTCTCTATCCAAGAATACAAGTCACTACAGGTGATTAATGGGGACAAGTACTCTGGACCAACTATGTCTTATAGGGTTTTATATCTGGGATATGTTTATTTCCCTAGCTAACTTTTGGAAATTTTTTTTTTATGCAAACATAAATGCTGCTCTGTGTTTGCTAACATATTACTTGCAACCTTCACCACAGTATAAAAAAACATATCCTAAAATACATTTTTTATTTTGTTTTATGCAGGTACGCTGGACAACATCAAAGTGCTCCACACTTGAGGTTTGCAAGAAGCAGAAAGTTGGAACCTGTGACCAAGGATGACATTTGGCTGTTTTTGGGCTTGGTGATCCTGCAGGGAGTTGTGGGGAAACCTGTGCAGAAGTGGTACTGGTCCAGGAACAAAATGATTGCCAATCCATTCTTTGCCACAGTAATGCCAGAATACCGCTTTTCCCTCATCATGAAGTACCTGCACTTTGCAAAAAATGAAGAATTTGATGAGACTACCCATCCTGCACCAAAACTCAAGAAAGTTTGGGAAGTGTCTCAGATGATTCTACAAAATTTCCAGCAAACCTATGTGCCAGAAAGAGATGTCAGCATTGACGAAAGTCTAATGGCTTACAAGGGGAGGAACACCATGGGAGGTGTCGACAGAGCTGACCAAGCAATGACATTCTACCCAGCGATGAGGAAACAGCAAAGGAAGAATTACAAAAAGATTTTCAGGCATCTTGTTGAGCAGTGCCTATGGAATGCCTACAGGTCGAGGCCTGTGAATCATTCAGACTTAATTTTGCAAGTTTTCGAATCAATAGTCAAGAACAAACAAACATCATCAGTGGCTATGAATAGACCTGGATGTCGTGCTTCCACCATTGTCAACCCAGAACACCTGACCGGTCGTCACTTCGTTGAATACATCCCACCAACCCAGAAGAAGGCGGCACCTACAAGGATGTGCGGGGTTTGCTGCTCAAAGACCGATGACAGAGGAAGGAAGAAACGTAAGGAAACCAGGTTCAACTGTCCTGACTGTGATGTTGGGCTTTGTGCAGCACCCTGCTTCAAAATCTACCACACCCGGGATGTCTACTAAAAAGTAAATATTTTTTTTCTAAAATCTGCATATAATTTATATTATTATTTATCAATCATATTGCACCCTTGTTTGGAAAATTTCAGTAGGAAATTTTTATAAAAATTTTTTTTTTATAAATTACATTGTTTTGGTCTAATATTTCATTTTTTTTTATAATAATGATTTATAAATATGTATTATATTATAATTTATGATTATAATATAATAAATAAATATAATTATTATACCCTGGAGGTAATCCTAAGAATTACAGGCCCGCAATATAAACAAAAATTTCTATGCAAAAAAAATGGGATCACTTTTTGCATCAAAAAACTGACAGAATTAGAACGCTAGGGGGGTTAACTGTGAACTAGTTGATACAGAAGTGGATCAGGTGGGAAGACTTAATAAAGTTAAGTTGTAGAGTTATCACTCTATAATGTATATGCACCAAACTCTCCCACCATAGCGTTTTTTTCAAGATGTTACCAGTAGGCTCCTTCAAGAGCTTAATGTTAACAAAACTTGTAGAAGGGGATTTGTAATTAACATAACCCTTATGTGTCAATGAAGACAGAACTATAGGACATTCTCAAGGAATAAAAGCAGTTTAATTTAATTTGGGTACTATATTAGGTGATTTTGTGCAAGCTACCAACCTACATGACTGTTGGCATTATCATTTTCCAAATGAAAAACAGTATACATTTTATTTGTGCGTACATGCCTCCCAATCCAGTATCAATTATTTATTTTGTTCAGAATTATTGCTATATTTAATTGATAAGCCAGATATTTTGACTAAGGCATTATCTGACCATTACCCCATAATTGTGTCTTTGAAAGAAATATAGCCAAAAGGAGAATCATGGATATGGAGGTTCCCAACATATTTAGGAAATTATATAGCATTTCAAGCAGAACTAATATCAGCCTGGTATACTTATACAGTTACCAATTTGATGCACAAATCTGATTGGATCCTATTTTGGGAGGCAGGGAAAGCATAGGAGGTAGAGGAATTAAAGGGAGATAACGATGCAACTAAGTTCTTTGATAAATGGTACACCTATATGGAATACACTTTAGATCCAGAAGATCTGGGACGAGTTTTACAATGGCATCGTCACTCCACATGGTATAATGCTAAACTTTCATAAGGTAAATGATTGTTCTAATTAAACCTGGGGGCAATGTAACTGTAACATAGAGAAAGAAAATGAGTTAGAATTTGATGAAGAAAGGCAATAGGACCAAATCAGAGAGATATGTTTTTTTTGTTTGTAGAGGGAAAATGTCAAAAAAGAAGGGTACAGCTGAATATAAAATAAAATATTTCACAGTAGTGGTTTTGAAAAATGTAATACACTGTAAATTAGAAAATATTTATTTATTTGGGATAATATCTAGTATGAAATGATCACAAGTATGAAATGAGCATTCACATAATTGTTATGTACACTAAAATGTAATAATATTGTTTATTATGTATTTATATATATTTATATTTCAGTACATGAATCGGTATCTGCATAAAGTTTGTTTATATATATATTTATAACACAGTATATGAATCTGTATAAATAACACTATTGTACATTCTAGATTTTATAATGTACACTTTGTTTTTATATGTAACTGTCTCTCTATGGATATAAATAAAGTAAAAAAAGGGTGGAAAAAAGCCATCCTAGGTGTTTGCACAGCCTTTCATTTTCCTATTTAGGATTCCTATATGCAGGTTATAGCTATATCCAATAGTTGAGAGAATGGCCTTCTAGCTACCTGTTGCCAATAAAGTTTGGAAAAGCCGATCAGTAGGGGCTGCCTATGGCTGACCCCCCCACTCCACCAATTCTTACTGTTTTCAAGTGAAAGTGAAGGTAAACTGCCTAATTCACTACTAAATTATATGAGTGCACAGTGTTTTATACAAATCTGATCAGCAAGTCTTCCTTTACAATCCCTAATTACAAGTGTTTTCAGGGTATGTCTTCACTTTTCTCTTCTACAGATTATAGAATATACGTTTCAATGGCTACCCCAGCATGTGATTGCATAGTTAAAGAGCAGAAACACATCTATGAGGTCAACCCTGTGCTTTCCTCCTACCAGCAAGCTCCCTTTTGTAAGGTCTGATTGTCTTACAGTGGTCTTGTGCAATGAGCTGGAAAAGATTATTAAAGAGTCTAAAGACAGACTGGGGCTGCGTACACATGTGCAATATTTGTCGCTGGAAACGAACGATCCGTGAAAGATCGTTTGATAATTGTTAATAAAAAGTGCACAATGACTGGTCAACGACGCTGATGAACAAGGAATCTCACTGGAAACGAATGACCGTTCCGGTGGATCTGATTGGGCGATGATCGTGCGCAATCTATTGTGTGTACAGTTGTTCAGTGATTGTGGATTGTTCTGTGATACACTTTCTCCTGTACATGTCACTTCCTGCATTATTTGAACGATGGTTCCTAGTATGTACATTATTTGTGGATTATATCTGAACGATTATATCTTTACAGCATGTACAAAATTATGCAGAATACGATTGTTCAAAATAATCCTGGAATAACCGTGGATTGTTCGTTTTCAAATGATATTTATTGCACGTGTGTACCTAGCCTAAGACAATCATTAAAATAAATTCTTGTCATTATAAATATAACTTATTTGATTGTAGCTATTTAACATCTCCCTACTTTTTTTTTACATTAAACAGGCATTACATTAAATTAAAAAAAACACGTATTAAATTATGAGAAAAATAAAATAAATATTCTGCCCCTTGACATGAGATTCACCACACGGTCACACAGATCCATCTTTTATTACAACCTGGATAGCATGTTATCAATGTTCTAATGCAAAACAAGGAAATCTTCTGTGACTGATCCAGGACACTTAAGCCCTGATAAGAGCGATAATATTATCAGATCTGATAGAAGATTACAATACGGAGAATGATCTGTACTCAGCCTGACCTGCTCCATTCACCTCAAGCCCAACAAGTCAATAGATCAAGATGATTATTAAACCTAATGCTTAAGTTTTCCTAGCTCCCTATAGAATGATTATTATCATTTTACTAGAAGGTGCCGGACATCTTTAGAGAGCCAAATACCAGTTCGCATAAGGTACATCACAAGTCACAAGGAGCCTGTTTTAATATAGCTCTCCAAGACTGTAGAGGATAGACTATCATGGGAGAACCTGTACGATCTTGCAAGCCTGGAATAGATCTGGACCAGGATTAAAACTTTCTTCTAGTTAATAGAAAATGATTTTTAGGAAATTAATTCTGGGTTTTTTAGATCACCCAAATTCTCCCATAATCGTCTAGCTTTCTCAGACTTGGAGAACTTTAATAAATCAGGCCCAGTGTCCCCTCAAATACCATGTGAATGTGCACAAAGAATAGGTGCGGAACAATGTGCATCTATGCGGCTGTGCAAATGAGAACAGCTCCTGAAAGCATGTTTAACAGGGGTTGTATTACCTGCAAAAGGATTAGTATTAGTCTGTCCATCCAAGTTTGCCCCTCTAACAAACTTGTGACTTGACAGTGAAAGTAAGGCAGCACACTTACAAGATCACATCTATATCACTTCTCTCTGTCCCTAGAATGTCATTTTTAGTATATAAAGCCTTAAACACAGCTCATTACCTCCCCCCCCCCAAGTCTGAGCTATGCTGTACTTTCAAAATGTCTTTTAGATCTGACTGCAGTGGAGCTTCACCTGTCACTTTCCCAGATGCACTCTCCTACCTTCCCTTCTCCACCCTGCTGCTCTGCTTGATCACCAAGTGCAAAGAGAAATACTTGGTACTTCAGGGTATGGGGAACATGTGACTTACATCTTTCTTCCATGCCACTCGTGTTTGGTGATTGGTCACTCAACAGTATCACATGGGCATGGGAAGAGGGTTCTGTGTGAATTTCAAGTCGTGACTTTTTATTACTATTGTAGGTGAACAAAGCTGCATGACAGCAACTGATCTGCAGACAGTCAAGGAAGTAGCTTGTATTATATATTTATTTGAAAATGTGAGATTTTATATAATTTAGAGAAAAGAAATGACATAAAAGCTCAATAATTTTTTGATTTGTAAAAGTTTAGAAAAAGTTCAAGTGACCAAATACAAAAACAAACTTTAAACCATAAATTGTGGTAGCACATTAAAAGCAGAATTAGTTCCTTGATTACAATTTGCAATCAGGCAGGAATTGTATTGCAGAAGAGGAAGGAAATTTCCCCTGCAACAAAACATACTTACCTGCCTAGATGTAATCCCTATAGGATTTTATTTCAGGGTTATATAACTATGTGTATAGTCATTGGAGAGATTTGACTCACTCTTTGCCCCTGATTCATCAATAAAATCCGCACTCGCTGGAAGCGCGAAAGTACGCGCGGCCATCGATCGCGGATTACCGCGGTCCGGACTCGAGTGTGCGCGTACACTCACCTCACTGCCAGCCGGATTCCAGCCTTCACAATAGGGAGCGCGAATCTGCCATTCTTAGCGCACATAAATGTTAAAAATGTTTAAACAGCGCAAACATTTTTTTTAGGGCTATGGGTAATGTGTGTGCTATTAGAAAGAATGATTTTTTAGGGGAACAGTGACTTTTAGTGCAAGCTCGCCAGTGTAAAGCTGCCGGAGATGCGCGGCTCCAGCCGCGATCTTTTTCAGTTTCAATAGCGCGATCGCGTACGATTTCGGATCGCGAATACGATTGCGCGACTGATAATCCGATTCTGCTTGATGAATCAGGGTCATTGTGTGATAACTACAACCATCACCATTCCATAACCCCCCTTATATTGTGTGATACTTCCCCCACCTCCTGGATTATAAGGTCTTCTGAGCAGGGTCCTCTGATCCTCCTGAGTCACTGCCCGTATCTGTCTGTTAGCGCTGTAGAGCGCTGCGTAATATGTTGGTGTTATACAAATACTGCTTTATAATCATTATTAATAAAATAGGACAAGAAATCTCCTTAACTGTTATAAAAACAGCAAAAAAAAAAAAAAAAATGAAAGGTTTTCTAACCTTTCCCCTCTTTGTCTGAAACAAAGGTGTTTTGTTTGGAGTTGAGCTTTAAACAAGCCTGTCTACAGCTGTAATTAATATCTTTGAATGAACCAAGACCTTACATTCCAATTATAAGGGCCATTACAACTTGGAAAGTTCAGGTTTTACCGCTTATAAGTGACATCATTGTGAAAATGATACAGCCAAGTGCTTGTAAAAATTCTACCAGGCAGATAATATCCTGGAGATTTTTTCTACAATTTGACAACTTTATTGTTAGAAGAAGCTTCCGTAAGGTTTCCGTAATATAATATGTAATATTCAATAACATTAGACAATGGGCTCTTATTTACACTGACACCTTCCTGACCCAGAGGGGTGTATAAATACAGGCAACAGGAATCCATCAGACCACATCAATTGCTCAGCGCAACACCAAACATGATCCGAATTGCAGCCATTCTGGTGCTCTTCTTTCTGCAGTGCCGGGCTGATATGCCAACAGTAATGAAAGGTCTTGACCAAAACAAGGTAAGAGAAGCACATTCATATTAACATTCTCCAAACCATGTATTTCTTTTCACACATAACTACTTCAGGGTTGCAATTTAGGTAGGTTAATTTACCATACAGTGGTGCTTGTTTAAAATAATCATATTGTAATATAAATGTGTATAATTCAAAGCACTCCCTAAAATACCACAATGTCTGATTGTGAGTAAAAGATAGACAAGCAGAGACACTGTCCCTGGGTGCACTTGTATTCAGCTGTCCCCTGATTCCTATCTCAATGTGGAAGGTGCTTCCTAAATCTATCCCATCCACTATTATGAATTTATATTGTTGGAATGTCAAATAAACTTCCAGCTCAGCTCTGCATGCAGTAACTGATGAGCACTCACAGGTGGGAACTGGCCAGTGAACACACCATACCTTACCAATATAATACAAAATAGTGCAAACTGTTCATTTAAAGGAGTACAAATGCTCAATAATACATGTACAAATAAAAATTTCACATTTGCTGTAGTGATGTCACGTAGTTCAGATTCCGATCAATATGTTTTATCTAAGGAAGCCTCATCAGGGGAAGACAATAAGATGGTTTTAAATACAAGCAGTATAAACACTTGAAATCAGCCTCTTGCACCAGAGCTTAGAGTGGGAGAAGTTAGTCAGATATGCTGTTTGTAGATGTGAGAACAGAACAGTAAAGTCACTGCGACAAACAATGGGAGCGAGAAAACTGCACAAGTACAAGAGACATGATTAAAGAGGGCTTACACTTTATCTGTGCCTACCTTCATGAATACCATCATTAACAAATCAGGGGCAGCTTAGCTTAAATGATAAATTTATTACTTTAGCCAAGAGTATACAACACAAGATGGAATGTGCATGGGTGAGGAGTATGTAACAGAATGATGCATTTAATACAGGAGTCTGTCACAAACTGCTGGAATCAGGGGTGTGGAACACACAGAGAGCAGGAATTGGAGATGTGTAATAAACAAAATGCAGGGCTCAGAGGTATGAACCCATAGTGTTCGGGAGCATTGGGTGTATGAAACACTAAGTACAGGGACCATGCGCCCCAGAGTGCAAAAGTCCCCCCAAGAAAATCCTCCCCCCCCATAAAATTTCTCACTTAATCTTAGGGAATTCATGTGCATTAGGTGGTTAGTAAGGTGGACAGTTCTTAGTTTGAATTATAAAAACAAAGGACACCCCTTGTTGCCTCTTTGTGCAGACTGAGATGCTATCATAAAATATTTGGGTAAACCCATAAGTGTTTTTTTTCCGGTACCAAAGGTATAGTATAACACTTTTGATAATTCAGTAGTACATTTTTATAGAGTTCTATAGATCAAACCATAATGAAAGACAGTTGAAAAAGGACAGAGGGATTTAGTTCTGAGGAACTGTCTTTGCAAATGAGGGAAAGGTGGAGGTTATGGCTGAGGACAGCCAGGTAAGCAGCATTTCTAGAAATAATTCATCAAAGGCAGCATATTAAGACAGGTTTCCTCTTTTTACAAATTGGCATTTTATTATATTTGTTTTTGTTGTTTTAGTTGAATATAAATACTTTTACCTGCATGTCTCATGCCTCAAACTGAAATGCAACAATATCAGATAGTGTCAGCTGTGCTGGGGTAACGGATCAGTTTTGATCAGGAATTCTTATCAGTTTTGTATAATCCAGCAGCTCTATGCATACATCTTCTATAAAGTGGGCGCAATAAATTCTGTAAAATGTCTCCAAAGCACTTCCAATGTTACCATCTGAATCCTATACTGTTCTGCTTTAGCCAGTAATTCAAAGGCATTGGATGCTAATTCTGCATTTCACAGTGTTTATGAAACTACAAGAGGCAAATCACTTAGTTTGGTGAAAGAGGTGAAGCTGATTCACTGTAATCAGCCATTCAATCAGGTGCAAGTTCTGCTTTATTGTTTTTTTTTTTGTTTGCATGTAATTGAACATTCTTTAAATAGTCAATTTTTCTTGGATTCACTAAGCTAAGTGAATTACCTCTTGCAGAGTAATTAGTCCCTTTGCTAGGTAAACAGTCTAAATCCTACTGGTAAATTACCCTAATGGGTTTTGTAAATTTTACTAAAAGTTTATATCTATACTCTAAAGGTTTATATCCTCACCACCCTAAAGAAACATGTACACAATCCTCATTAAGTCAAATATTTTTACTTACAGAGTATGTGTGAAAAAGAGAACCCACCCTATATGGTGCAGTTGTTGTACAGTTACTATAAACTACTATTTTTGTTACTTTTGTAACATTCCATTGATTGTTATGAGAAAAATGCTTGATGATTTTCTAGAAACACATAATATAACTGGGTATTGAATTTTAAAAGGAATGACACCAGAGGATCCTTCAATTCATTCAAGGAATTAGAAAGGATTTTTCCCTGTTGTGTTTTGTTTGCTTTATTTTTTTTTAATCTGACAATGTACCTATATCTACTAAAAGGGTTTGTTTCAAAGTCTTTTTTTCCATTTTTTTATTGCTCTGTGTTTTCACAGATTTTGGGTCAGTGGACTGGAGTTGCTGCAGCATCCAACTGCAAACCTTTTGTGCAAATGAGGAAAACGCAAGTAAAGGCAGAGCATATGCCACCCCCAGTCAATGACTATTCATTTCAAAATGGGAAAATGAAAAGCACCGCAGCATTTCAGACGTAAGTAACAATGACCATGAAGGTGGTGTAATGTAGTAAAAAACTAGTTCCCATCTTTTTTTTTTTTTTTTTTTCCAAAGGGGGGGGGGTGAAACGTGTATATGACTCAGAAGGTATGATTGAATTATATTGAGGACAAGTAAAATGGAACAGACATCAAGTGACCTTCAGATGCCCTGATGTTTAATTATTTATTAATGAATTAGGAGCTACATTAACTTATATATTTAAATAGTAAACATATTTATACCTGAATATAAATGGCTGACGTTTAAAGTAGTAACACAACATTGAATTTATTCAAATTTATTTGGAAGTAAACCCAAAACAAAAAAAAACACACACTTACCTTTAATCCTGCAGATCAGTTTATCGTCCGGGGGGGTTTCTTCCATGGGGTCCCTCGTTGTCCCGGTATTCGTCTTTGTCCCACCACAGAGGGAGCGCTGGGTGCCAACATCTTCTTCTCTCTTCTTCTGGGTTCTTTTTTCCTGTGTCATCTGATCTCACACTGTGCAGGTGTGAGATCGGATGATGTAGATTGGGGAAAGGAGACTGTGCATGTGTGAGGTCAGAAAGGTGAGGTTTTTTTTCTAGTGATGAAAGTGCTTCTTCTGCACATGACTGAGATTAGGGTATGTGCAGATGGCGCAGCCAAGAGCCTCCTGGGTTACGTGACTAGGTATCCCAGGAGAATTTGTGCTCCCAAAAAAGAAAACCACATTTTTACTTTAAATAAAAGGGTTTTCTACCCTTTTATGTAAAGTAAAAATTATGAGTTTAGATACGCTTTAATCGGCAGTAAAGATGTCTTTGTTTAGTTTGTACAGCACAGTTCTCATAGATTTCCTGTAAATACCAATTTTATAAGAAGAACAAATTGATGTAATTTTCCCCTTACTGTGCAGGGCCAAGGATTGTCAGCAAATGGATACTGAAATGACAATTGTGGAGCCAGGCCACTATAAATCCAAAACTCGTAAGTTTCCTGATTGCATTGTGCGTGTATTTTTTATTTTATTTTTTATTTTTTTTACTAAAAATATCTGAATATTAAAAATATAATCCCAAGGTCTTGGGAAATATATCTTCTTTCTCTAAATCTGCCACGATTAGGCAATGTTTAATGCCAGGGAACTGCCGCCTTCAGTTGTCAAATGTACAGAAGTTGATTTTAAGAACCAGCATTGCTGTGTAAGTGATCAAGTGACTGGCAAGCTGCGGGGAGCTGCATAGGATTGCTCAACCCAAAAACAGGTCTGAACCTTCCCTTAAAGATACCATCTCCTGATGGCTGACCGAGCCCTGCAAATATGTAGTCCCTGGGTATCCCAACATGCACAATTATCACTGCTGAGCCCTTCATTTAACAAAGAACCTGCCAGAACTTTAGGTGAGCAAAATAAGAATTAGAATTGTATTTTTGCCAGAGGACAGTTAGAGGGGAAAATGGGATGTGTTATCAATATTCTGAAGATCTTATCTCTATGAATAACCTATATGACCACATAATGTATTCCCTATTCTTATTTCCTCACAGCGTATGGAGAAAATGAAATTGTCATTGCTGGGACAGACTATACCTCTTTTTTATTTGAATATACACAGACCAAAAATGGTCTTGACATCTGTGTAACTGTTAAGCTTCTTGGTAAGTATGTACACAGTAATAAGTGTTATGGGAATGTAAACAATGGGCCTCGCAATATTCAGGGTACCTACATTTTTCACCACTTTGCTGTAGTTGTGTGCGTGTGTTTGTGTGTGTGTGTGTGATGGATAATGCAGCACTTGTCACAAATGGTGTACTATTTATAAGTGGATAAATAGTATGTTAAACAAGGGGTGTGTTGCTGCCATAAGGAAGTACAGTCCCTGTGACAATTACGTTAAACTCTGTTATCCAGAACTCAATTTACCATCACTCCCAAGCAATCAGCTTCAATTCCCATGTCATGTCCCAAAAAAAAAAAAAAATAAATATAAAAACAGAGCATAAACTTGGCATACTGTGCCGTCAGTAAGCTGACATTTTGTGCATCACTTCACCCAAAGTTGGTTATGGACTTTCTTTGCATTATTACTGGCTTGTGCTTTGTGGGACATTCTGATTATACTCTACATATATATTTATCTGACTATTGGTGGATTTGTAACTGGTCAAACTTTGTATAAACTGTACTCCATTGCTATTGTGCTTTTAGTGTATTTCAATAATATTGAGTCCATACAGAGTTTATGGAATGGTATACAATTAGGCCTATTTTAATAGTAGCTAACAAGCAACCACAAACTACATGTGTACAGAATCTACCAGTCCCAATGAGTGCCAGATAATAGGGAGATTACTGTAGATGGTTTGGGCCTGGCTTGCAAAATGGTCAGCACCTGTTACAGATAGTTGGTGTGTGCTTTTTTTCATGGGCTACAGTACCACTCAAAGCCAGTAGGAGTGTATATATGCCAGTAGCATTTAATAAAGCTCAGAAAGGGACAGAACTGCAATTGTTAGATTTATTAAGCTAGTGTCTCACGAAGGAAAATGTCCTACTACTTCCTGTCCTAGTGACACAACAGGAATCATGGGAATCTGAATGGCAATCTTGTGAATTCCAATGCCAGGGACACAGCTGTAAGTAATGAGAAATGATAATGTCAAGTATGAATATTGTTTCCTTTGCAGGGAGAACAGAGAAACTTTCTGAAGAAAAAATTAAACAGTTTAAAGATAACCTGAAATCTTTGGGCCTGACAGAGGAAAACTACATTAAATTTCATGATAAAGGTAACCACGCCTCATACTATTAGGTTTGTGTGAGTGATTACACGCAGAATCAGTAGATCTTTCAGAGTGCTCTTGTTTACTCTTGTGCTCTAAAACTGCTTTCCATTCCCTATATCTCAGAGCAGCTTCAGAAAATCTCTTAGCAATTATGATGCTCCGATTGCAGGGCATGGCTCTGATTTAATTTTGTACTCTGTAGATTACTAGCCAAATAGACATTTCAGGCACACAATCAGGAAATTTCTCTGGGCTGTGTTCCCAGGTCCTCCCACTTGCTGTGGTCCTTGAAGGGCGTCTTTCTATCTGCTGACTTTCTTCATGTGTAATACAAAATACATGAAATTAATGGGAGGGGTGAGACTCCAAGCTAAATGATAGCTGAGGGCTATGGCAGGGGGACCCCACAGTGCCTCCCCATTCTATCAGTTTTGGGGTCTAATGATCCTTGAAGACATCTAGTATAGATCTTAAAATCTGCTTCCTACGTAACCTTTGACCTCTCCTCTTTTCAGCAACATGTTTCCCCAAGTAGTGGCGTTCAGGTAAGTGTTTAAATTTATTACAGTTAATAATTAATTAATTACATTAATTTATTAAATAATTACATTAATTTATTAAATAATTTATTTATTAATTTATTTATTTTGTTGTTGGGGGGAATTTCTTCCATTTCCTGTGAGATCACTGAGATAGAAAGTGTAATAAAGTCTCCCCAGCAGACTCACAGTGACAATGTGAATGGATCCTTCTGAAAATGTGTTTTCATTGGTTGTCAGATAGATGTCATGACTCCACTATTGATTCATTTAGATGGTAAATGTTTGTGAACCGAAATGATTGTTGTGAATATCCAGCTCTGATCCCACTGCCACACAGTGTTCTTAATGAACTGCTATCCATGCTGTTTACTGTTGGGGAGGATGCAGCAGGGAGCCTCCTGCTTCTCCTCCCCTCTCCATATAACAGTATGGAGATTGATTGTGGGTAAATGTTCTGCATGGCACTGACTTCTGACCTTTTGTCTTTTCTTCTATCTTACAGATGAGACAACTGCCAGTGACCCCCGACCCGCCCCTCCGCCCCTTCATCTCTCCTCTCTTCTTCTCCACCCATTAGATCTTCTCATTGACAAATAAAACACACCAATAGGCAAAGCTTCTTGTGACTTTGTTTATTCACCATCTAGGGCCTAATCTACATACACATGCTGGATAACATTCTCCTAGGATGAATATTGATGATTGTGCTGGGTGAAAATAGTGTACATTGTTCCTCTAATGTATTTTAGAGATCTGTTATGGTTGATTGGGTCACCAGTGAATCATAGCAATCATTCACCCGGCCTACATCTGATCTGTATTATATTTCTATGTATAAAGCTGACAAATCATTCCACAGAGGTGTATGGGGAAGGGTACTGCAGGGAAGATCAATAGAGGCTCCACATTGGTGTTAGTGAGATGAAGGGTGGCCTGTCAGTGGGATGAATGTTGTCTCGCCGTTGGTGTCAGTGGGATGAATGGTGGTGCAATTTTATTCATTTGTTTCATCCTTGGCATCAATGGAAGGAATGATGTCCAGTTATTGATGTCAGCAGGATGAACTATTGGTGTTGGTTAGATGAATGGTGGCTCATCATTGGTGTCAGTTGGATGAATCATTGGTGTCAGTGGGAATATTATTCATCTACATAAGTATTCTGACAGCAATGGTGTCCTATCCTAGGTGTCAGTGGGATGAAGAGTGTTCCATAATTTTTGTCAGTGGGATTAGTAGTGTGACATCAGTGATGGGACATTGTTAATCCCCACTGACACCAACAATGGGAAGCTAGTAATCTCACTAACACCAATGATGAGACATAGTGAGATGAACAAACATCAATGATGAACCACCATTTATCCCACTGACATTAATGATGGCGCACCAATAATCCCACTTGCATTTATTGTACAGCGCTGTGTAATTTGTTGGTGCTATATAAATCCTGTTTAATAATTTTAAGAAAGATGGCACGCCATTTATTCCACTGGTTCCTATGATGAGGCACCATTCATCTCACTTACACCAATGTTGGGATGCTATTAAACCCACTGACACCAATGATAAGACAGATACTATCAATCCGACTGACAACAATGATTCATCCCACTGACACCAGTGATGGGCACCATTCATCCCAAGGAAGGTCACCATTCTGCCCACTGACACTAATGATGAGTCACCATTCTGCCCACTGACACTAATGATGTGTCACCATTCATGCCACATACACCACTGATGAGACACCAATAACCCCACTGCCGGCAATGATGTGACACCATTCATCCCACTGGTTTTTATGACAGTATGCATCCGACTGACACCCAAAATGAGACACTATTAATCCGACTGACACCAATGATGGTGCCCCAATTACCCGACTGACACCATTGATGAGCCACCATTCATCCCACTGACACCAATGATGAGACATTATTAATCATTTATTAAACCTATTGATGGGGCACCATTTATCCCACTGGTTCCTATGATGGGACAATATGCTTCCAACTGATACCAATAATGAAACACCATTATTCCCACTGACACCCTATAAAGGGTCACTATTCATCCCACTGACACAAATCATGGGGTATTCATCTGACTTTACCATCATGGGGTATTGAGCATAAAATAATGAGAAAAAAAGAATGTAAAGGATTGTAGCATCAGGCTACAACATAACAAAATTAAAAAAGTGATGGGGGTCTGAATACTTTTCGATGTCATTGTGTAAGGCTGCAGCTCTTAAAAGTGTCCTGCTGTAGGAAGCAGACCAATTCTGTTGAAGACTCCACTCCCCTTTAGGGATAGTTCTTCCATTTGACAAAAATGCAACCATTTTGTCTGCATTTCACTAGATGGTACATGAAAAGTTTTTCAGAGAAAAAGGTTTTGTTCTAGTTCCAACCTTCCATGCAGAGCCAACTATCTTCACAATGATTACCTTTCCCTTTTGTTGCTACAGCTGATTTTCTGGGTAAGGTCACCCAACATCATTGTAACCCATTACTTTCATCCTGGAGCCAAAAATCAGCAATTACACAATTAAACTATAGTACTGAAGAATGCGCCATCATCCAACAGAGCAAAAGGTACACAATATATCACATGGATGCAGTTGAGACAGCTAGAGAAGGAAGAAAGGTTTGTGTACTAAACGAATGAATTGGCAAAAGCTCAGAATCTCAGATGTTATGTCACCCTGGTGTTTAGCTTTAAGTTGTAACATACACTCACCATCATCAGCATCATTATTAGGTACACCATGCTAGTACAGAGTTCAATCTCTTTTTGCATTTAAAACTGCCATAGTTATTCATGGTATACCGGTAGTTATTGAATAAACAGTGGTGGAAAAATTCCTCAGGGGTTTTAGTCCATATTGACATGTTCACACAGTTGCTGCAGATTAGTTGGCTGCACATCAATGATGTGAATCCCATGTCCCACTACATCCCAAAGATGCCTATTGAATTAATAATAAACCTTTTTTTTGGGAAATGTCAGGTTTGTTGAATCACTCCCGGGAAAGTCCATCTTCTCTAGTCTTTGAGAGCTTTAAACACTAAGGCCTATTATCATGTTCAATAAACTGTTTTGAGATGTTTTCAGCTTTTGGACATGACACAATATCCTGCAGAAAGCAGCCATGAGAAGATGGGTACACTGTGGTTAAAAATTGATGGACATGGTCGTCAACAATGCTGTGGTAGGTTGTGACAATAAAACAACGTTCAGTTTTTTACTATAGGGCCAAAAGAGCTTCAAGAAAAAATCCCCACACCATTTTACCTCAACCAGCCTGAATCATCAATACAAGTCAATATGGATCTATGCTTTCATGTTGTTTGTTCCGAATTCTGATCCTTTGTCCTTCTCTGGATGGATGATGCAACCACAGTCCCAGAGAGCCCAGATCATGATCTAGAGGAGGCACGGATGTTGTAATTTAAATAAAGTTTAGGTGTGGGATGTTGTGGTTAAGCCCTTATTACGCAGTTTATCTTAGTTGCTTGACAAATGTTTCCCCATAAGAATGACACCTCCTCGCTGGCAATGTGAGGGTGGCGTTACATTCTTCAGAACCACTCAATCCTAGGTTTTCCTTGGTCCCCTTAATCTGTAGGGCTCTTAATATTATTTTTTTATTGTTCCCTTTTTCCCTTTCTACATACATTTTTTGTGTTCCAATGGTTTATGCCATGTGCATTTGTTCTAATAGCTGTTTCCTTCTCGGCTGAGTAATGGCCCTAAGGTTACTGTTAGGGATGAGCGAGAAGGCCTCTGACAAAAATTTCCTCGAACCCTTGGTGAACCGATTTAGCGAATGCCATTAAAGTCAATGGGCCAACTTTAAACGTTAATAGCAAAGCCCCTATACATGTTAGAACCACCACATTTGCTAGGTATGTGTAGGAGAACAGTGGTAACAAGGGAAAAATACAAAAATTCCTTGTGGTTTTTCAGAAAATGGCAGGCAAAGTGACAGCAGGCAAATAGGATTTTTGCGTGATGGACACTGTACAGAAGGCAGCATAAACATTAGGACAGGACATAAGGTTGGTGCTACACGTGAACTCAACCCAATAGCAGCAGTCTCTGCCGTCAAAACAGCCAGAGACCGCATTGCTAGCTAGCATTATGACCTAGATGATGTGTTAGGAATGCCACCCATAAAGTTGTGGACAAGTAGCGCAGTCACATTAGGCCAAAGGATGAAGGACCAGAGACGGAGCATGGGTCAGCGAGAGCAGTAACAGTGTGTGGCCTCTGCCCAGCTATCGCCAGGGAGACCACATTGGTAAATGGAGGAGATAGTGGGCCCTGAGAAGGAGCAGGGGCCCTATTGGTAACTGCCATCTATAGCTGGTTATAGTGCATCATCAATGACACCAAGAAGTGTACAATTTTAATGAATATAGTAATGACAGCAGGAGCAGGAGGAGGCGGTGGCCCCTGAGACGGAGCCGGGACCGCATTGGTAACTGGCATCTAGAGCTGGGTGTGGTGCATCATCAATGCCACCCAGAAGTGTACAATTTTAGTGAATGGGGTACTGACAGGTGGCAGCAGGAGCAGCAGGAGGAGGCGATGGGCCCTGAAATGGAGTGTGGACTGCATTTGTAACTGGCATCTAGAGCTGGGTGTAGTGCATCATCAGTGCCACCCAGAAGTGTACAATTTTAGTAAATGAAGTACTGACAGGTGGCAGCAGCAACAGCAGGAGGAGGCGGTGGACTCTGAGACAGAGCGGGGATCGCATTGATTACTGGCATCTACAGCTGGGTATAGTGCCTTGTCAATGCCACCCAGAAGTGTACAATTTTAGTGAATGGAGTACTGACAGAGGTGGCAGCAGCAACAGCAGGAGGAGGCGGTGGGCTCTGAGAGGGTGTGGGGACCGCATTGGTAACTGACATCTAGAGCTGGGTGTAGTGCATCATCAATGCCACCCAGAAGTGTACACTTTTAGTAAATGGGGTACTGACAGGTGGCAGCAGCAGCAGAAGTAGGAGGTGGGTCCTGAGATGGATCAGGGGCCCCATTGGTAACTGGCATCTAGAGGTGGTTGTAGTGCATCATCAATGACACCAAGAAGTGTACAATTTTAGTGAAGGGAGTACTGACAGGTGGCAGCAGCAGTAGGAGGAGGCAGTGGGCCCTGAGACGGAGCGGGGACCGCATTGGTAACTGGCATCTAGAGCTGGGTGTAGTGCATCATCAATGCCACCCAGAAGTGTACAATTTAGTGAATGGAGTACTGACAGGCGGCAGCAGCAGCAGCCGGATCCGGTAGGAAGGTAGATAATATTGCTAGTTTGCATCATGAAGTGGATGACATGAATGCCAACCCTCAATCTTACAATACTTAGCTGAAAAATTAGGCAAAGGCAATGGTACCTAGCAGTGTGGCAGTACTAGGGGTTTTCATCTGCAGTTTGTTGGCCTCCTGGAAGCAGGAGAAATGTAAAGTATATTGCTAGCTGGCACAATGGCAAGTATGACATTGGCGATGAATGCCATCGCTGGACGTTGCGGTAACTAGCGGAAAAATTCAACCCAGGCAGGCTCAGTTGACAGGGTGCTGGTGATAGCCAGCTACAGACTCAGCACATGAGCAGTGTGGATTCACAGAGGCATCTTGGTTGGCTAGTGAGTCCTTCTGTCAGCCAATCAATGACATCTGCAGTTGGGATATGATATTTGTTAGTAACCCACCTTTTGTTCATTTTCAAAAAGGTGAGGCGATTGACATCACAGTTGTGATCGGTTGTCCGTGACCACTCCACCAGCGGCACTGAAGGTTCTTTCGGACAGAACACTGGATGCCGGGCACGAAAGAAGCTTGATGGCATACTGTGCCAACTGCGGGCAGATTTCAAGCCTGTTGACCCACAAATGAATAGCGTCACTACTGCCAGGACAGGCATCCTCCTCATAACTGCTGTTGTCAACACCACCACCAGCCAGAAAGAGCCAACGTAATCGTGCACCATGCTCCTCATCCGTTCTCGATCGTTATGCCCCGCACTTCACTTGTTTGAGGTGGGCGCATCAGGTTTTGCCAGGCATCCAGAAAATCCCCCCTGCCTTGGCCTACACTTTTGGATGTGTGCCGCCTGCTGCCACTACTGCTGCTGCTGCCGCAACACCAGAATACGGTGGAGGCAGTGTCCGCCTGAGCTCCCTGTGTGGAATGTGGTGCACGAAACTCCTCACACAGCCGGTTGCATAGTATTTTGCTCAGGCGGGCCATATTTTCTTTCTTTTGTGCTGGGTTGGGTAGAAACTGTGACATTTTGTCTTTGTAGCGGTGATCCAGAAGAGTAGCCAGCCAGTAGTCATCCCATTTTGATGCTGCAAATTTTCTCCATAGGCATCGCAACATGTGGATACACATATGAAAGAGGAGTTCCCTTGGCTTATCCTCTTCCTGTCCCTCAGTAGGCGCCAAACATCTTCCTCCTCATCACCCACCTCCTCCTCTTCAAGCTGCAGCAGTTCTTGTTGTTCCATCGCCCGCACAATGCCTGGGGCGTGACAGCACAAATACAGGTTGGACAGGCCCTGTCCAGGAGCCCTAACATGGTCTCCCTCATCATCATCATAATCATCTTCCTCCTCCTCTTGCTCCTCCTAATGCTGCCCAGTGTCCCTTTTTGCTCCTCCTTATACTGGCTGTGCGCTATGGAGTGTAATGTCACCCTCATCCTCCTCCCCCATTTCTTCCCCTCCTCTCCCATCGCCACTTTACATCAGGCCACACAGGGTATTATCAAAGAAGAAAGAAGATGGGTATGATATCGTTCAAGCCTGACTGCTCCCAACTCACAACATTTGTGGCCTGCTCAAAGGGGGCCAGTACCTAGCACAGGGTCTCGATCTGCAGCCACTGGTCACTGGTAAAATATCACAGTTGTGTGGCTGTACCATGGGCCCCGCTGCCTCCATGCACCATACTGACCAACTAATGGCGGATGGCTAGCTTTTGCTTACACAGATGCTGAAGCATGTGCAGGGTGGAGTTCCATCTAGTCATAGTGTCACAAATGGGTCTATGCGGTGCAGCCTTTGTTGGCGCTGGATCTTTCTAAACGCCACGGCGGTAGTAGGGGATCGGCGGACATGGCTGCAGATAGATCAAGCCTGTCTCAGTAAGTCCTGCAGTCCTGGGTACGTGCGGAGGAACTTCTGCACCACTAATTTCAGTACGTGCGCAAAGCATTGCACATGTGTTGTGCAGCCCATGCGCAGCGCGGCCACAAGGTTGGCCCCGTTGTCTCACACTACGTTGCCTTTTGTGAGCGGGGAGGGTGTCAGCCAAGCCTCAACCTCCCTGAGCAAAGCGGACAAGAGTTCTCTCCCCCAAGGATGCCATTTTTAGCACTGCCTGGCAGCACGTGTGCTTGAGAGAGCCGTAGTGGCGTGCCCGCTTAACCACAGTGTCCTCCGCCGCTGGCCTTTCAGGAGGAGTGTCCAAAAGAGAGGGGTAGAAGGAATGCAGGAGGAGGAGGGAGAGGACTTGGGTGGCCCATGCTTTCCCACCACACCCCTCGGCGGGGGTACCAGGTGTTGTAATACCATTTGCAGACTACCGCCCACTGAGCTATGCAAGGCCACCCAGTGAGCGGTTAAGGACACGTAGCGTCCCACTCTGTGCCTGGTTGTCCAGTTGTTCATGGTGATGTGGATTTGGCTAGACACCGAGAATGCCAATGCCCGGGACAGGTTTTCCATTACATGTGGATGTAAACTGGGTACAGCCGTGCTGGAGAAGTAATGCCTGCTTGGTATATTCTACCGCTGCTTGGCACTGGCCATCAGGTTACAGAAGGGAGCAGAGTCCACAATGCTGTACAGCAGTAGCTGCAAGGCCAATAGTTTGGCTAGACGTGAATTGAGTTCAATGACTCTTTTGTTGGTTGGGCCCATACCCTGATGCAGAACTGTGGTCGAGTGGACTGAAGGGACTAGGAGAGCTGAAGGGGTCACTGGAGTACCCATCTTGTGCCGACATACATTGTCTGACATCACAAAACCTGTGGGCAGAAGCTCATACTTCCTCACAGCTGGAATTCTGGCTGGCACCAACCTCCTGAGACCTACTAGCAATGACAGTTGGAGGTGGAGAAGGAGTCATTGTAGGTGGAAGAAGAGACGATGACGTGGTTGCACCTCCTTCAAGAGAACGCAAGTTCTGCTTCCACTGGTTTGTGGTTCTTGCGCATGTGGGAAAGCAGGGATGTTGTATAGGAATGTGATCGGGCTTGTCCTCTGCAGATCTCCCTGTGGCACAGGATGCAGATTGCTACCGTCATCGTCTTTCAGCATGAAAAAGGATCACACTGGAGAGGTGCGTGCAACCACTCTGCTGCTCTTTTTCTTTGCCTGCCTCTGCGTCTGCTGGGTGCCCAGCCTCTGCTCCACTTCCACCACGGTCACATCATCTCTGACTGTTCCCCTGTATGTGCCCACTCCTCTGTCTCTTCTTTGAGACTCACAAGTTTGTTGCTGCTCCTGCATTTCCTCTTTGTTTGTTTGGGAACTGCTGCTAGCCCTTACATGCAGCAGTGGTTCCCAGGAGACATCAAGGTCATCATCATCCTCATTTTCATCTAAGCCATCCTCTGCAAATGCAGGCACTGATCCAGAACCCTCGCCCAGCAAGTGCTGACCACACTCTCCAAGCGTCTCAAAGTCTGCCTCCTGCTCTGAAATTCGCACTGACAGATCCTCAGGCTGTTCGGCAAACAACAAGGGAGAGTAATCGGGAGGTACAGGCACATTAGCCACGCTAACGCCTGTCTTTGCTCTTGTCACGGCTGTGCTGGTTGCTGCTGCTGCTGCAGAAGAAGAGCCTGCTGCACTTGAGACCCCTGGGACCCAGTCCAAAATACTCTGCACATGATGTGGCTGTATGATTGTTTTCCATATACATTCAATACATATATTCAATATATCTACCAGCGTACTGGTGCTCCGCACACATCTCAGACCTATTTGGCAACTTGTGTTGTTGTTGTTATTTTAGGAATATTTATCTGCATAAATATGGAAATTATATCCTCTATCAATACATATAGATATTCAATAAAAAGGTTCATGCACAAATAATAGCTAGTCACTCAGTTTAATTAAGAAAACAAGGTAAGACAAAGTACACAGCAATATTGTCAGATATTTAAACACAGGAACTAATAGTAGTAGTGTTGATGTTCGAATTCAGGTTGTCCCTATATTCAACCTGAATATGGCTGTTCGAATTCGGATAGACCCGATCCGAAAAACACAGGATTCGACAGCAAAAATTCGGGAAAAAAAATTAATCTTAAATGACTTTATTTGTATGTGTTTTTATTTTAACTTGTTCTTTTTTTATTTTTTACAGGTTATCCGACAATGACATTATGAATCATAATGTCATTGTGGGATTCCCGGACCTTTGAAAGCACGTGCCTTCAATTAGCTGTAACCGCAAGCAATACCAGGGCAATAGAGGTTGAATGGAGATACGTATCTCCATTCATTACCTCTACTGCTCTGGGATTGGCTGAGAAATAGGAAACTATACGATCGTTCGTATATATCGTGCAGGAACGTTCGTCGTTCGTTTTCCGACGATAATAATTGGAAGTGTGTACGTAGCTTTAGAATCTAGTAACTACTTAGTACAAAATACATCAAAACAATATAACAATAATACCATGGACATATACTGAACAATATAAGAATGCAATTCAGGAATGTGTTATAGCTACCTGTAAAGATGTTGATGGGTACCCCATGAGCATGATTCCCTAAGAAGTCTGATCCCTATTATTCCAGCTACCCTTTTATATAGTTAAGTCCTATTAGGTAACATTGGGACTCCTTGATTGGTTAGTGGGTGTGTTTGGACCATCAGTTGGCACTCCCCCCCACTAGATTGGGCTTGGTTAATGTCGTTTAATGGACCTCCCAACTAAATTTGATATAACAATCTCTTGCTGGAATCTAAATGTAAGGGTCAACCAGAGGTCCAGCTGGGTTATCAACCCAACCCATCTGTTTGATTATGCATCCATCTTCTGCACACTCTGGCTTGATGGATTAATTGCCCCTTGAAGGCCTTACTAGTGATCTGTTCTTTCATCTGTTTGATTGCGGTTCCTTGGCAAACCCAAACCCTCTATTGGTATTTACTACCTCTTGTTATTCCTGTGAAGTCCTTGAATTAGAGACCCCCTAGGCGGGCCAGAGGCCAGTAAAATGATACAACAGGTTTTAATGTTTAAACGTCACATTCCTAGCCCTGCATTCCTGTATTGTTTCATGCTACTTAGATTCAGTCTATCTATCTATTGGGATATTATCCCCTACAGTGTACTATATACCTATATCCCACTACACACACACATATATATATATATATATATATATATATATATATATATACATATATACATATATATACATACATATATATATATATCTTTACATACACATACACATACTTACATATACATACACATATATACACCCATACACATACACATCTATTTACATATTCATGAACAATGGTTGGGTGCAACACCTTCAACAGTTTGCTGGTGCTGCTGTCCTACAGTGGCGGTCTCCCGGGGAGTATGCCCCCTGCCAGATGCTATTTTTTTTTATAATAGGACAGAAACTTTTCTGTACCAAACGGGCTTCTTTGGTAAATGGCAAGAGGTATCAAACATTGAAATATCTGTATTTTTTTTATAGTAGGACAGAAATGTTTCTGTACCAAACTGTCTACTTTGGTAAATCGCAAGACGTATCATAGAGTGAAATAATTGTATTTTTTTTATAGTAGGAAAGAAATTTGTCTGTACCAAACTGTCTTCTTTGATAAATAGCAAGAGGTATCAAAGACTGAAATATCATCATTTTTTTATAGTAGGACAGAATTTTTTCTGTACCAAACAGGCTTTTTTTGTAAATAGCAAGAGGTATCAAAGAATGAAATATGATTTTTTTTATAATAGGACAGAAATTTTTCTGTACTAAACTGTCTTCTTTGCTAAATAGCAAGAGGTATCAAAGACTGAAATATCTCCATTTTTTTTATAGTAGGACAGAAATTTTTCTGTACCAAACGGTTACTTTGGTACATAGCAATAGGTATCAAAGACTGAAATATCTGTATTTTTTTATATTAGGACAGACATTTTTCTGTACTAAACTGTCATCTTTGGTAAATAGCAAGAGGTATCAAAGACTGAAATATCTGTATTTTTTATAGTAGGACAAAAATGTTCCTGTACCAAACTGTCATCTTTGCTAAATATCAAGAGGTATCAAAGACTGAAATATCTGTATTTTTTTTTAAATAGGACAGACATTTTTCTGTACCAAACTGTCTTCTTTGGTAAATAGCAAGAGGTATCAAAGACTGGAATATCTGTATTTTTTTTTATAATAGGACAGAAATTTTTCTGTACCAAACTGTCTTCATTGGTAAATAGGAACAGGTAGCATGAAAAACTGAAATATCTGTATATATAGATATACAGAAGTATATCTATACAGAACTGTCCCTGTCACAATCCACGTCTCTCCCTGCTTCTATCCTTCACACAGAACACAAGATGGAGTGACTAACCCCTCCCTCCTTCCCTATATATATGCCTGTTCTTAGATCTCTCCTGATTGGCTACTGGGCCTTGCTGTGCATCCTGGGAGTGATTCTCACCAGAAATAGTCGCCGTTACTGCTCCCTGCTTTTCCCTCATTCGGCGAGAACACGACCTTATGGCGAATTACAAGGTTGTTGTCGCTTACATGTTCGGTAAGCGAGAAAGGCCTGATTCACTGAGAGATTGAACTTAAAAATCTTGCTCGCTCATCCATACTGGGATTGTCCTGTAGCTAAGCGTTTATGGATATGGGTTTACAACTACCTAAGAACTGTTTTGTAAGTCTCCATACGCAAGACCCCTGGGAATCCTTTTTACACAGACATTTTCCTAAATTGTGCAAATACATGTGTTAGTAGGTTTTCCATGTTTTCCTAGCAACTGGACAGGTGATAACCACGACGTGAAGGAAACCCACACTGAGTGTTGCGGCGGTCCTGTCCACGGTCACTGATATTATGATTCTAGACAAGATCTTTAGAAATTCACTCCCTTGTTTTTTTAAGATATGAACACCATGGTTGGACCACCACAGTATGCCAGATCTACATATTAGGTTATTACATTTATGATTAGTGACACACATGCACTATTTTCAGTCTACAGGTTTCTATAGACCACGGAAATCTTTACCCTGTATTTTTAGGATTCTGATAATAAACATATATCTGAATAAATACGTTATACACAATCAAATAAATACATTTTACAACATTCGTTCGCATATGTCTTTGCAGAGTGGTACACTTGAGTTTTATGCTGATGGCGCAAACCCTTATTACATCAATTTGACATGCTTTGCAACCACAGGGTAGTCCTATTCATCTTACAATAAAATAATTAGAAAATTATGTGTTGACACCCCTATCATGTCTTTCACACCCCCATGATGTCTTTCATCTCACCCTCCTGATGACAATGAAATGAAACACGTTGAGGGGTGAGAAAAAAGGTCTTTATGTTTATGGGGGGGAAATGTAGGTATATGGGTTATTTCTGTGCAATTGTTTTTATATATACCTTTTATTGTATTTGTTATTAACAGACTTACTAACATGACCCTAAATGTTAACGGTAGTCCCCTTACTATAGTATCCCACAATGTCTGTGGTCTCAACGCAACCTCAACTCAGCTATGACATGTAAGAAGGCCTTTCATTTGTAAAATTCACGCATAGAAATTACCCTACTATCTTTTATGCTTAAACATTGTGGAGTGGCACTATGCTAATGAAACATTTGTGAATCCAAGTGTTAGATAGATTCATACTAGTAGTGGGAACTCTCAATTGCTTTTTAATTTCATTTGTGGTCTAATATGCACCCACTTCTGGACAACTATATTTGTTCTGAGTCCTCCTACAGAAGGTCATGTCCAAAGTTCAAGGGACTGTGATACTAGTTGGCAACTCAAACTTGGCACTAGACTAGATATTAGATAAATCCGTAATTCCATGTGATAAACACCACCCAAAGCAATGCTATAATGCGTCCCTGTGTCCCTGTTTTTATGCAGCACACAAACAATACACTAGGATAGACCACCTATTTCTCCCCTCCTCTTCTGTTCATGTATATTTTGAAATGCCTGTCCCAGGTGTATGAATTGAAGTTACCACCTCTCCTCTCCCACATAAGGACATAAGGACAGAAATCCAGAAATGAAGCAATGGCATCTTTTCCTGGTATGGACGGGTTAGCATTATCAAAATAAATGTGCCCCTAGGCTGCTGTACCTGTTTCAGGCCCTACCCATGAAAATCCCTAATTCATTTTTTAATAACTTACATTCCATTTTTTTCATTTTTATATGGGGGGACAGGAATCCCTGACTGAGTAGGAAATTACTCCATACTCCCATGCTCCTAAGGGGCCTGGGCATATTAAAGTTCTCCCAATACTACATGGCTGCCCATTTCACGAGAGTGATAGATTGGTGTTGACACTATTTCTGCAAACAGTGGATGGGACTGTAACCGTCATTCAATAACATACCCTTTGCCTTGCTGCCCTGGGTGGTGCGCACTGCCCGACAACACCTGAAAAAAACACCCCTCTATTGGCACTTTCAAGCGGAAGCTAACCCCCCACAATCATCACCTCTACTCCCTAATAATGGCCAACCATCCTTCCCACCAGGCCTTCGCAAATTGGCAAACCATAATCTCAGCAGAGCACAGCATTTTCCCCTTCACAATTGTTGGCCCTCGATTGAGGAACTGACTGCTCCATCTCACGTTTTTCAATAGTCTGTTTTGCAAGTGAATCAGCTTCTTCACTTCCTAAAAACCCTACCACCCACACAGGAACTCTCTTGTCCTTTGACACCATTCGAAAGGACTTGTGTGGAGGAAGTCCCAGCAAGCCACACTCTATCTGAACTAGCCAAACTTCTACATTCTCCTTCTGCAGGTTTTTCACCTACTTCTCTAGGGGGATGAAGAAGGATCTAGGCATAACATTCACAGAGACACAGAGGGCCAAAATATTATCATTAACCTACAAATTCAATATGTTGCAAATATCAAGAATCAGGATATAAAATAATGAGCATGTGAGCTGCAGCCAGATTGTGTGGTTCCCTCCAGTCAATACGGCGTTCAGGCAGCCGTGGGCCAGAATAGCACGAGTGGTTCCTGAAAGACTCAGCTACTGTGATCAGGTGTATTCTGTTGGCTGTCACTAACCTGGAGTTCCATTGGGGTTGCTGATTCCCCACTGTGCGAGTGTTTGTGCAACCCAGCATGTGCGTCCAAATGTGGGAGACACATCATGAGAGCTTGCAGACTTCTTAAACTATATACAGCCAAGTGACATTTTTGGCAGTTTGCCAAGTGTTTCAGGCAAACCTTAGATGCCACCTAGTTTCCATTGTTGGAAACTGTTAACCCCTTTGTATTTGACATTTCCCTATTGCATTCACCTTGTTTGTAACATCCAATACCTCAAAACCTGTAACCATAAGTTTGTTTATTTTGCAAAATATTCAGTAAAGTGCATTTTATATTTCCTCTGTTTGTTTGCTTGGTTGACCTTATTTACCTTGCCTCTACAATACTACAGATGGGGTCACCCTTTTCATGTGTTCATATTGAAGGGCGGTGAGTCATTTGCACTACATCACCACAACCAACTCCTTGCGCTATTTACCATTCTGGGAAGGGAACCTATTAATATCCCAAACCAGCTGGACTTCCCTTTGGAGTGGTCTCCTGCAGTGCAGCCGCAGGTTGGATTTACTGCAGAGTCTCCAGCGCAACAATTTTTCCAGTCCGCGTGATACCCCGGCACCTATGTCTAACAAAGCCTGATCACTATTCCTATCCTAATAGTGTATACTCATTGCACTTGCCTTTTGGAGTTCTGCTGTCAAACATTACTCATTGGCTATATGGTCTTCTATATTGTTTTTGTATATTTATCCTGCTGCTGCTCTTATCATTATACTGTTGCTATGGTTCCTGTATACGAGGCATAGCTTGTTAGCCCAGTATTAACAATAGATCTCGGGTTACTGTGTTGATATGGAAGGTTATGAGCATTTTATATTCCAAAAAGGATTTTATATATGACTTCCATGCTCCTAAGGAGGCACCAGTTTACCCTTTTTACTTTACTATAAAAAATTTTTATAGGGACTGGCTACACATAATCAGGGGAACGGCTGATGGTCCATATATTATTGTCATAGGCTCCAAAGCTGACTACTGATTGTTTTTTTGAGTTCTTTATGTTTTTATGCCTATTTGCACATTGGTCACAATGGATATCTTGTTGTTAGATAGTTATTCACAAAAGAGATGCAGTGTCCAGCAGAAAGTGATGTACTGAGGAGGTCTTGCATTGAGGTAGATAGAGTTACGACTATAGACATGGATTTATTGGCTCTCTGGTATTTGCTTCCATTCTCTACACTGTTGCACTTTATTTAATTGACACAATGGGTCCCAGCTGGGTTACAACTTACAGGTTTACCTATGCAATCTGGTGGTTACTCTTACATTTTCAAATTTATTTTCACTATTTATTTTAGTTTTGTTTGTCCTGTTGTATCAAGGGGAACAGTACTGTCTGTGTTTACTTTTACTTTTGCTGGTATTTTTATATTTTATTTTGGTTATTATATTTGGATGCAGGGGTGGTTGGCGGTACCATGTTCACCTTGTGTATTACTTTTCCCCACTAGTTTGCTCCTTCTCCTCGCGAGAATAGGAGATAGGTACCTACTTGTAGTAGCATTACTTGTCTTGGCCCTGACAGTAAGTCAAGGGTACTATTTATTCTCTTTCTTTCTTTTCTCTCTCTCTCTTCTCTTCTTTTGCTCCTTTTTCCCTACTCCCTCCCAGTAGCACCCTTCTCCTCCCACATTTACCCTTTTACCCCTCCCAGTACCCTTGTCCTTGATTTTGCAGGACAGACGAGTGTGTTTGGCTCTAGCCAATACCTAGAATAGAATACCGCCTTCATGCCATTAAAAATGTAGGTAATTAATGACAAGTTTAGTGATTCCTAATAAAAGCCTTGTGTCCATAGTACAAAATACACTCTGACTGTTCTTCAGTAAACTTAACATTGAGATCCCTCTCCCTTCTGTAGAGAAACAAGGGTGTAAGAGCATCACCTGCCGTCAGATGCATTTTATATGCATAGGATAGCATACCCGTCAGAGGGTCTCCAGCCATACATAAGTTCACCAGAGGGGGGTCTGTGAAAAACCTGAGCAGGAGGTATCAGGGAGATAAAGTATTGAAACTGTACCTTTCCCCAAATATCTAAAGGAGGAAGAGAATGGTCCATTTGAATCTGTCCGATCGCACTCCAGTTAGGGGGCTGCATAAAACGTATAGCCCTAAAAATTCCCTTTTCAATCCACTGCTTAAAGACCACGTTTTGCTACTGGTGGGTAATCCAGGATGCCCGAGTATAGGAGACATCGGGGAAGGGAATGTCTCAATACCCTAATTTCAAAAGTATTTAGCTACCACTTTCAGCGTCTCTCCTATCAGAGGATGGCGACGAAGTGAACTACATTCCCTTTAGAGGATTTCGCTCACTGTTTTTTCAGATGTCATTCCCTCAAAGAGTAGTTCCTTGTACCTCAAGAGATACAAACCCTTTTTACCCATAACAAAGCCCCTGTTTCCAGTCCACTGACTATTTGGGAAGCACATAAATGCTATGTCCTCGGGCTGTTAAAACAGAAGGATCATAGGCTTAAGAACGCAAGGCACAATTAGCGCAGATGTTCCAAGACTTACATGCCCTAGAAATAAGGCATAGGCAGGGTCATTCTCAAGACAAGGAAGCCCAGTTTACGGTTTTACATGACAATATTAATAAGTTGTGCTGTTCTAATCCCAGCTTGATAAATGTAGGACCTTCTTCTATGAATACAGTAACAAATGTGGAAAGGCCATGGCACAGGCAGTGAGAGCTAAGAGGGCTCGTGCGTTAATACCATACATACACTTGAACACAGGTAGCCCATTGCACTGTTCACAAGACATTGCGGACTCTTTCAAAGATTTTTACTCTAAATTGTATAATTTGAGTATTACAAGCGGTTCCTCCTTCAACTTACGCAACCATTCCTTGCCGCTTGTAACGCGCTCTCATCAAACTGCCCTTTGCCAGAGGACTCTGCCAGAGCTCATATCACTGTAATATTGAAGCCAAAGAAGGATCCTAAATCTTGTGCGAGCTATCGGCTGATATCGCTCCTGAATTGGGATGTCAAGCTCTTCTCCAGTATATTGGCCCACAGATTAACCTTGTGGTCCCCATCAGCAGACTGTAGTTCCCTTCGTCGCCATCCTCTGATAGGAGAGACGCTGAAAGAGGTAGCTAAATGCTTTCGTAATGAGGGTTTTGAGACATTCCCTTCCCTGATGTCTCCTATAATCGGGCATCCTGGATTCCTCACCAGTAGGAAAGACTTGGTCTTTAAGCAGTGGATTGAAAAGGGAATTTTTAGGGCTATACATTTTATGCAGCCCCCTAAGTGGAGTGCAACCGAGCAGATTCGAATGGACCATTCTCTTCCTCCTCTAGATATTTGGAGAAAGGTACAGTTTCAATACTTTATCTCCTCGATACCTCCTGCTTAGGTTTTTCACAGAACCCCCACCCCCCTGGTGAACTTATGTATGGCCGGGGACCCTCTGAGGGGTATGCTATCCTATGCATATAAAATGCAACTGACGGCAGGTGATGCTCTTACACCCTTGTTTCTCTACAGACGGGAGAGGGATCTCAATGTTAAGTTTACTGAAGAACAGGCAGAGCGTATTTTATACTATGGACACAAGGCCTCTATTAGCAATCACTACCAAGAGACAAAATATAAATTTTTTACTAAATGGTATAGGACCCAAGATTTACTGCCCATGTGAGCTCAATGTGTTGGAGATGTGGTAAGCACATTGGTACTTTAATACACATCTTCTTGAGCTGCCCGGTCTTGACATCTTTCTGGGCGGGGGTTGCAAAGATTATTAACAAATTGACAGGGATCTCTATGAGGGACAATCCAGAGCTAGCTCTGCTTCATGTGTCTGCAAGGTCAAAGAAGCGATATAAATGTTCCTTACTGCCTCACTTACTGAATGCTGCTAAGGCATGTAATCCTCCGCTATGGAAGCACACTGCTCCACCTACACTCAAACAATGGATTGCCAGAGTGAATGATATACAATACATGGAAGAACTAATGAAACCAGGGGTTCAGCTATCATGAGGACCGGTGCGCACCTGGTTATACTGAGATAAATTTAGGAGCTCTGCTGACTATAGGCAGTTGCTTTGCCCATCTGACTAATTCTCTAGAAACTCTTGGGCCATTTCTTGCCCCTGCCTCTCTTTCCTCTACCCCTTCATACCTTCCCCTTAGTGCCTCCCTTCTCCTCTTTTATTTTTTCTGCTATCTTCTCTTCTTTCCCTCGTTTTTCTTTTTCTGCTCTTCTCATTCTCTCTCTCTTTGATCTAAACTGTTTTTGTCCTTTAAAAAATCAGGAACCAACAAAGTTCTAATTTTGACTAGTGCCCTTAACTCGAAGATGTTTGCTACATAAGTTTCTTACACCGAACAATGTGTTATGTACTGTATTTTTGCTGTTTTTGATGCTTTGTGTCTATACTTATCTCCGAAACATGTGCATTTTTTATGCTATGTTTTACAGTGGTTTTTGGTTTGTTTGCATATTTTTTTTGATATGTCATTTTGTTGGTTGCTTAAAAAAATTAAAAAAACTTAAAAAAAAACTTGGAAAGTTCAGGTTTTACCCTGAATTAGTGACATCATTGTGAAAATGATACAGTCAAGTGCTTGTTAAAATTTCTGCCATGCAATATTCTGGATAGTTTTCTCCAATTCGGCAACTTTATAGTTGTAAGGAGCTTGGTTTCTGTAATATAATATGTAATATTATAAAACATTAGACAACGAACTCCTCTTTGCACTGACAGCATTCTGACCCAGAGGGGTATATAAATACAGGCAACAGGCATCAATTAGACCAAATCAATTGCTCAGCACAAGGCCAAACATGATCCGAATTGCAGCCATTTTGGTGCTCTTCTTTCTCCAGAGCCAGGCTGATATGCCAACAGTAATGGCAGGTCTTGACCAAAACAAGGTAGGAGAAGGTCATTCATAATAACATTGACCAAACCATGTTTTTCTTTTCACACATACTTATTTCAGGGCTGCATTTCAGGTGGATGAATTTACCATACAGTGGCGCTTGTTTAAATTATTCACATTGTTATATAAATGTATATAATTCAAAGCACACCCTAAAAGTTTAAATTGCTCACGCATTGATCAAACAAAATTCCACAGACCATCTGCTCTGCTAGGTTTGCAGGTACCTATAGTCTCTAATTCTGTCTGTAACAATGTCTAATTGTGAGTAATAAATAAGCAAGCAGAGACACTCTCATTGCATGCATTTGTATTCAGCTGTCCTCTGATTCCAATCTCTATGTGGAAGGTGCTTCCTAAATCTATGCCATCCACTATCATGAATTTAAATGTTTGGAATGTCAGCTTGAGATAAACTTCCAGCTTAGCTCTGCATGCAGTAACTGATGAGCACTTACAGGTGGGGACTGGCCAATGAACACACCATACCTTACCAATATAATACAAAATAGTGCAAACTTCATAGTACAAACACACAATATTACATGTACAAATGAGAATCTCACATATGCTGTAGTGATGTCACATAGTTCAGATTCAAAATAATATGTTTGACTTAGGGAAGCCTTATCAGGGAAATACAGATAGATGATTTTAAATGCAAGCAGTATAAGTACCTGAAATCAGCTTCTTGCAGCAGAGCAGTTTGTATATATTAGAAGAGAGCAGGGTGAAATCAGCCTCCTGCAGCAGAGCTTAGAGTGGGAGAAGTTAGTCAGATGTGCTGTTTGTAGATGTGAGAAGAGAACAGTAAAGTCACTGTGGAAAACAGTGGGAGCGAGCAAACTGCGCAACTAAAAGGGACATGAATAAAAAGTGCTTACACTTTATCTGTGCCTACCTTATAAAACAAAGTCAGGGGCAGCCTAGCTTAAATGAGACATGTAACAGAGGGGTATGTAACAGAATGATACAGGAGACTGTCAGAAACTGCTAGAATCAGGCGTGTGGAACACACAGGGTGCAGGAATTGGAGATGTGTAATACACAAAGTGCAGGGGTCAGAGTTATGAAATCCATAATGTTCAAGAGTAAGGGGTGTATGAAACACTAAGTAGAGGGACTAGGGGAGGGCAGAAGTCCCCCTAGAAAATCCCACTCCATAAAATGTCTCAATCAGTCTTAGTCTGCATGTCAGAGGTTAGTAATGTGGACAGTTCTTAGTTTGAATTATAAAAGCAAAGGACACCTCCTTGGTATGCCTCTTTTTGTGCAGACAGTGAAGAAATCATATAATATTGTAAACCCATAAGTGTTTTTTCCAGTACCGCAGGTATAGTATAACACTTTTGGTATTTCAGTAGTACATTCTTTTGTAGTTCTTTAGATCAAATTATAATGAAAGACAATTGGAGAGGAAAAAGGACAGAGGGATTTAGTTCTGAGAGGGAGTCTTTACAAATGATGGAAAGATAGAGGTTATGACTGAGGACAGCCAGGTAAGCAGCATTTTCAGAAAGAATTTATCAAAGGCAGCCTACTAAGACAGGTTTCTTTTTTTACAAATAGGCATTTTAATGTATTTGTTATTTTTTGTTTTATAATATAAATATAATAAAATATAAATACTTTTACCTGCATGTCGGAAATGTCACTATGCTTCTCTATACCAGATAGTGTCGGCTGTGCTGGGGTAACGGATCAGTTTTGATCAGGAATCCTTATCAGCTTTGTATAATCCACCAGCTTTATGAATACTCTATATAACTTCTATAAAATGGGCCTAATAAATTCTGTAAAATGTCTCCAAAGTACTTCCAATGTAACAATCTAAATCATATACTGTTCTGCTTTAGCCCAGTAATTCAAAGTCATTGGCTGCTAATTCTGCATTACACAGTGTAAAATCAACCATCCAATCAGTCTAAGTTCCATTTTTTGTTTGTTTTGTTCATATTTGCTTGCCTGTGATTGAACATTCTTTACATAGCGATTTTTTCTTGGATTCACTAAGCCAGGGGTGTCCAAACATTTTGCAAAGAGGGCCTGATTTGGTGAGGGGAAAATGTGTGTGGGCCAACCACAAACCAGGGTTAGTATGGGCGTGATCTGCGTTGCTCCCCCACAGCACACGCCCATCAGGGTGACGTAGGGGATTCCGATTATGCCCGCCGAGCATCAGGTCATTAATTGCAAGGTGGTTGATGAACTCTAATGAAATATAAAATAGCTTTTTGTATGCGCGTATTTTATATTGTGGTCAACAGTGATAGCAGGCTGTATATTATTGATTTTATTAAAAACAAGGTATGCTGGCTGGTAGAAATCTGAACATGGATCGCAATTGGCCCCCGGGATGGACTTTGGACATGCCTAGACTAAGCTAAGTGAATTACCTTTTGCAGAGTAATCATTCTCTTTGCTAGGTAAACTGCCTAAATCCTGTTGGTAAATTAACCCCAATGGGTTTTGTAAATTTGATCACAATTTTTTTTATATCTTTACTCTAAAGGTTTATATCCTCTTCACTGTAAAGAAACATGTACAAAATACTCATATAGGCAAAACTTTTTACTTACCATCTGAATATGTGAGAAAAGGAGAACATACCCTGTATGGTGTAGTTATTGTATGGTTACTATAAACTGCTATTTTTGTTACTTTTGTAACCTTCTATAGATTGTTGTGAGAAAAAAGCTTGATGATTTTCTAGAAGTACATAAAATAAATGGGTATTAAAGTTTAAAAGGAATGACACTAGAGACTGTTTATCCAGGGAACATCCAATTGACTCAAGGAACTAAGGATTTTTCCTCTGTGGCATTAAATTGAACCAGGTTTATGAAGGGTTTTTGCTGTCCTCTGGATCAACTATGCATATATTGTTCTATCTGGAATATGGAGGTTTCCAGAATGTTTAGTCCCCAAATAGTTGAACTTGATGAATTTGTGTCTTTTTGTTCAGCCTGACTATGTAACTAATTCTACTAAACAGGTTTGATTCAATGGCCCTGATTCATCAAGCAAAATCGGAAGGGCGCTCACGCATTTGTTTTCGCGATCCAAAATCGGAAGCAGTCGTGCAATTCTGCAACTGAATGAGCTCGCGGCCGGAGCTGCTCATCCCCGGTAGCTTTTTACTGGCGAGCTTGCATTAAAAGTCACTGTTCCCCTAAAAAAGCATTCTTTCTAATGGCAGACATATTACTCTTAGTCCTAAAAAAAAATGTTTGTGCCGTTCAAATGTTTAAAACATGTATGCGCTAAGAAAAAAGCATATTTTAAAATGACATTTCTTTTCTCTTAGGCAAGAGTTAATCAAGTTAAACCTATATAAAAGCGTTTATATATTACGATGCCTGATCGGAGTAGCCGCCTGCTGGTAAACCTTGCGACTGTCCGCGCGCGAAGCCGTCGGACTTGATTTTCCCACAAAAGTCACAAGTACACACACGTTCTTTTGTTTGCTTCTTATGTATATGTGTGTGTGTGTATATGTGTGTGTATATATATATATATATATATATATATATATATATAATTGTAATTACTATAGTTATTATAATAATAATAATTTTACACACAGTTTAAAAAGACAATTGTGATTGTTTTTAAGCTGTTCCTTCCTCTGAATTATTTGTAAGGCTAAAAACAACACAATTGTCACAATCTAACTCAGTTGTTTTATGCTCATAGTTATGCGCCAAACTTCGGGAGCATGTAGCTCATAGTTGTGCGCCACGGCGGACCCGCTATGTGCGCCTGAACTGTTCTATCAGTTAAAAATGCACTGCATTCCTCATTAAGGTAAGTTTGGATTCCTGTATATTGCATGTTTTGCTTCATATGCACTCATGTATGTATAGACATGATTGCACATACAACCAAATATGTACACATAGAAAAGAGAAATTAAAAGAAGAAATAGGCAAAGAGGGCTTTTTGGACCATATTGGTTCACATTGCAAAGATTGCCTATTTCTTCCTATGATTTTGGATTTGGCATTGGAAGATATACACTGGATATTGCTTACATTGAATAAACACCCTGAAAGGCTTGAAAAGCAACAACATATGTTTGGCTCAACGTGAAACATAACAAAAAATATATACAAAAAGTATGATTAATATAAAATATATGCGCGTAACTATGCGCAACACCGGAACACTGGCTAAAAGCGGGTACTGATGCGCATACAGCAGGCGTACGTGCAAATGCGTGGCATGGCCACGTTTTGCAGTAGGTGGGAGTTAACCAGGAAGTTGGAGATCTGCACATCATGCCGCACCCGTTGTTTGGAGAGAGGGACCAGCACTTAATTATTAAGGTAAGTGATTTTTTGGAAAAGTTTTAGGGAGGGGGATTATTTTTACTACAATAACCCTATTTGTGTCCATGTTTGAAACACATTGAAATGTGTTTTATGCATATTTGCACATTTCAATGTGTTTTATGCATCATGCATGTTTGCACATTTCAGTGTCTATTTTATGCATCATGCATGTTTGAAACACATTGAAATGTGTTTTATGCATCATGCATGTTTGCACATTTGAATGTGTTTTATGCATCATGCATGTTTTCACATTTCAATGTGTTGTATGCATCATGCATGTTTACACATTTCAATGTGTTTTTTTTTAAACATTCTTTATTTAAAATTTTTAAAAACGGGGTACCATAAAAACGGGGGAGGGGATATAGGATATCGCAGGATCAGTATTAAATCAAATAAACAGGCACATATCGATATACCAACCATAATAGCAATCCAGTCATGTCAGTGCAAATTTGTAACAACAATGATACAATATAAATTAGAAAGTGCAAGTAAAAATAAACAGAAGAATAAACTGTAATTAAAGAACAAAACCAAATAGTATACTGGGTGGGGGGGTTGGAACACAAAGGGAAGGAGGCGGGGGAGAGAGTAAGAGGAAAAGTACACCAGATGAGGGGTCTCTTCTAAAGGAAAAGCTAGAAGTGTGAGGGCCAAACTTAGAATTCAGTCAGAGGAAGCAAGGTCTCAGTATTCGGTAGTAAGCATAAATTGTGACCAGTTATACCAGGTGTGAGCCACTTTCCTGCCAGTGCCCCTCACAGTGGAGCTAAGATCCTCTATACGATGAATTTCATTATCTTTACTCAACCACTAGTCAATTGTGGGTGGAGTCGGATTTCGCCAGCGAGCAGCAATTTCCAATTTTTCGAGCACTTCAGTTAAGAAGGAGGCCTGGCCGGTATTAGGAAGATAGACAGCGGCTAGAGTGACTGTAGAGTCTTCTAAAGACCCCTTAGGAAAAATAAACCTGCCGTCTGGGCAACTTTGATGCTCCTTGAGATGCCATGTAACAGAGGAGGCTATCAGGATACTCACCCCTTTAGATTTAGATGCATCAGTACAGCTATGATATGCTATCGGGTACCTCTTATCACCCAATCTCGGAACCCTATCTGCCCGGAAGTGGGTTTCCTGTATGAAAGCTACTTGTGCCTTCAGCCTATATAATTCTGCCAAAATGGGAGAGGGTTTTTCAGAAGTATTCAACCCTTTAACATTATATGTAACAACTTTGACCTTACCCATCATGGTGAGAGAGGGGCGGCTTTTCCAAGTTATCCCAGTAATAGTGGTGTTCTCAAGAGCCTAAGGAAAGAACACGGGGGTGGCTCAGACAAGGGGGGGGGGGGGGGCAAGGGGAGGGGGATGGAACAATGTACAGAACAAAAAGACAAACAAGTAATACCAGAGAAAAAGAAAAAAGAACAATAAACAGTAAGCGCAGATCAGCTGCGCAGATTCCCTTGGAGGGGGTGGCTCAGGTGGTCAGGACGAGGCCCTCACCACCCGGGCCGGGCCTATCATTATAAGCCAATAAAAGTATTGGATGAGATAGCAAATGTAAGCTGTACGGGGGAGGGTACGAGTGTACATCCACAATCTCCAAAAGGAAAACATTATCAAAAACTATAACAATATTAATAGTATCAAAGCAGTTCAGTGAAGAAAAAAATCTTACATATAAAGTTCCTTCATGGGCAAGCAATCTGGACCCACCAAGGAGGGGGACAACCAGTCCTCATGTATCAGGGTAACAGCAAAACCCCCTGGCGGATTGGTCTACAGTCACGGAGGGGCCTGCGAGGTGTTGTGCACTTGATCACTGTTGGACTTCCTCTTTGCCTGCTGCCATTCAGAATTCGGAGGGGTTAAAATCGGGGGAAGCGTAGGCCAGTCAAGGAGGTTGAGTTGGGGAAGCTAAAAACGTCGCCAAGAAGGTAGCCAGGTCCCCCAGTTGGCGAAAGGTAGCAGATTTGCTACCTCTGTGAGCGAAAAGTTGAAATGGGAAGCCCCATCTATATTTAATGTTATTGTCTTTCAGCAGTTGTAGCAGCGGTTTCAGTGCTCGGTGCAGTGCCAAAGTATTGCGGGAGAGATCAGTTAGGAGTAGAATGGGATGATTGTTGAAAGTGAACTCCTCCTGTGACCTGGCTTCTTGCATGATAAGTTCTTTAAGATGGAAAGAATGGATTCGGCAGATCACATCTCTTGGTCTATCTGGATCCTGGCTTTTTGGGCCCAGAGTTCTATGAATGCAGTCAATTTCTATAGTATTATCCCTAGGTCTCTGCAGGAGTTCATTAAACAGAGTCATCGCTGCTGCATGGAGGTCCTTTGGTTCTATCGATTCTGGGAGTCCCCGAATCCTTATGTTGTTACGGCAGCTCCGATTCTCCAGGTCATCCTGCTGATACATAATTTGTTGCAATAGCATTGAGTGTTCATTAAGAATATGGACATGGGTCTGTACGTGTTACGGAGATCTTCCGTCGTGCGTTCAACCTCCTCTATTCTAGAGCCGAGGTCCGATCTGAGTGAAGCTAGTTCAGAACGTAGAGAGTTTTGGATGCGCACAAGATAAGATTCAAAGTCTGCTTTGGTAGGCAGAGACTTCAGGTAGGCATCTCTATCCCATACCTCGGTGGGGTCCATGGACTTTGTGGAGGGCTTGTCAGGCTTGAGAGGGTCCTTATCTTCACCCACTAAGGAGGGAAAGTTAGAAGCAGAGTCCTTCTGAGTAATGTCAGGGGGTTCCAAACTAGATATGGAGGTCTGTGCAGTGTTGAATCTAGTGTTAGGACCCCCTCCACTAGGACCAGGAGTTTTGGAACAAGCAAAAACAGTTCCTATTTCTTGTTTTTGAGAGGATTGGCTATTCGGCCTCCCCTTGCCCATGTTTCAGAAGAGGGAGGAACATGCACATAAAGTTGCACTAGAGGATGTAGCACATGGAGGTAGGGGAGTAGAGTACAGGGTGTCATGCATGCAGGATGGCCGCTTGGCTTTCAAAAATATGGTGATACTTGGTGTCAGAGAATCAGGCACATAGGAAAAGTAGTAAAGAAAGTAAGTAGTAAATGAGTACCTATAAGGCACCAATATACTGATCAACAAGTGTAGGTGTATGTTGTAGAAAAAGCTTGAATCTCGTTCTCCTTTTAGGATGGATTTGGATGCTGATGCATTACAATACAAGGTGCCATGTGCATAAGATGTCTGCCTGTTGTTCAAATTACAATAGAGGGATACTGGATGTCAGAGAATCAAGCATACAGGGCATGCAATAGAGGGTTTGTCAAACAAATAAAGTCACACAAGGCAAAAACGTACTACTCCACAAATGCAGGAGAAGTTTTAAGAGAAGATTATGTTGTAGAATAAGCTTAAATCCCCTTCTCTTGCTTAGATGGATTTGGATGCTGATGCTCTACAGTACAGGATGCCATGTGGCCAAGATGGCGGGCTTGCTTTCAAATGAGGGTTTGTCAAACAAATAAAGTCACACAAGGCACAAATGTACTACTCCACAAATGCAGGAGAGCTTTTAAAAGAAGAT
>NC_092871.1:58276664-58300565 GCF_032062135.1 Pyxicephalus adspersus | reverse complement strand
CTTGGATGGATTTAGATGCTGATGCTGTACAGTACAGGATGCCATGTGGCCAAGATGGCCGGCTTGCTTTCAAATGAGGGTTTGTCAAACAAATACAATACAGGATGCCATGTGGCCAATATGGCCGGCTTGCTTTAGGAGAATCAGGCCTCCAGGAGATGTAATAAAGGCTTTGTATAGCAGATAAATTCCCCCAAGGCACAAATATTTTAATCAACAAATGCAGAAGAACTGTTTAATGGAGGGTATGTTGTAAAATAAGCATGAATCCTTTCCCTTATTAGGATGAGAGCAGATGAAGATGCTCCAGAAGGGAAGGTGCTGCATGTACAATATGGCCAACTGGCATCTTGCAAGGGTTAAATGCCCTCTGGGGTATCATTAAGAAGCCAAGCTTTAATTGATCCTGCTTACCGCTCTCAATCCGGCTTGTTGGTCTGCAGAGGCTGTATGGGTCTCCTTTCCAGCAAGCTTGTAAAGGAGCTGGCATCCACGTGTATAGGAGGATCTCCCTTCCTCCCAGTATGCAGAAACCACCCTCAGCTTCCCCTGGCTGAGATGTATCTGGGTGTCCTTCAGGAGGCACGATCTCCAGGTGTAATCCCTAGAACAAAGCAGAGCTCTCTGGAGACACGTCTGCTCCTCTTGACTCCTCCCCCCGAAATCTCCATTTCAATATGTTTTTACTCTGCTTCTCATATTCCTAAGAACTCGCCATCTTTAATCTTTCACATGTCCTAAACCCTTGTTTGCAACTACTTGAAATGTTGAGGATCCTACTAGCTACTACTCAACCACATTTCTTGGAGGTTGTTGCAGTGCACTTCAAATGCTTGTAATTTGGTGGCCTGGGATTTCTTAGATATTTTGGGACTATCAACCTATCAATCAACTAACCTCATAGGCTGCAAGATATGACATGCAGCATTCCCACACACAGATATCACACTGTGCCCATGATGTTGTTACACATTCCCACAGAGTGGATTTATTTTACCAAGCAATTTTTTTATAAAAAAGCCACAGAACATCTCATTCTAGCTGCTCTTTTCTCACTGCCCAGCTCTTATCGGCAGCTGAAATCCTCTGCACGAATGACAGCTCAGAATGGAGCGTCCTCTATTGTTCTTTCAATGGATTACAGCTGCAGATGAGAGCTCGGTAGAGGTCCACACACCTAAAGTTGGCTGTTCACAACTATGTACATGCACATATTTTGATGTGTGTATGTATGCTTTGTAAGAATCTTCAGGATTCTACCCCATTAAGCTCAATCAATCAGAGGTAGATCATTTGAAGAGCACTAATTTGCCTCCTCGCTATCACGCAAGGCTGGAAATAATCTTTCTTTGTCCAGAGGACAGTGGAAACCTTCTGCTAGAATGTCCTCTGGCTAGCTGACACCACAATCCCTACCATATATATCTACACATAATATTAACAAACAGTTTACATTTGCAACCAAACTATGTCAAATTGCAACAGAAAATATAAAAATGAGTCAATGAATTAGTTATCCCTTTTTTTTCTTTTTAAGAGGTGTTTGGTTGTTGTCAAAATAACTCACATTTTGTTTCCCTTTTTCTTTAGACAATGATTAGGCAGAGATATGACCAGCAGCGATCGATTTTATGTGAAGAGAAAAATCGCCGAGAGGCTCGTAGACAGGCTCAGGACCCCTGCAGGGAGGGGCCCAACTGTCGCCCCAATACAGCATACATGGAGCGACCTCAAGCGTAGACGACCGGATTTGGTGCACAAAGTGGGGGACCGCATCCTGTCTGGTAAGTTTTGCATTTTGTCTTCTCCTCTTAATAAGGACTGGTATTTTAGAATGTTTGTTGTTTGTGTAAAGTAGTATTGTTTAGCCAAGAACTGTTTGTTTTTCACTTCCTATATTTTACTACCCTTATTAATTTTGGATATTTGATTTTGTTATTACAGCCAACTGTCCATCACGCCGGCGGCTGCAAATAATACAGCAGCCACACAGGCGACTGGCCATCCCCTAGGATGTGGAGGAGGTGGAGACATCCCCGGGGCAGGAATACCCCATCAGGGAGGAGGCTATTGAGGAGGAGGAGGAGGTGCCAGGGCCATCCCCAGGGGAGGAGCCAGTTGAGGAGGAGGTGCCATCGCCGGGGGAGGAGGAGCCATTTCCTGAGGAGGAGCCTGCTGCACCACATCCGCAGCCAGAGTCCTCCGATGAAGGAGAGAATGCGGCCGAGGCTGAGGAGATTGACTGTAAGCTAACCTTAGAATCAACTTTTGTAAAATATGTTGAAATTCAACATATTCTCACACTACTTTCACCATTTTTGGTTACAAATACAAAGAAAGATCTAGCAGGATTTCATGTAGCTTCCAGTCATTAATCATGCATCAAATGAACGTTCTTTCTAGGTTGTTGGCTAGGATGACTAAAAATAGACATGAGTTGTTTAGTTTTCCATAGTTGTACTGACAAATGTTTGCTCTAAATTTTTGGACGTAGGCAGAAAGTATCATTTAAAAGTTCAGCATTAATCTATTCACCTTAACTAACCTTACAAATCTACTTTAGTCCTGCCCAACCACTTTTACTTATGGTGTTCATTTTTTATCTACAGCTGCTGAAGCGCCCTTGCCAGCACCTCCTCAACAGGACACAAGTTCGTCATCTGAATGTAAAGCTGCGTACACACTTCCAATTTTTATCGTTCAAAATGAACGACGAACGAACGACGAACGATCGATTGGGCAAAAATCGTTCGTAAAAAAAGTAACCAACGACGCCGACGAACGAGGAAAGTCGTTGGAAATGAACGACCGGACCGGCGGATCGGATTGGACGACGATCGTTGACCATCGTTCGTGTGTACGATCGTTCGTTGATCGTCCATGGTCTGAGCATGCGTGATGAACGAACGCTCGTTCACTTCCTGTCGTGCACGTCACTCCCTGTATCGCTCAAACGATCGCATCTATTGTGTGTACAATATCTACGAACGATCGTGTCGTTATCTGTATGTACAGGATCGGTGCTATACGATCGTTCGTAGATATCGTGCAGGATCGTTCGTCGTTCGTTTAACAACGATAATAATTGGAAGTGTGTACATAGCTTAAGTATTTCTCCATTTTAGATATTGTAAACATTCTATTAGAACCATGATTATAAACTAGGAGTCAGTTTGTTAGACCTAGTTCTATCAAGTATCATTAGGAGTGCATGACTAGCTTCATGTCTAGGCAGCTTTTAACAGAAGACAAAGGGTTAATGTCACTTAGCCAAGTTTGTACCTTGTGAAAACCCACAACCTTCATTGACACCAACCTTCATTTGCCCCAGGATTCACCTTTCTTTCTTGTTTTGCTCTGTGTAAACAGCAAAACAGTCATAACTTGATGAGATAACATATTTTAAATTCTTTAGCACTTTGCAATTTAAGAACTAGCTGCATGTTATACTGTTACATTTGGTCAGTACTTACCTCTCTTATTTTTTTTGGTCTCCTTCTACAAACACAGCCAGTTCCACATCGAGGGAGGCAGCCAGCCCTCCAGAGGGGCTTCTAAGCTCCCCACCACTGCCACCCCAACCCCGGCAACATGGCAGACATCCTCCTGGTAAGTTTATATTTTCATTGGTTTGGTTTTTAAAAGGACAGTACTTTAAAAAAATATTTGGACCAAACTGTTCCAGTTAATATATTATTTGTTTTTTTCCTTACCTGCCAGGAAGTAGACAGGATAGCCTGTATTGGCTGCACCAGAGGATGTCTGCCATGGAGCAACATTTGCGGCTGGACCCTCCTCGGGATCTGCCCAGGCGGTACCGCTATTAAAAAAAAAATTGTATATATGTTTGTAAATAAGTTTTGTTATTATATTTTTTATATTTGTTGGGGTTTGCACATTTTAAGTTATTGGGGGAGATTAAAAAACCTAAAAGCCAGATTTTGTGAATTTAATTTGATTTTTATTTCAGTGCACATTTCAAACATTTTTCCAGCCTGGCTAATCCAATTCCATCCCTAAAAAACACAAAAAAGAAACCTTAGTTTTTACAAAATGGGTATTTGAACCATAAAGTATTGAACATGCTCTTATCCTACAGAAACCTGTTTTGCAGCTTGGCCGAGTTTTCTCAATTCCTCCATTGGTCACTTGGTCAAAATATCCTGTGACCTTAAAAGTAACAGAGTTGGGTACGTTAGATATGTCATCTTCAAAATATATGTAATTGTAACATCATTCAAGAATACATTTGGCATAGAATACACAGCTGAACACCTTAGTATGTCATTTCAACCAACAGAAAAGTAGTTGACCTATTAGCAAGCACATTTATCTGTTACAGACACGTGTCAGAAAAGTGCGGTGTGCCATATTTAGTCCCTAGACATAACTAGATTTGTGTTCATTTAGTGAACAAAGATGCAAGCGTGTATTTTGAAATAATCTTTAGCTTTTTTTAACGTCATTACAGCAATACTTGTAGAGTATTGAGCTGAGACTTCATACTTGATTAGAATCACTTTGACAAATTTACAAACTGGAACATTCTTCGCCGCATCAAAAGAAACATAGATAGGTAAAGTGTCAAAGTACGAGGGTTACTAACCTGTGGACATTGGGTAAACACAAAATAGAGATTAAGCTAGTTTATACAACCAAGCGTCTTCACACAGGATACCAACTCAAACCCACACTGGCGAGCTCATGGAGTCCTGAAAAAATTGAGTGAAAAATGACAGGAAGAATGTGAAGAATGTTCTCACCTGGCACCTGGCATCCACCTATATAGTTCGCCCAAACCGGCCATGGCCCACTTCACCAGCCCGGCCACGGGCGCGGCCGACCCCAGCAGCCCGGACACGGGCCACCTCCACTTCCTGGCCTCGGCCAGGGGACACCACCACAGGGGCACAAGGTGGACTGGCAGGGGCACTGGTTGGACTGGCAGGGGCACACGGTGGACTGGCAGGGGCACTGGGTGGACTGGCAGGGGCACTGGGGGGATGGGCAGGGGCACTGGGTGGATGGGCAGGTTCATGGGGTGGACAGGCAGGGGCACTGGCTGGACTGGCAGGGGAACTGGGTGGACTGGCAGGGGCACAGGGTGGAGCCGGGGGGAAGAATAGAGCTGGCTGCTCTGCAGGAGATAGGGGGCCAGCAGGGCTTATTGGGATTTGCCAACCCAGCCTTTGAATAATCGCCTGATGTAGGCGAGATTGTTGGCCTAGGGATTCACTTAACATGTTACAGAGATGGTCAACTCTGAACATGTAGGCACCCAAAGTGGCCGACTGTTCTTGAACCGATTCTATCAGACAATGCACGGCCGCCAGATGTTGTTGGTTATATTCTCGGTCCTGACGATATTGAGTTATGTTTTCATGTAGGAGCTTAAGGACCGGTTCAAAATTATCTAAAATTGGGCCAGGCATCCTTGACTCCACTAATCTATCAAAATGGCCAACCAGCCTCTTAATGAGGTTTAGAAGCTGGCTGCCCACACTGGATTGACCCAATCCACCTGCATCCACTGGTTGCTATAAAGGGAAAAGAAAAAATTACTACAATATCATATAACTTTGTGGGTCACCATAACATTAAGCAATAAAGTGACCGAAGAGCACAACCCTTAGTGACCTTTGTAAAAAAAACTCTAGTGTTACACTGCATTCACAGAACACTTACTATACCAAGAACTAACATGTATTATGTTTGTCTTTTTGCAGCTGACAGAGGATACGGGCAGCTTCCATGGCTTATGACAGTTATGCGTCACCCCCGGTCTGAAGCAGAGCATAATTACAACAAGGCTCTGGAAAAAAAGCCGGGGGTTGTGGAGCAAACCATCGGGCTGCTAAAAGCACGGTTTCTGTGCTAGGCACGGCCCGGTGGTAAGCTCCTATACGCGCCATGGAAAGCTGCCCGGGTCATCGTGGCATGCTGTGTCTTGCACAACCTGTCCCTGCACCATGGGGATTCCTGGGACATTCCAGAGGAACTCGAGCCAGAGGTACATCAGCATCCTGCCTCTGGCTCCTGAAGCACAGCAGAGGGACGTCAGAGCTGAACTCATTGCTAATGTCTTTACGCGTGAGTATTTCCATATGTTTACAATGCATTTATTACATATTTCAGCAAATCATGTATGGGTTACAAACCAACCTAGGAGCTGAAGTCATAGAAAGCACACTTTAATCGTTTGGGAAATGAAATAGCAGACATATTTGTGTAAGAGCTGGACCTTTATGTGACACTTTACAAAAACACATTGTCAAACTAGGGCAGAATGCAGTTTAGTTTAGATTTGGGCAAGCATTGCTTATGCAGCCAGAAAAGAATGAAAAATACAATCCAGCAGCATGTAGTTACCACAAAAGCATCATTAACCATGCTGCTTAACACATCCTAATAATGTAATCTATTTCTTCACAGGGCGATAACATCCCTCTGCTGTGCTGCCAAGCCTCTGGATTGTCACATCACAGACTACCATACATTCGTGGATGATATTGCTTCAGGTTAAAGGAGAAATCCACCTTTATGTTCCTCCACTCCAAAGCTGATGTGAGGAAGTGAATATATAGTGCGCTAAGGTCTAAAATAGCATTGAAACCTTCATAAACACCCAGGAAACAGTACACTGGCTCAGTGCACAAATTAAGGGTGACGTGGTTTGAAAGGACACCCTTCCTAAAATATATAGAGAGTCCGAGAGCCTGATCATTCTTGGCATAGTCTAGCTTCTCTTTGTTTTTGCTGCAATTTTCCCTTCCAGCAAGATGTACAGGTCATGGATGACCTTGCGGGACAGGCATAAACACCTTTTGACATTCTGGTCATTGGGTTGGGCAAAGCAATAAACTATGTTTGGCACTTTAAGTTAAATTTTCCTTGGCAATTTTCTATACAAAATGACTAATACCATTAGAATCATGTAAACACATAAATAAAGCATACTATCTGGTATGTAAGAGTGCTTGAGAGCTTGGCAATCAATGTAGTTTGATGTTGTGCTTGGCAACCTGGACCTCCTTCCATCACCATCAGGTGTGTTAGAATGAGTATGCAACTCAGCTAGACAACTAGTTGACAACCAGTTTGAACAGCAAGTGGAAGTGTGTTTGTATCCAATAGTGCTAAGTTTAGGCAGCACAGCACAATGACAACAAACCAATAGCACTACCACAAATGAACAGAGGAGCTGTGTGGCAGCAAATCAATATGAGTGCAAATGTAAGAGTAATAAATTTGTACATAATACATTCAAAAACCAATATGTGACTTTGAAAATGGGACAAAGGCCAACAGGGAGTTAAAGTAATAGTTTGGAGTGGAAAGCATGCAGACATTTGTCCTGAATATTATTTTAAAAATAATGACAAAACATTGCCGAAGATTTGCTAAACAAAAGAAACTATCATTACAAACCAGGCACAAAAACATTGCAGCAAAAGATGAAACTAACAATAATGAGGATTACATGAAAATGCATATGTATGTATATGCATGTAAATGTATTTTGACATATATATATACAAGTGAACTCACTAAATGTTTTTTTAAACAACCTTTGACAATAATCCTTTTTTCAAATATTTGATTTCTATCAAGCCAAACTACAATGACAATTTAATTAGATCACAAATGCTTGGTGACAAATTTTTACAATTCATACTATTGTGTGATGACATATTATGAAGTGTTAACTAGTATATATACAGCTTGATTTCAATTAGTTTTCAGTGTTGCAAAGGAAACCAAAAAGTATGAAAACAGTGCAACAAATGTAACAATAAATAATTAATTGTGTTAATGAGTACAATGTAACCCAAAAAAAGTAACACTTACCCAAAAGAAGATGAAGTATTTAAGATTCTAATTGACCTGTAATGGACTGTAGATGAGCACAGAACAGAGAGCAGGTGTGCGCTAATTATTTGCTATGATCTCACCATTAGCCTAACAGATCCTCCTTAATCACGCAGCTGAAATCTAATCACCTTAATTGGCAGGTTTGCGACACCTATTGCTCATTATCAAGGCAGGAATCTGTCTGGCAGTGAAAGCGCGTGTACTAGCGCACTCGGCTCCGGACCGCGGGAAACTGGCTCGCTGGAAGCGTGAACTTACGCGCGTCCAGCGTACGCGCAGTTTATTGATGAATCAGGGCCCATAACTTAGAAACCAATAATCTCTCATCATGTAATCTTTCCAAATCAGAAATGGAAGTTTTAAAATATGGTTTATCTTTTTGCCCACTTAATAATTTAGATAAATTTGAGTTTATAAAAGATGTAATTTTAATACTTAAGTCCATGTTTGACAAAACCCCCAATCTAGATTCCACACATATTCCTGCAGAATTTCAAGAGTATAAAACCCAAGACTTCCGAGTCTTTAGAGTCTCACATTCATTGCTCATGGAAAATGAACAACCAACAGCTCTTAAGCTGCGTACACACTTTCAATTTTTGTCGTTGGAAAGGATCTTTCACGATCCTTTCCAACGACAAGGGACCGCACGATGCATGAACAGTGCTGTACATACAGCACTGTTCTTGCTCTATGGAAAGGGGAGGGGGAGAGCGACGGAGCGGCACCCTACTGCGCGCTCTCCCCCTTCCCTTGCATTAGAATTGGTCGTCGTCCATCGTCCGTGGATCCGCCAGGATGGTCGTTCGGACGATGGACGACACCGACTGTACACACGGCAGATTTTTGCCCGATATCTGGCCGATGCCAATTATTGGGCGATAAAAATCTGACGTGTGTACGGGGCTTTAAAAGGAAAAAGAGGGAAAAATGAGGGAAAGGGTATTAAGACTTTACAACCCATATGAAAACCTCAAAGGATCACCTATTAGTTGGCATTAAACGAAATCCAGGGGTTCCCAGATATTATCAAATTTATCCAGGGAATTTTTCAAAGTGTGAGTGAGGCTGTCATTGATCAAGATGCAGGTAATTTTTATTGAAGATGAGATCTAGAGGTATCATGCTCGTTTTCCAAGATTTTGCTAAAGAGATTCTCCCTAATAAAAGAATGAACTTAGCTAACTTTAACGCTGGTTTAGGGAGAACCCAGCTTAAATTACTAAAAAAAGGCACCTTCTGGGGAGCTAGGGATCTCAGTCTTTAAAATCCTGGTTCAGTTTAAATACCTCTGTCCAGAAGCACAGAGCAAGTGGACAAGACCACCAGATGTGTTCCATGGTGCCCCCAAAGTCACAACCCCTAAAACACAATGGCGAAGCAGAGGGATAAAATTTAGCTAACCTATCTGGCACAAGGTACCATTTCAGCATTACCCGAATACCTAAATACTGGAGAGAACAATCATCCCATATGAGCTCTAAGTTGCTTTTCAGGGCTTCTACTATTGCAGTCCAGAGATTAACCCCCCTTGCGTTCTAATTCTGTCAGTTTTTTTATGCAAAAAGTGATCCTATTTTTTTTGCATAGAAATTTTTGTTTATATTGTGGGCCTGTAATTCTTAGGACTAACTCCCGGGTACAATAATTATATTTATTTATTATAATCATAAATTATAATATAATACATAATTATAAATAATTATTATAAAAAATAATGAAATAATAGACCACAACAGTGTAATTTATCAAAAAAAAAAAAATTTTTATCAAAAATTTCTAACTGAAATTTTCCAAACAAGGGTGCAATATTATTGATAAACAATAGGATAAATTAAATGCAGATTTTAGAAAAAAAAAATATTTACATTTTTAGTGGACATCCCGGGTGTGGTAGATTTTGAAGCAGGGTGCTGCACAAAGCCCAACATCACAGTCAGGACAGTAGAACCTGGTTTCCATGATTTCTTCCTTCCTCTGTCATTGGTCTTTGAGCAGCAATCCACGCACATCCTTGTAGGCGCTGCCTTTTTCTGGGTTGGTGGGATGTATTCAACGAAGTGACGACCGGTCAGGCGTTCTGAGTTGACAACGGTGGAAGCACGGCGTCCAGGTCCATTCATAGCCACTGATAGTGTTTGGTGGTTCCTGACTATGGATTCGGAAACTTGCAAAATGAAGTCTGAATGATTCACAGGCCTCTGAATATTTTTGTACAGAACGTAGGCATTCCATAGGCACTGCTCAACAAGATGCCTAAAAATCTTCTTGTTTCCTAATCGCTGGGTAGAATGTCATGGCTTGGTCAGCGCTGTCGACACCTCCCATGGTGTTGTTGTAGTCAATAACCACCTGCGGCTTCATCACTTCTTTCCCACGTTTTGTGTGTACCAGAACGGTGGAGGCATCATGGACAGTACTCATCAGGCACACATCTTTCTTGTCATGCCATCTCAGGGCCATCATCTTTCCTTTCAGCCAGGCAACAATTTCTCCTGTCTTCAGCTTCCCTTTTGCAAACAGTGCTGGCAGGTTGCGCTGGTTAGCCCTAACGGTTCCATAGGCATCTGTTCTGTGTTGCAGAAGGAACTCATAGAGCTCAGGAGAGGTATAGAAATTGTCAGTTATGACACAATAGCCCTGATCTAGCAATGGCTCAATGAGGGATAGCACTGAAGATGTTGCCAATCCATAATGGCTTGTATCTGGGGTTGAACTGTGTCCCTTTTCCAGTGTATAGCACCGTATTCCAGATGTAGCCAGATGAAGATTCACACAGCATATAGGTCTTCACCCCAAATCATGCCCTCTTTGACGCAATGTACTGCACCCAGCTGAGCTTCCCCTTGTAAGCCATTAGACTTTCGTCAATGCTGACATCTCTTTCTGGCACAAAGGTTTGCTGAAAATTTTGTAGAATAATCTGAGATACTTCCCAGATTTTCTTGAGTTATAGTGCAGGATGGGAAGTCTCATCAAATTCTTCATTGTTTGCAAAGTGCAGGTACTTCATGATGAGGGAAAAGCAGTATTCTGGCATGACTGTGCCAAAGAATAGAGTGGCAATCATTTTGCTTCTGGACTAGTACCACTTCTGCACCGGTTTGCCCACAACTCCCTGGAGGATCACCAAGCCCAAAAACAGCCAAATGTCATCCTTGGTCACAGGTTCCCACTTTCTGCTTCTTGCAAACCTCAGGTGTGGAGCACCTTGTTGTTGTCCAGCATACCTGCATAAAAAAAAAAAAAATTATTTTAGGATATGTTCTTTTATAGTGTGAAGGTTGCAAGTAATATGTTAGCAAACACAGAGCAGCATATATGTTTGCAAAAAAAAAAAAAAAATTAGCAAAAAATTTCAAAAAGTTAGCACAGAGCAGCACACATGTTCGCTATCGCTCGATTCCACAAGGGACTCCAAATCGCTATCGCTGCTTCCAAATTCCTCCAAAACAGCACTTGCGCCGGCGAGATGTCGTTTGGATGCCATGCGGTCTCCAGCAAACAGTCAGGAACAATCAAGGTCAAAGATAAAGTGATGAAATGATACATTCAGGAAGTGATTTTTAAGTGATCAAAAGGTCAGATAAAGGTCAGGGCTAATAGTGGGCAAAATGTAAATCAGGGCACTGGGCAATGATGCTCGGTGCACTAAAATGTGTATTTGTACTTTTATTGTGTGTTTTGTGGTGTATTTCACTGTAAAAAAAAAATATAAAAGCACATTACATAGTAATGTGCTTTTAAATTTCCCGCCACCAGAATCCATCACTCCACCGCATCACCCGGAAGATGTCACACATCTTGTCGGGTGATGCGGTGGGGATGTCCCCGCATGCTCATTCTCTGGCTGATTTCTGGGTGATGCGGTGGGGATGTCCCTGCCCACTCTCCTGCTCGCATCACCAGGAGATCAGCCTCCGGCTGATGCGAGCAGGAGAGCAGCTGCAGTAGATTCAGGGGGTGCTGCCAGCGGGAAATCTCCGCTGGTATCACCCCCTGGATTTACTATTGGTGATCGCATCTGCAGTTAGATGCGATGCACCATGCAGAAATCCTGCATGGTGCATCGCATCTAACTGCAGATGCATGCAGCGGGGTGGTGGGGACCCAGGCGGTATTTCAAAGCAGATTACTCTGTAATCTGCTTTAAATTTCCTGCCCCGCCACTCCCCCTGACGGAGAAGCGCCCCGCCATCACAGCGGGATCGTTTGATCGCTGCTCGAGAGCGGGGCTAAGGTAAGGGGGTCCCCCGAAGTTACCCCGAGTGTGACTCGAGGTTACCGATTTTTGCAATGTTTTCCCACCCCCACACACTCGGGATTACCGCTAGGGGGGTTAATGTTGAGTGCCAGGTATTTGGATCTATTTATCTGCAGACCCGAACATTGAGCGAACTTTTTTTCAATAACTTAAACAAGCTGGGCAAAGTGTTAATTGGTGAGGTAATATACATTAAAATGTTATCAGAAAATAAAGCACATTCGTGTTCTACCCGACCACATTTAATTCCCCTAATGTTCTGGTCAGCACAGATAGCAATGGCTAGAGGGTATATCGCAAAGAGCAAACTGGTTCCTTTTTTGATTGGAATGGTAGAAAAGAGAATCCCCCTATAGAAATTTTGGCCTCAGGGTAAAGCGAATGCAATAGGTTAATAAAGTGACGACCTAAACCCATAGTTGATTAAGCCTGGAATAAATATGACCAAGAAAGACTATTAAAAATTTTCAGAAGATCAAAAGAGATTAACATTACCTGTCGAGAGGGTCCCCCATCACAGTTAGAATCCACTTCTGAAATCAGATCAACTGATCGTCTCGTTTGGTCTGGGGCCTATGTTGCCCACCTGATCCGGATGGATATAGGCCCCTAAAAGGGGCCTACCTTGATCAGAGAAAAAGGGCTATAGTTAGCAATCTCAGAAATGTCCTTCCCCAGTTTGGGATTCACACCTATGTAGGCTTTTTTTGCGTCACACGGTAAAGACTGGCCTTCTCTTAAGTAATTGAAGTAGTCAACCAGATGTGGCACCAAAAAAGAGCTAAGGGTTTTATACTAGAAATTAGAAAATCCATCCGGACCTGTTTTGAGCAATTTAAGGACTTTCCATATTTTCTTAATTGTGAAGGGTTTCTTAAGAAGTTTATTGTGTTTTGATTTCAGTTTCAGTAGTTTAACCGTTTCAAGAAACGAGGCCACCCCTCCATGGGGAACTGAGTCTGAGGACTTGTAAAAGTTTTTGTAGAAGATCTCAAAAGCCGACAGGATTTTTTTCTGGGTTTTGTGTCAACCTACCCTGCTTAAGTTTAATTTTAGGAAGTGAATGAATTTGGGACTGGGATTCAGTTTGTTGACTAAAAGACTCCCGGTTATCACCTCAAAGAAAAAATTTATGTGAAGGCCATCTCAAGGATTTTTCTGCCCCAGTGGTTAAAAGTGGGTTAATCTCTGTGCGCAATGATTCTAACTGAGATCCTAAACTGGATTGCGTGTCCCGTTTATGTTGCAATTGTAATTTATGGTACTCTTTGAGTTGTCCTCAATGAACTTGTTAAGTTCTTTCATACACACCATACACACAGAGCCTAACCTAATGAGTTTTCCTCCAATATAGGCCTTATTGGGCTCCCAAATATTAGCAAGTGAGGTATCACCAGGATTATTAATCTGAAAGAAGCCCCTTAATAAGCCTTCAACTTCCACCTGGGTTACAGGATCATAGATTAGGCTTTTGTTAAGTCTCCAACAAAACCCAGGTTGTTTCCCGTTTAAGCCTATTAAGTACACAACAATTGGGTAATGGTCTGACCACAGAGTGGACAAAATGCGGGCCCTTTGCACTACAAGTACAGAGTGTGATTGTAAAAAGACATGATCAATGCGAGAAGATTGATTATGAGCAGAAGAATAGAAGAATATCTCCCTCCAGATATTAATGGTTGAATTGTTTTAAAAGGAGAGAGAGACCATGACTCTTCTTTGGGGGATTTCTATATCTAGGTGTGCTCGTTTTGTCCAATACGTGGTCCAGAGCTAGGTTGGAATCACCCAATAAAATCAAGGATCCCTTGACCTTAGACCATATCTCATCCAGCAAAGCATGAAAGAAAGCAAATTGCCCCTCATTTGGAGCATAGTACGTAACCCACCAAAAGTAGCTGATTTTCAACATTACCTATCACTATTAGGAATCTTACCCCTGGATCCCGTAAGACATCCTGGGGCGAGAAATATAAACTTTAAAAAACATACCATCATACCACATTTCTTTTTGTCTGAGTTTGCTTTATAAAATATAGGATAATTCTTATGGAAATATATCAGAATAGATTTGTGGGAAAAATGTGTTTCTTGCAAAGCAAGTATATCCACTTTCAGGACGTTATAATATTGAAATGCTTTAGACCTTTTAAACAGGGAATTGAACCTTTGGACATTATGTGAGAGAACCACCAGTTTGGGAGATTAACCTAGATCATGGGTTAAATTAGCCAACATTTAACCCTGGGTTGAAAAGCACTGTTTCGGGTAGATCACAAATATCAGAGTCCTCCGCAGAACAAGGATAGGTGGGGGGAAAGGAGGGAGAAACAAAAAGAAGAACACACAAACAGAGATAAAACAAATAAAGCAACTTTTGGATGCTCCCATCAGCGAGAAGGAGGAGATCGTCCCCCGAACGCCGAGAACAAATGTATCCCAGTCCCTGGGAAAATAATATGTTCCTAATAAGCCAGAACAAAGAAATGTCAACTAGGGACTGCAAACAATTTGTGGGCTCGGCAGCCACGAAAGTAGAAAACTAAAACTTGTATAAAACATAAGCCATAATACAATCAACAGAGAGTGTGAAAAAATATACTATCAAAAGTCATTGACATCCAGACTCCAAAGAGTCAATTTAGAGTAAAGAACCAACCAGTAGGCTTGTATCAACAGATCAGCCTCAATATGAACACCCTTTATTAACACCCAAAACTGACATAACAGTATCTTCTGTGAGTACTTGCCATCCACTTTAACTTTATGCCAAAATGGATATAACATAGTCGAAGATCCTTCCGCATAAGTAGACAGCAAATCGCCTTTGGGAAAAAGATCCAGATCTTTCAAAAGCTTCTTACTAGTGTTGGTCGTAGAGCTCACTATTCGATTCGACCGCTATTCAGTCAAATAGAGCAAAATTATTCGGGTGAAGGAATGACGAATTCAAACTCCATTAAAGTCAATGGGGAAAAAATTTGGGTTGTTTTTCTGGACTGTGTAGAGCTTCTACAGCCTATTAATACATACACCATTTTATGGGGCAGTCAAGGGAACATGCCGAATTTTATACAGGTCTCTGAGTAGAGAGAGCCATGAGCGGGTTCCTCTGGTCCAAAAATTAGCCACCAGGTTTCACCGCTCCCTTACAAGCCATAGACAGGCTTCAGAGTACAGACAGAGGTCCCTGAGGGGGGTCTTTAAGTCAAAAAATGGAGTTAACTGGAATCTCGAGCTGGGTGTAGTTCATGGTCAATGCCACCTAGAAGTCTGTAATAAAATTTTTGTGAATGGAGTACTGACAGGCAGCAGCAGCAGGAGGGGAAGGTGGTGGGCACTGAGACAGAGCGGGGACCGCATTGGAAACTGGCATCTAGAGCTGGATGTAGTACATCATCAATGCCACCTAGATGTCTGTAATAACATTTTTTTGAATAGAGTACTGACAGGTGTCAGCAGCAACAGCCTGAGGAGGAGGCGGTTGAACCTGAGACGGAGAGTGGACAGCATTGGTAACTAGCATCTACAGCTGGGTACTGGGGAGGCAGCAGCAGTAACAGCATGAGGAGGAGGCGATGGGCCCTGAGACGGAGAAAAGATGGCATTAGAGGTTGAGGCCATCACCTATATGGAAAGTGTAGAAGCTTTAGCTATGGGAGACATGAATGGATGAACGAGATTCCAATCTGTCCCTACCTACTATGGAGCGAAACCATGTGAAAGGGAACGGGCTTGGAGGAATAAGCGGGGAAAGAAAACAGTGTTGAGCTTGAGTCTAGTCTTGCATCTAGAGCTGGGTACTGGGTAGTGTACTGGGCATGGATCAAGGACGGCATTAAAGATTGAGGCCATCACCTACATGGACAGTGTAGAAGCTGTAGCTACTGGAGACATCTGCTATCTGTAACTTTGCAAAATATGACATGGATAGCATTCCTAACTGACATCTACAGCTGGGTAATGGGCAGGTGGCAGCATCAGTAACAGCAGAAGGAGGAGACGGTGGGCTCTAAAACAAAGTGTGGACAGCATTAGTATCTGGCATCTACAATTGGGTACTGGGCAGGCAGCAGCAGTAACAGCAGGAGGAGGAGGTGGAGGGCTCTGAGACCAAGTGTGGATGGCATTCGTATCTGGCATCTAGAGTTGGGTACTGGACAGGCAGCATCAGTAAAAGCATGAGGAGGAGATGGTGGGCTCTGAGACAAAGTGTGGACGGCATTAGAATCTGGCATCTAGAGTTGGGTACTGGGGAGGAGACAGCATCAGTAACAGCAGGAAGAGGACGTGGTGGGCTCTGAGAACAAGTTTGGACAGCATTAGTATCTGACATCTAGAGTTGGGTACAGGGCAGGCGGCAGCATCAGTAACAGCAGGAGGAGGAGGCGGTGGGCTCTGAGAACAAGTGTGGACGGCAATAGTATCTGTCATCTGGAGTTGGGTACTGGGCAGGCAGCAGCAGTAACAGCAGGAGGAGGCGCTGGGCACTAGGACCAAGTATTGGCGGCATTAGTATCTGGCATCTAGAGGTGGGTACTGGGCTTGCGGCAGCATCAGTTATTGCTAGAGGAGGAGGCGGTGAACTCTGAGACAGAGCGAGGATGGCATTAGTATCTTGCATCTAGAGTTGGGTACTGGGCAGGAGGCAGCATCAGTTACAGCTGGAGGAGGAGGAGGCGGTGGGCTCTGAGACGGAATGTGGAAGGCATTAGAATCTTGTATCTAGATTTGGGTACTGAGCAGGCAGCATCGGTAACAACAGGAGGAGGAGGCGGTGGGCACTGAGACAAAGCGTGGATGGCATTAATATCTGGCATCAACAGTTGGGTACTGGGCAGGGGGCAGCATCAGTAACAGCATGAAGAGGAGGCAGAAGGCTCTGAAACAAAGTGTGGATGGCAATAATATCTGTCCTCTAGAGTTGTGTACTGGGCAGGCAGCAGCAGTAACAGCAGGAAGAGGCGGTGGGCTCTGGGACCAAGTGTTGATGGCATTACTGGGCAGTTGGCATCATGAGTTACAGAAGGAGGAGGAGGCGGAGGGCTCTGAGACAAAGTGTGGACGGTATTAACATCTGGCACCTAGAGTTGGGTACTGGGCTGGCATCAGCTGTGACAGCAGGAGAAGGCTGTGGGCTCTGACATTAAGTGTGGACAGCATTAGTATCTGGCATCTACAGTTGAGTACTGGGCAGGCGGCAGCATCAGTTAAAGCAGGAGGAGGAGGAGGTGGGATCTGGAACAAAGTGTGGACAGCATTATTTTCCAGCATATACAGTTGGATACTGGGAAGGCAGCTGCAGTATTAGCAGGCGGAAGTGGCAGTGGGCTCTGAGAGTGTGGACATAATTAGTATCTCTCATCTAGAGTTGGGTATTGTGCAGGCAGCAGCTGTAACAGCAGGACGAGGCTGTGGGCTCTAAAACTAAGTGGGGACGGCATTATTATCTGGCATCTTGAGTTGGCTACTGGGCAGGCGGCAGCATCAGTTACAGCAGGAGGAGGAGGCATTAGTATCTGGTATCTACAATTGGGTAGTAGGATGGGAGCAGCAGTAGCAGCAGGAGGAGTATGCGTTAGTACCTGAGACGGAGTATGGACAACATTAGTAACTGGCATCTAGATTTGGGTACTGGGCAGGCAGCATCAGACACAGCAGGAGGAGGAGGCGGTGGGCTCTGAGACAAAGCGTGGACGGCGTTAGTATCTTGCATCTACAGTTGGGTACTGGGCAGGCGGCAGCATCAGTTAAAGCAGGAGGAGGAGGTGGTGGGCTCTGGCACAAAGTGTGGACGGCATTAGTATCTCGCATCTAGAGTCGGGTACTGGGCAGGCAGCAGCAGAAATAGCTGGAGGAAGTGGCAATGGGCTCTGAGACGGAGTGTGGACAGAATTAGTATCTTGCATCTAGTTTTTGGTACTGGGCAGGCAGCATCATTTATAGCAGAAGGAGGAGGCAGTGTTCTCCGAGACTGAGCGTGGGAGGCATTAGTATCTGTCATCTAGTGTTGGGTACTGGACAGGCAGCAGGTGTAACAGCAGGACGAGGATGTGGGCTCTGAGACTATGTGTGGACGGCATGAGTATCTGGCATCTACAGGTGGGTACTGGGCAGTCAGCAGCTTCAGTTACAGAAGGAGGAGGAGGCAGTGGGCTCTGAAACAAAGTGCGGACGGCATAAGTATCTGGCATCTACAGTTGGGTAGTGGGCAGGCAGCAGCATCAGTTAAAGCAGGAGGAGGAGGCGGTGGGCTCTGGGACAAGGGGTGGACAGCATTAGTTTCAAGCATCAAGAGTTAGGTACTGTGCAGACAGCAGAAGGAGGTGCAGACGTTAGTACCTGAGACGGAGTGTAGACGACAATATTAACTGCCATCTAGAGTTGGGTACTGGGCAGGAAGCAGCATCAGTTACAGCAGGAGAAAGCGGTGGGCTCTGAGACAAAGCGCGGACGGCATTAGTATCTTGCATTTACTTTTGGGTACTGGGCAGGCAGCAGAATCAAAGCAGGAGAGGGAGGCGGTGGGCTCTGGGACAAGGGATGGACGGCATTGGTATCAAGCATCAAGAGTTGTGTACTGGGCAGGCAGCAGCAGAAATGGCAGGAGGAAGTGGCAGTGGGCTCTGAGACGGAGTGTGGACGGAATTACTATCTTGCATCTAGATATGGGTACTGGGCAGGCAGCATCAGTTATAGCAGGAGGAGGAGGCGGTGGGCTCAGAGACAGAGCGTGGACGGCATTAGTATCTTGCATCTAGAAATGGGTACTGGGCAGGCGGCAGCATCAGGTACAGCAGGAGGAGGATGCGGTGGGCTCTGAGACGGAGCCTGGACGGCATTAGTATCTTGCATCTAAAGTTAGTTACTGGGCAGGCGGCAGCATCAGGTACAGCAGGAGGAGGAGGCGGAGGGCTCTGAGACAAAGTGCGGATTGCATTAGTATCTGGCATCTACAGTTGGGTAGTGGGCAGGCAGCAGCAGTAAAAGCAGGAGGAGTAGGCGTCAGTACCTGAGACGAGTGTGTGCGACATTAGTAAATGGCATCCAGAGTTGGGTACTGGGCAGGAAGCAGCATCAGATACAGCAGGAAGAGTAGGTGGTGGACTTTGAGACAAAGCGTGGACAGCGTTAGTATCTTACATCTACAGTTGGGTACTGGGCAGACGGCAGCATCAGTTAAAGCAGGACAAGGAGGCGGTGGGCTCTGGCACAAAGTGTGGACGGCATTAGTATCTCGCAGCTAGAGTCGGGTACTGGGCAGCCAGCAGCAGAAATAGCTGGAGGAAGGGGCAATGGGCTCTGAGACGGAGTGTGGACAGAATTAGTATCTTGCATCTAGATTTGGGTACTGGGTAGGCAGCATCATTTATAGCAGGAGAAGGAGGCAGTGGGTTCTGAGACAGAGCGTGGGCGGCATTAGTATCTTGCGTTTAGAGTTAGGTACTGTGCAGGCGGCAGCATCAGGTACAGCAGAAGGAGGAGGTGGAGGGCTCTGAGACAAAGTGTGGACGGCATTAGTATCTGTCATCTAGTGTTGGGTACAGGACAGGCAGCAGCATCAGTAACAGCAAGAGGAGGAGGCAGTGGGGTCTGAGACAAAGCATGGACGGCATTTGTATCTGGCATCTACAGTTGGGTACTGGGCAGGCGGCAGCATCAGTAACAGCATGAGGAAAAGGCAGAGGGCTCTGAGACAAAGTGTGGACAGCATTATTATCTGTCCTCAAGAGTTGGGTACTGGGCAGGCAGCAGCAGTAACAGCAAGAGGAGGCCGTGGGCTCTGAGACCTGAGAAGTGTTGACGGCATTAGAATCTGGCATCTAGAGTTGGGTACTGGGCTGGGGGCAGCTTCAGTTATTGCAGGAGGAGGAGGCAGTGAGCTTTGAGACGGAGCGTGAACAGCATTAGTATCTTGCATCTAGAGGCAGGCAACAGCAGTAAAAGCAGGAGGAGGAGGCGGAGGGCTCTGAGACAAAGTGTGGACGGCATTAGTATCTGTCATCTAGTGTTGGGTACTGGGCAGGCAGCAGGTGTAACAGCAGGAGGAGGATGGGGGCTCTGAGACTAAGTGTGGACGGCATTAGTATCTGTCATCTTGTGTTGGGTTCTGGGCAGGCAGCAGGTGTAACAGCAGGAGGAGGAGGCAGAGGGCTCTGAGACAAAGTGTGGACGGCATTAGTATCTGTCATCTAGTGTTGGGTTCTAGGCAGGCAGCAGGTGTAACAGCAGGAGGAGGAGGCAGAGGGCTCTGAGATAAAGTGAGGACGGCATTAGTATCTGGCATCTACAGTTGGGTAGTGGGCAGGCGGCATCAGGTACAGCAGAAGGAGGAGGTGGAGGGCTCTGAGACAAAGTGTAGATGGCATTAGTATCTGTCATCTAGTGTTGGGTTCTGGGCAGGCAGCAGGTGTAACAGCAGTAGGAGGAGGCGGAGGGCTCTGAGACAAAGTGTGGACGGCAATAGTATCTGTCATCTAATGTTGGGTTCTGGGCAGGCAGTAGGTGTAACAGCAGGAGGAGGAGGCGGAGGGCTCTGAGACAAAGTGTAGACAGCATTAGTATCTGTCATCTAGTGTTGGGTACTGGGCAGACAGCAGGTGTAACAGCAGGGGGAGGATGTGGGCTCTGAGACTAAGTGTGGACGGCATGAGTATCTGGCATCTGCAGGTGGGTACTGGGCAGTCAGCAGCTTCAGTCTCAGAAGGAGGAGGAGGAGGCTGTGGGCTCTAAGACAAAGGCCCTGATTTATCAATGAAATGCGCCTACGCTGGACGCGTGTACGTTTGCGCTTCCAGCAAGCCGGTTTCCCGCGGTCCGTAGCTGAGTGAGCTAGTACACGCGCCTTCACTGCCAGCCGGATTCCTGCCTTGATAATGAGCAATAGGGGTAGCGAATCTGCCAATTAAGGCGATTAGATTTAAGCTGCGCGATTAAGGAGGATCTGTTAAGCTAATGGTGAGATCATAGCAATTAATTAGCGCACCCCTGCTCTCTGTTCTGTGCACATTTACAGTCCATTACAGGTCAATTAGAATCTTTAATACTTCATCTTCTTTTGGGTGTTACTTTTTTAGGTTACATTGTACCCATTACCAAAATTATTTAATTATTGTTACATTTGTTGCACTGTTTTCATACTTTTTGGTTTCCTTTGCAACACTGCAAACGAACTGAGATCAAGCTGTATATATACTAGTTAACACTTCATAATATGTCATCACACAATAGTATGAATTGTACAAATTTGTCACCAAGCATTTGTGATCTAATTCAAATGTCATTGTAGTTTGGCTTGATAGAAATCAAATAATTGAAAAAAGGATTATTGTCATCTTCCAGCAAGTTGTACAGGTGATGGATGACCTGGCGAGACAGACGGAAACGCCTTTTGACATCCTGGTCACGCAAAATTTCCAGACAGCTACGCTCTAAGAAGATGCGTGGTGCCCATACTATTTGCGAAGTGTGAGCTTGCTCCTCTGGTTGCTGCTGTTGTTGTTGTTGCTGCTGCTCTTCTTCTATCATCAGATATGAGGTGTTTAATGCCACAACAGCAGTTGTGAAGAGCAAGTTGAGTTCCAAATTTGGATCCATGACAACAGCAAACAAAATCCTTGAACATGCGCACATTTGAATATACATGCATGCACGTGCATGTGCGCACGTTTGCGCGCGTGCGTGCGCATTTGAATCACTATAAATTTGCACAGAGTTTCTTAGTCATTCTGGTCATGCAAACAAAAACTTGCTGAAAAAAAAAGAAAAAACGGAAAAAGAACAAAGAACAAAGGAACAAGAACAAGTAAGAATACACCATTGACTTTCCTCCAAAAAAATGTTTTGGGTGTGTTGTCCCATACCTCTTTTATTTTTTGACTTCTAGGTACATGGAGCCAAGGAGAATGGCCACCACCACTGCCACCACCACCACCACCACCACTACTGCTGCTGGCGGCCCCACCACCACCACCACTACCACCCCGGGGTCTTCAGTCCATAGACCAACAGGCAGCTCCCTCAGGCCAGCTAGGTTGCTCTGTGAAGCAGGCCAAGTAACATCTAGACCCCTGGTCCCTCAACCTGACACCTCAGCCAGTTTGAGCCGGACCAGGGATTCTGCTTCCAAGGCAACCAGCTTCACTCCTGAGCAAAATGCAGCCCTCATGGAGTCCTATGTCCAACATTTTCCTAGACTCCGTGGGGACTTGCACTCCCAGACTTCCCATGCTGTAAGGCAGGGACTGTTTGAGGAAATTGCCAGGAGTGTTAATGCAGTGGACAGTATACAACGGACCATTACCCAGTGTCAAAAACGTGTGAGTGACATCTTCAGACACGTCAAAAGGCTCCTGGGCACAGAGGCTAGAAGGAGTTGGACCTATCCTAAACATCTTGTGCAGCGTCTCAGGGAGTACGAAAGATTGGCGTTGCCATTCATCAGGCTAGAAACGGTGGTAGGGGTGGACTACCGCTATGACTCGGATGCTTGGCAACCATGTAAGTTCAATCCTTTTACATTACTAAATTACAAATGTAATTCATTTTTGCATTTTTTTGGGATTGCAACAGTTTAGTCATTAGCATTGGGAACAAAATAGCATTGTGTTTTTACGTATTTATGCTTGAGGGTGAAATATGAGATAATTTTTTGAAAATGACCTCTTTGGTGTATTTTTACCTTCTTTTGACTTGCATTAACAATGTGTGAATTTCCATTTTTTTTACAATAGTACGCCCTGAGACGCAGCAGTCCCCTCCTGTCCTCTGTGCTCGGGGTGATGTGGATGATGAGGATGTCACTTCGCATCGAGATGACACTGGCCTTCCTCCTGGTAAGATGAACCTTCATGAACCTTCATGGTATATCTGGTTTCACATTGTGCACGTGTTGTGGTGAACCAATCTATCCAAATGAACTTGGGTTAGAGTCAAGCTCACTCTTTCATTTGTTTTTGTGCTTTCATTACCAGATCACCATCTACAGGAGGAGGTCGTTGATCCACTGCAGAGAAGCCTGGAGGAGAATCCAGGTAATTTGATTTATGTGTGTGTGTTCAGCCTTCCAAAAGCTAAGTAATAACCTTCCATCTTTCTATAATATATCTATATATAGATAACATTTGTTAATTTTTTGCCAGATTCTGGTGCAGTCTCACTTTGGGAATGTGTTAGCCTATTATGTCCAAAAAAATGTTGCGTGTGCGAAATATTGGGGACTTTTTTCTCCACATTCATTCATTTTGATGTGATATATCATGTGCCTTTGTAGAACATCCATGTCTGCTGGTTTCTGGTTCTGAAGAATTTTCAGGGGTAGTGTTGGTCGAATAGCTCACTATTCAATTTGGCAGCTATTCGCTCGAATAGAGCAAAATTATTCGGGTGGTCAAATGTCAAAGTCGAACACCAATAAAGTCAATGGGAGGAAAAATTCGGGTTTTTTTCAGTACTCTGTAGATCTTCTACAGCCTCCAATCAGATGTAAAAAGATACATTATAAAAAGGATACATAAAAAGATACATTGTAAAAGGATACATAAAAAGATATATAACATTATAAAAAGATACATAACACTATTACCCCTGTGCTTCACATGAAGAATAAAGAGTACCTGTCACATCAATATTAGGCTAAAGCTAGGTACACAGTTCCAATAATTATTGTTAGAAAACGAACGATTACGACTGATCAACGATTATGCACGATTATACTTGAACAATCATATTGTGCACAATTCTGTACATGCTGTAACAATATGATC
>NC_092871.1:58274465-58275562 GCF_032062135.1 Pyxicephalus adspersus | reverse complement strand
GAGGAAAGGGAAATACTGATGATGCCTTTGCTGTCATCAGGCTTTCCCTTTCCTCAGGGAGCAGAGCAATCAGCGGAGCTTTACTATGCCGACAGCTCTGCTCCCCTGATTCCTCCCCTGCTCCCCGTTCCTGCAGCCCTAGAAGAGCTGTGACATGTATTCTGTATGTGTAATACATGTCACAGCTCCTCTAGGGGTGCGGGAGCGATCAGGGGAGCAGAGCTGTCAGCATAGTAAAGCTCCGCTGATTGCTCTGCTCCCTGATTGGCTGAGGAAAGGGAAATCCTGATGATGATTGAGCTGTCATCAGGGTTTCCTATTCCTCAGCCAATCACAGAGCAGTATAGGTAATGAATGGAGATACGTATCTCCATTCAACCCCTATTGCCCTGGTATTGCTTGTGGTTATAGCTGATTAAAGGCACGTGCTTTCAATTAGCTGTAACTGCACGGTCCGGGAATCCCACAATGACATTATGATTCATAATGTCATTGTCAGATAACCTGTAAAAAAAAAAAAAAGAACAAGTTAAAATAAAAACACATACAAATAAATCCATTTAAGATGAATTTCTATTTTTTTTCAAACTTTTTTTTTCCCGAATTTTTGCTGTCGAATCCCATGTTTTTCGGGTCTATCCGAATTCGAACAGCCATATTCGTGTCGAATATAGGGACAACCCGAATTGGAACATCAACACTATTCACGGGCTGCATCCTCTGTGGAGGTAGGCAAGAACTGGTCAATTAGTATTTATTTTGGGATGTGTTGGAGGAAAGAACCTTTCCCAATGTGTTCCATTTGTGTTTTTTTTTTTTTTTTTTTTTAGGGTCCCTTAGGTGGACATTTACCACAATCAGAAGAGGAGACACCTAAGGTTTCCGTAAGCAACCCATGTTTAATGTAGAAAATTCAGAAAAAATGTGTCTAACATTTTTGTCTACCATTAGTTGATAATTCAATGTCAGGATGCTGTCTGCATAATGTTATGGTGACCCACAAAGTTATATGATATTGTAGTAATTTTTTCTTTTCCCTTTATAGCAACCAGTGGATGCAGGTGGATTGGGTCAACCCAGTGTGGGCAGCCAGCTTC
>NC_092871.1:58271542-58274248 GCF_032062135.1 Pyxicephalus adspersus | reverse complement strand
ATCCCTAGGCCAACAATCTCGCCTACATCAGGCGATTATTCAAAGGCTGGGTTGGCTAAGCCCTGCTGGCCCCCCATCTCCTGGAGAGCAGCAAGCTCCATTCTTCCCCCCGGCTCCACCCAGTGCCCCTGCCCATCCACCCAATGCGCCTGCCCATTCACCCAGTGCGCCTGCCTGTCCACCCAGTGCCCCTGCCAGTCCACCCAGTGCCCCTGCCAGTCCACCCAGTGCCCCTGCCTGTCCACCCTGTGCCCTTGCCCTTCCACCCAGTACCCCAGCCCGGCTACCCCGTGCCCCTGCCCGGCCACCCCGTGCCCCTGCCCGCCCACCTCCTAACACACGGGCAACCACTAGACATGCTCTGGAGGTGGGCTGCACTTGCGCCCGTGCTGTGCAGGTGGACCGTGGGCGTGCTGCGGGGGTGTCCCGTGGCCGAGGCCAGGAGGTAGAGGTGACCCGTGGCCGGGCTGCTAGGGTGGGCCGCGCCCATGGCCAGGCTGGTGAAGTGGGTCGTGGCCGGTTTGGACGAACTATATAAGTGGATGCTGGGTGCCAGGTGAGAACATTCTTCACATTCTTCCTGTCAGTCTTCACTCAATTTTTTCAGGACTCCATGAGCTCGCCAGTGTGGGTTTGAGTTGGAATCCTGTGTGAAGATGCCTATTTGTATAAACTAGCTTAATCTCTAGTTTGTGTTTGCCCAATATCCACAGGTTAATAACCCTCGCACACTTTACCTATCTAAGTTTGTTTTGATGTGGCCCAAGTATACTCCAAATGCAGTTTTTCTATCTACTTCCCGAAGAATATTCCAGTACATTTGTCAGAGTGATTCTAATCAAGTCACTAAATGAACACAAATCTAGTTATGTCTAGGGACCAAATATGGCACACCGCACTTCTCTGACACCTGTCTGTAACAGATAAATGTGCTTGCTAATAGGTCAACTACTTTTCTGTTGGTTAAAATGAGAAATACTTACAGTCAGATGAGGAACTTCTGTCCTGTGGGGGAGGTGCTGGCAAGGGCGTTGCAACTGCTGTAGATAAAAAATGAACACCATAAGTAAAAGTGGGTGGGCAGGACTAAAGTAGATTTGTAAGGTTAGTTAAGGTGAATAGATTAATGCAGAACTTCTAAATGATACTTTCTGCCTACGTCCAAAAAAAAGTTTTTGCAAACATTTGTCAGTACAACTATGGACAACTAAACAACTCTCATGTCTTTTTTTAGTCATGCTAGCCAACAACCTAGAAAGAACGTTCATTTGATGCATGATTAATGACTGGAAGCTACATGAAATCCTACTAGATCTTTCTTTGTATTTGTAACCAAAAATGGTGAAAGTAGTGTGAGAATGTGTTGAATTTCAACATATTTTACAAAAGTTGATTCTAAGGTTAGCTTACAGGCAATCTCCTCAGCTTTAGCCGCCTCCTCTCCTTCATTGGAGGACTCTGGCTGCGGATGTGGTGCAGCGGGCTCCTCCTCAGGAGATGGCTCCTCCTCCACCAGGGATGGCACCTCCTCCACAACCGGCTCCTCCTCTGGGGATGGCACTGGAACCTCCTCCTCCTCCCCTGGGGATGTTGTCTCCTCTTCCTCCTCCTCCTCCTTCACATCCTGGGGAATGGCCAGGCGCCTGTGTGGCCGCTGGATTATTTGCAGCCGGCGTGATGGAGAATTGGCTGTAATAACAAAATCAAATATACCAAATGAATAAGGGTTGTAAAATATAGGAAGTGAAAAACAAACAGATAATGCAGCACATGTGGATTTATTTTGTTGACATGTGAAAAAAATAGATCTATGAAAAAGTGGAGAAATACAAAACACGGGAATATCTATGTGAGACAGTAGAATAATGTGCCTTCATCAAAATCAGGATTGTGGTGTGAGCTAGCCAGAGGACATTCTAGCAGAAGGCTTCCACTGTCCTCCGGACAAAGAAAGATCATTTCCAGCCTTGCGTGAGAGAGAGGAGGCAAATTAGTGTTCTTCAAATGATCTACCTATGATTGAGCTTAATGGGGTAGAATCCTGAAGATTCTTACAAAGCATACATACACAAATCAAAATATGTGCATGTACATAGTTGTGAACAGCCAACTTTAGGTGTGTGGACCTCTACCCAGCTGTCATCTGCAGCTGTAATCCATTGAAAGAACAATAGAGAACGCTCCATTCTCAGCTGTCATCCGTGCAGAGGATTCCAGCTGCCGATAAGAGCTGGGGACACAGGCTGTCCATCCCCCATTCTATAGCTGTGCTGTGGCTTCTATATAAAAAACTGCTTGGTAAAATATATCGACTCTGTGGGCATATGTAACGACATCATGGGCACAGTGTGATATCTGTGTGTGGGAATTCTGCATGTCATATCTTGCAGTATATGAGGACACTCAAAGATAATAGTCCCAAAATATCTAAGAAATCCCAGGCCACCAAATTAAAAGTATTTGAAGTGCACTGCAACAACCTCCAAGAAATGTGGCTGATTAGCAGCTAGTAGGATCCTCAACATTTCAAGTAGTTGCAAACAAGGGTTTAGGACATGTGAAGGATTAAAGATGGCGAGTTCTTAGGATGAGGAATATGAGAAGCACCGTAAAAACACATTGCAATGTGTTTCAAACATACACGATGCATAAAACACATTGCAATGTGTTTCAAACATGCATGATGCATAAAACACATTGCAATGT
>NC_092871.1:58257456-58271415 GCF_032062135.1 Pyxicephalus adspersus | reverse complement strand
GCAATGTGTTTCAAACATGCATGATGCAGGAAACACATTCAAACATGGAGAAAAATAGGCTTATTCTAGTAAAAAGAATCCCCCTCCCCACCCCTCCCTAAAACTTTTCTAAAAAATCACCTACTTTAATAATAAAACGCAGGTCCCTCTCTCCAAACAACGGGCACGGCATGATGTCCCTCTCTCCAACTTCCTCATTAACTCCCGCCTACTGGAAAACGTGGCCACACCACGCATTTGCACGTACGCCTGCTGTATGCGCATCCGTACCCCCATATAGTCAGTGGCCCGTTGTTGCGCATAGTTACGCGCATATATTTTAGATTAATAATACTTTTCCAAGATAATTCAGGGGGAGGAACAGCTTAAAAACAATCACAATTGTCTTTTTGAACTGTGTGTCCTGAGCGATTGGAAAGGAGATCACATAAACACCCAAAAAACAAACAACATTTTAGAAATAACTTTATTCAAAAGAAACATTTGCTAAAAGGTCAAAATAAAATCTAAAAACACATTAAAACCAAAATAAAAAAAAAATACACATCACTAAACACTTTATACAGTAAATGACAAAATAATTAAAAAGAATAAACAAAACACATGTAAACCTACACTTTCATGTAAAGCCAAAATAGTTCAAAAATGGCCCAACAAATTCAAAAAATACTTAACAAACCAATATGCAATTTTGCCCTATCAAGGGTGGAAAAGTGGACCAGAAAATCTTTATGCAGGATAAACATTGAAAAGTGGTACTAAAGGCAGAATTTGGCAATCAAACAATATGGTCACAAACACAATAACATAGCATTAACATTGACTTCAAAATTGCAAAATATACATTAAAACATTCCAAGTCCAAAAAATTAAAAAAGAATCTATTGTGCTAAATGGCCAAGTATCAAATGCAGCAACATAGATTAATTAGGATAACACACAAAACCAACAGCCCCTCCAAGAAGAAAAAGACAAAAGGAAAAAGCAAGTTAAAACACACCCTTAAATATATATATGCTCAAATGTAGGCGCACAGGTGATAGAAATTCACTTGCAATTAGCACTTGCGCAGTCTGTCAAAATAGGCTGTTTGTGCTTTTTGGCAATAGCTCATCTCATTATCATTGATCGATATGATCCCTAAATATGAAAAAACTTGCCCTTATATATGCTCAAATGTAAGCGCAGAGATGATAGAAATTCACTTGCGCAGTCTGTTACAATTGATCCTTAGATATGTAAAAACACACCCTTATATAAGCTCTAATATGATCGATATGATCCTTTAGATATGTACAGCAGTAAACAGATATTCCACTATAGTAATCCACTATATATATATATATATATATATATATATATATATATAAAGTATTATGATTGTTATAATAACTATAGTAATTGCAATTATATTATATATTGTGGGAAAATCTAGTCCGATGGCAAATGCCAAGGCTTCGCTCGCGGACAGTTGCAAGACAGTCGCAAGATTTACCCGCGGGTGGCTCCTCCGATCAGGCATCGGAAGCTTTTATATATGTAGAGGAATTAAACTCGGTTAACTCTTGCCTAACAGAAAAGAAATAAGTGATTTTAAAATATGCTTTTTCTTAGCGCATATAGATGTTTTAAACATTTGAACAGCACAAACATGATTTTTTTAGGGGTAAGGGTAATATGTGTGCCATTAGAAAGAATGCTTTTTTAGGGGAACAGTGATTTTTAATGCAAGCCTGCCAGTGTAAAGCTGCCGGGGATGCGCAGCTCCAGTCGCTAGCTCATTTAGTTGCTAAATTGCGCGACGGCTTCCCATTTCGGATCGCGAATACGGATGCGCGAGCAACCTTCCGATTTTGCTTGATGAATCAGGGCCAATGTGTGGACGGCATTAGTATCTGGCATTTACAGTTGGGGAGTGGGCAGGCAGCAGCAGTAACAGCAGGAGGAGGAGGCGTTACGACCTGAGAATGAGTGTGGACGACATTAGTATCTGGTGTTTGTATACAATAGTGCTAAGATCAGGCAGCACAGCACAATCACAACAAACCGATAACACTACTACAAATGAACAGAAGAGTTGTGTGGCAGCAAATCAATATGCAAATATTAGAGAAATAAATATGTACATAATACATTCAAAAACCAATATGTGACTTTGATAATGGGACAAAGGCAAACAGGGGGTTCAAGTAGTAGTTTGGAGTGGAAAGCCTGCAGACATTTGTCATGAATATTAGTTTAAAAAAGATGACAAAACATTGCAGAAGATTTGCTAAACAACAGAAACTGTCATTACAAACCAAGCACAAAAACATTGCAGCAAAAGATGAAACAAACAGTAATGAGGATTACAAAGTCACATCAGTGCATAACATTGACCCCCCCCGCAAACCAGTCAAGTTAAATAATATTAATGAAAATGCATATGTATTTATATGCATTTAAATGTAATTTGACATATATACACAAGTGAAATCACTAAATGTTTTTTTTAAACCACCTTTGGCAATAATCCTTTTTTCAATTATTTCATTTCTATCAAGCCAAACTACAATGACATTTTAATTAGATCACAAATGCTTGGTGACAAATTTTTACAATTCATACTATTGTGTGATGACATATTATGAACTGTTAACTAGTATATATACAGCTTGATCTTAATTAGTTTGCAGTGTTGAAAACAGTGCAACAAATATAACATAAATAATTAATTTTGTTAATGAGTACAATATAACCTAAAAAAGTAACACTTACCCAAAAAAAGATGAAGCATTAAAGATTCTAATTGACCTGTAATGGACTGTAGATGCGCACAGAACAGAGAGCAGGTGTGCGCTAATTAATTGCTATAATCTCACCATTAGCTTAACAGATCCTCCTTAATCGTGCAGCTGAAATCTTATCGCCCTAATTGGCAGATTCGCAACCCCTATTGCTCATTGCTCTTATCAAGGCAGGAATCCAGCTGGCAAGTGAAGGCGCGTGTACTAGCACTCAGCTGTGGACCGCGGGAAACCGGCTCGTATGTTGGCGCAAACGCACACGCGTCCAGCGTACGCTCATTTTTATTGATGAATCAGGGCCTAAGTGCGGACGGCATTAGTATCTGGCATCTACAGTTGGGTAGTGGACAGGCAGCAGCAGTAACAGCAGGAGGAGGAGGTGTTACAACCTGAGACAGAGTTTGGACGACATCAGTAATTGGTATCTAGAATTGGGTACTGGGCAGGTGGTAGCATCAATTGCAACAGAAGGAGGAGGCAGTGGGCTCTGAGACAAAGCGTAGACGGCATTAGTATCTTGCATCTAGAGTTGGGTACTGGGCAGGCAGCAGCAGTAATAGCAGGAGGAAGCAGCGCTGGGCTCTGAGACGGAGTGTGGACAGCATTAGTATCTTGCATCTAGATTTGGGTACTAGCCAGGCAGCATCAGTAGCACCAGGAAGAGGGGGAGGTGGGCTCTGAGACCAATTGTGGATGACATTAGAATCTGGCATCTAGAGTTGGGTACTGGAAAGGCAGGAGCATCAGTTACAGGGGCAGGAGGAGGCGGTGGGCTCTGAGACAAAGTGCGGACGGCATTAGTATCTGGCATCTAGAGTTGGGTACTGGACAGGCAGCATCAGTAAAAGCAGGAGGAGGAGATGGTGGGCTCTGAGACAAAGTGTGGATGGCATTAGTATCTGGCATCTAGAGGTGGGTACTGGGGAGCGACAGCATCAGTAACAGCAGGAAGAGGAGGTGGTGGGCTCTGATAACAAGTTTGGGTAGTGGGCACAGTTTGGGTAGTAGGCACAGTTGAGTAGTGGGCAGGCAGCAGCGTTAACAGCAGGAGGAGGAGGTGTTACGACCTGAGAATGAGTGTGGACGACATTAGTAACTGGCATCTAGAGTTGGGTACTGGGCAGGCGGCAGCATCAGTTACAGCAGGAGGAGGAGGCGGTGGGCCCCGAGACGGAGCGTGGACGGCATTAGTATCTGGCATCTAGAATTGGGTACTGGGCAGGCAGCAGCAGTAATAGCAGGAGGAAGCGGCTCTAGGCTCTGAGACGAAGTGTGGACAGAATTAGTAGCTTGCATGTAGATTTGGGTACTGGGCAGGCAGCAGCATCAGACACAGCAGGAGGAGGAGGCAGTGGGCTCTGGGACAAAGTGCGGACGGCATTACTATCTGTCATCTACAGTTGGGTACTGGGCAGGCGGCAGCATCACTAACAGCAGGAGGGGGAGGCGGAGGGCTTTGAGACAAAGTGTGGACGGCATTAGTATCTGTCATCTAGAGTTGGGTAGTGAGCAGGCAGCAGCTGTAACAGCAGGAGGAGGCAGTGGGCTCTGAGACAAAGTGCAGACGGCATTAGTATCTGGCATCTACAGTTGGGTAATGTGTGTCTAATCAACAACCAGTTTGGACAGCAAGTGGAAGTATGTTTTTATACAATAGTGCTAAGATCAGGCAGCACAGCACAATGACAACAAACCTATAACACAACTACAAATGAACACAGGATTTGTGTGGGGACAAATCAACATGAGTGCAAATGACAGGCTATAAAAAAAAACAAACAAAAAAAAAGAGATAAAATAATGAAAATTTATTCAGAAAAGAAATATGCATACAATACATTCAAATACCAATATGTAACAAAGGCAACGAGGGGGGTCAAGTAGGTGTTTGGTGTGGAAACCATGCAGACGTTTCTACTCAATACTTGTGGAAAAAATTACAAAACATTGCTGAAGAATTGCTTAACTACAGAAACTGGCATTACAAACCAGGCACAAAAACAATGCAGCAACAGATGAAACTGACAATCATGAGGATTACAAAAAATCATATCAATGCATACCATTCAAGCAAACTTACCCTCCCCTTTTTTTTAAATTGTAGACCTGTAAGTTACAGAAATATGTCCGAACAGGGTTCTAGTAGATATCATGAATATAAAAAAAAGTTTGAAACACACAATCATGTAAACCTCTTGAAATCTATAAAAAAAAATACATTTCTGTATTTTCCCCCCAAAAATTCAGATATTTCATTCTGTTTCCACTTGCTATGTATCAAAAAAGCCATACAAAATTCTGTATTCCTCTACAAAAAATACAGATATTTATTTAAAATACCTCATGAAATCTTTAGAAAAAGAACATTTTCTGTATTTATCTAAAAAAGACAGATATTTCATTCTGATTTCACGTGCTATCTATCAAAAATGCCAGATAAATTTCTGTATTTCTCTAAAAACAAATACAGATATTTCATTCTGATACCACTTGCTATCTATCAAAAAATCCATAAAAATTTCTGTATTTCTCTACCAAAAATACAGATGTTGAATTATGATACCTCTTGCAATCTATCCACAAAAACCAGAAAACATTCTGTATTTATCTATATAAAAATTATGTATCCTCTTAAAAAAATACAGATATTTCATTCTAATACCACTTCCTATCTATCAAAAAATCCCGAAAAATCTCTGTATTTCTGTAAAAAATACAGATATTTCATTCTTATCCCACTTGCTACCTATCATAAAAGCCATAAAAAATTCTGTATTTCTCTCCAAAAATACAGATATTTAATTAAGATACCTCTTGCAATCTATAAAAAAAAAACAGAAACATTTATGTGTTTATCTATAAAAAATACAAATATTTCATTATGATTCCACTTGCTATCTTTCAAAAAGTCATAACAATTTTTGTATTTCTCTTCAAAAAATAAAGATATTTATTTATGATACCTTTTACAATCTATCAAAAAAAAAAACAGAAACATTTCGGTATTTATCTATAAAAATACAGAAATTTCATTCATATCCCACTTGCTATCTATCAAAAAAGCCAGAAAAATATCTATATTTCTGTAAAAAAAAATACAGATTTTTCATTCTGATACCACTTTCTATCAAAAAATCCTGAGAAATTTCTGTATTTCTGTAAAAAAATACAGATATTTAATCATGATACCTCTTGCAATCTATCAAAAAATCCATAAAAGTTTCTGTATTTCTTTAAAAAATACAGATAGTTCATTCTGATAACACTTGCTATGTATAAAAAAAACATAAAAATTTCTGTATTTCTGTAAAAAATATACAGATATTTAAATATGATACCTCTTGCAATCTACCACAAAAAACAAAAATCCCTTTAAAAAAAGAAATACAGATAATTCATTCTGATCCTACTTGCTATATATCAAAAAAGCCAGAACAATTTATATATCTCCTTAAAAAAAATACAGATATTTTATTCTATTACCACTTGCTATCTATCAAAAAATCCAGAAAAATTTCCGTATTTCTGTAAAAAAAATACAGGTATTTCATTCTGATCCCACTTGCTAGCTCTCAAAAAAGCCAAAAACAAAATCTGTATTTCTCTCCAAAAAATACAGATGTTTAATTATGATACCTCTTGCAATCTATCAAAAAATCCAGAAAAATTTCTGTATTTCTCCAAAAAAATATTTCATTCTTATCCCACTTGCTACCTATCAAAAAAGCCATAAAAATTTCTGTATTTCTCACCAAAAATACAGATATTTAATTAAGATACCTCTTGCAATCTATCAAAAAAATAATATTACAGAAACATTTCTGTATTTATCTATAAAAATACAGATTTTTCATTCTGATACCACTTGCTATTTATCCAAAAAACTAAAAACAATTCTGTATTTCTGTAAAAAAATATATAGAAGATAAAAAGATATTTAATTATTATACCTCTTGCAATCTATCCAAAAATCCATGCAACTAATTTCCGCAGCTAGGTATTTTTGTTATATCTAAATCTATGTTACTGCATTGTTTTATCTATCTGTCTTTATTATTAAATAGTATAATCTTTCAAGTCTTTGTGTTGTGTTTCAGTCTAAACACTTCAAATTCAACCCATCAATATTTGCATAAACTGTCACAAATTATATTTGTGACATAACAGATATATAACTGTGATAGATCTTGCTATATATCCACAAAGCCATAAAAATGTCTGTATTTCTCTCAAATACAGATATTTAATTCTGATAGTATCCATCGAAAGAGCAAGAGCACTTGGTATCCATCCAAAAGGCCATAAAAAATTTTGTATTTCTCTAAAAAAAAGATATTTAACTGTGATAGCTCTTGCTATATATCCACAAAGCCAGAAAATGTACTGTATTTCCCTCCAAAAAATACATACATTTTACCTGTGATAGCACTTGCTATTTATCCCCAAAGCCAGAAAATTTTCTGTATTTCTCTCAAAAAATACAGATATTTACCTGTGATAGCTCTTGCTATATATCCACAAAGCAAGAAAACTTACTGTATTTCTCCCCCAAAAATACAGATAATTACCTGTGATAGCTCTTGCTTTATATCCACAAAGCAAGAAAACTTACTGTATTTCTCTCCAAGAAAATACAGAAATTAAACTGTGATAGCACTTGCTACAAATCCACAAATCCAGAAAAATTTCTGCATTTCCCTGCTAATTCCGCCAAGCCCCTTTCCTTTCATGTGGGTTTGCTAGATAGTATGTATGGACAGTGTGATTTTCGTTCCTCCATTCATGTCTCCAATAGCTACAGCTTCTACACTGTCCATAGAGGTGGGCCGCCTGCCCAGTACCCAGCTCTAGATGCCAGTTATCAATGCCGCCCACTCTCTGGCCCTGATTCATCTAGCAAAATCAGAAGGTCGCTCGCGCATTCGTATTCGCGATCCGAAATCGGAAGCTGCCGTGCAATTCAGCAACTGTATGAGCTTGCGGCCGGAGCCGGGCATTCCCCGGCAGCTTTACACTGGCGAGCTTATATTAAAAGTCATTGTTCCCCTAAAAAAGCATTCTTTCTAATGTCAGACATATTACCCTTAGTCCTAAAAAAAAAGGATATATATATATATATATATATATATAAAAATATATATGTAGTGGACTACTATAGTGGAATATCTGTTTACTGCTGTACATATCTAAAGGATCATATCGATCATATTAAAGCACATATAAGGGTGTGTTTTTACATATCTAAGGATCAATTTTACCAGACTGCGCAAGTGAATTTCTATAATTTCTGTGCTTACATTTGAGGATATATAAGGGGGTGTTTTTACATATCTAAGGATCATATCGATCAATGATAATAAAAAATGTGCAATTGCCAAAAAAACAAACAGCCCATTTTTACAGACTGCGAAAGTGCTAAAAGCAATGAATTTCTATCATCTGTGCGCTTAAATTTGAGCATATATAAGGGTGTGGTTTAACTTGCTTTTTCCTTTTTCTTCTTGGAGGGGCTGTTGGTTTGTGTGTTATCCTAATTAATCTATGTTGCTGCATTTGATACCTGGCCATTTAGCACAAAAGCCTCTTTTTAAAATTTTTGGACTTTGAATGTTTTAATGTATATTTTACAATTTTGAAGTCAATGGTAATGCTATGTTATCGTGTTTGTGGCCATATTGTTTGATTGCCAAGTTCTGCCTTTAGTACCACTTTTCAATGTTTGTCCTGCATAAAGATTTTCTGGTCCACTTTTCCACCCTTGTAGGGCAAAATTGCATATTGGTTTGTTAAGTATTTTTTGAATGCAATATTTGTTGGGCCATTTTTGAACTATTTTGGCTTTACATGGAAGTGTGGGTTTACATGTGTTTTGTTTTGTTCTTTTTAATTATTTTGTTATTTACTGTAAAGTTTTTAGTGATGTGTATTTTTTTATTTTGGTTTTATTGTGTTTTTAGATTTTATTTTGACCTTTTAGCAAATGTTTCTTTTGAATAAAGTTGTTTCTTTTGAATAAAGTTATTTATAAAATGTTTGTTTTTTTGGGGGTTTATTTGATCTCCTTTCCAATCTCTCAGGACACAGTTTAAAAAGACAATAGTGGTTGTTTTGAAGCTGTTCCTCCCCCTGAATTATTTGTAAAACTGTTTTATCAGTAGAAAAATGCACTGCACTTTTGCACAGTCCTCATTAAGGTAAGTTTGTATTTTTTGTGTATTTTGCATGTTTTGCTTCATAAGCACTCATGTATGTATAGACATGAGTGCACATAAAGCCAAACATGTATGTATGCATTTAGATGTGTGTACATATACATACAAAAGAGAAATTAGAAGAAGAAATTGGCAACGAGGGCTTTTTGGACCATATTGCTTCACATTGCAAAGATTGCCTATTTCTTCCTATGATTTCGGATTTGCCATTGGAAGATAAACATTGGATTTTGCTTACATAGAATGAACATCCTGAAAGGCTTGAAAAGCAACAACATATGTTTGGCTCAAAGTGAAACATAACAAGAAATATTTACAAAAAGTATTATTAATATAAAATATATGCGGGTAAATATGCGCAACAACAGAACACTGACTACAAGCGGGTACGGATGCGCATACAGCAGGCAAACGTGCAAATGCATGGCGTGGCCATGTTTTTCAGTAAGCGGGAGTTAATCAGGAAGTTGGAGAGAGGGACATCAGGCCGTCCCCGTTGTTTGGAGAGGGACCTGCGCTTTATTAAGGTGATTTTTTTTGAAAGTTTTAGGGGGGATGGGGAGGGGGATTATTTTTACTAGAAAAAGCCAATTTTTGTCCATGTTTGAAATGTGTTTTAGGCATCATGCATGTTTGAAACACATTGCAATGTATTTTTACGCTGCTTCTCATATTCCTCAGCCTAAGAACTCGCCATCTTTAATCCTTCACATGTCCTAAACCCTTGTTTGCAACTACTTGAAATGTTGAGGATCCTACTAGCTACTAATCAACCACATTTCTTGGAGGTTGTTGCAGTGCACTTCAAATGCTTGTAATTTGGCCTGGGATTTCTTAGATATTTTGGGACTATTATCTGAGTGTTCTCATAGGCTGCAGAATTTGACATGCAGAATTCCCACACACAGATATCACACTGTGATACCCATGATGTCGTTACACATGCCCACAGAGTGGATATATTTTACCAAGCAATTTTTTATATAGAAGCCACAGCACAGCTATAGAATGGGGGAAGGACAGCCTGTGTCCCCATCTCATTCTAGCTGTGCTCACTGCCCAGCTCTTATCGGCAGCTGGAATCCTCTGCATGGATGACAGCTGAGAATGGAGCGTCCTCTATTGTTCTTTCAATGGATTACAGCTGCAGATGACAGCTGGGTAGAGGTCCACACACCTAAAGTTGGCTGTTCACAACTATGTACATGTACATATTTTGTAGTGTGTACGTATGATTTGTAAGAATCTTCAGGATGCTACTCCATTAAGCTCAATCAATCAGAGGTAGATCATTTGAAGAGCACTAATTTGCCCCCTCTCTATCACACAAGGCTGGAAATTATCTTTCTTTGTCCAGAGGACAGTGGAAGCCTTCTGCTAGAATGTCCTCTGGCTAGCTGACACCACAAACAGTTTACATTTGCAACCAAACTATGTCAATTTGCAACAGAAAATATATAAATCAGTCAATGAATTAGTTATCCCTTTTTTTCATTTTAAGAGGTGTTTGTTTTTTGTCAAAATAACTCACATTTTGTTTCTTTTTCTTTAGACAATGATTAGGCACAGATATGACCAGCAGCGGTCTATTTTTGTCAAAAGACAAATCGCTGAGAGGATTGCAGACCGGCTCTGGACCCCTGCAGGGAGGCGCCCAACAGTCGCCCAAATTCAGCATGCGTGGAGCGACCTGAAGCGTCGACGACCGGATTTGGTGCGTGAAGTGGGGGACCGCCTCCTGTCTGGTAAGTTTTGCATTTTGTCTTCTCCTCTTGTTAAGGGGTGGTGTTTTAGAATGTTTGTTGTTTGTGTAAAGTAGTATTGTTTAGCCTAGAACTGTTTGTTTTTCACTTCCTATATTTTACTACTCATTAATTTTATTAATTTTGGATATTTGATTTTGTTAATACAGTCAACTCTACATCACGCCGGCAGGTCACAATAATCCAGCGGCCACACAGGCGACTGGCCATCCCACAGGATGTGGAGGAGGAGGAGACATCCCCGGCGGAGGAGGAGCCAGTCAGGGAGGAGGCTACAGAGGAGGAGGAGCCGGTGCCATTCCCTGAGGAGGAGCCATCCCCTGAGGAGGAGCCCGCTGCACCACATCAGCAGTCAGAGTCCTCCGACGAAGGAGAGTAGGCGGCCGAGTCTGAGGAGATTGCCTGTAAGCTAACCTTATAATCAACTTTTGTAACATATGTTGAAATTCAACACATTCTCACACTACTTTCACCATTTTTGGTTACAAATACAAAGAAAGATCTAGCAGGACTTCATGTAGCTTCCAGTCATTAATCATGCATTAAATGAACATTCTTTGTAGGTTGTTGGCTAGCATGACTAAAAAAAGACATGAGTTGTTTAGTTGTCTATAGTTGTACTGACAAATGTTTGCTTAAAATTTTTGGACGTAGGCAGAAAGTATCATTTAAAGGTTCAGCATTAATCTATTCACCTTAACTAACCTTACAAATCTACCCGCCCACCCACTTTTACTTATGCTGTTCATTTTTTATGTACAGCTGCTGCAGCCCCCTTGGCTCCAGCATCTCCTCCACAGGACAGAAGTTCCTCATCTGAATGTAAGTATTTCTCCATTTTAGATATTGTAAACATTCCTTTAGAACCATGATTCTAAACTAGGAGTCAGTTTGTTAGGCCTAGTTCTATCACGTATCATTAGGAGTGTATGACTAGCTTCATGTCTAGGCAGCTTTTAACAGAAGACAAAGGTTAAATGTCACTTTGTGACAGTGACAGTTTGTCCCTTGTGAAAACCCACAACCTTCATTGACACCAAACCTTCATTGGACCCAGGATTCAGCTTTCTTTCTTGTTTTGCTCTGTGTAAACAGCAAAACAGTCATAACTTGATGAGATAACATATTTTACATTCTTTAGCACTGTGCAATTTAAGAACTAGTTGCATGTTATACTGTTCCATTTGGTCAGTACTTAACCTCTATTATTTTTTTGGTCTCCTTCTACAAACACAGCCAGTTCCACATTGAGGGAGGCAGCCAGCCCTCCGGAGGAGCTTCCGAGCACCCCAACACCGCCACCCCAACCCCGGCAACATGGCAGACATCCTCCTGGTAAGTTTATATTTTCATTAGTTTGGTTTTGAAAAGGACAGTACTTTTAAAAAATGTTTGGACCACACTCTTCCAGTTAATATATTATTTGTTTTTCCTCACCCGCCAGGAAGTATACGGGTAAGCCTGTATTGGCTGCACCGGAGGATGTTTGCTGTGGAGCAGCACTTGTGGCTGGACCCTCCTCGGGATGTGCCCAGGCTGAATTTTGATTTTTATTTCAGTGCATTTCAACCATTTTTCAAGCATGGCTAATCCAATTCCATCCCTAAAAAACACAAAAAATAAACCTTAGTTTTTACAAAATGGGTATTTGAACCATAAAATCTTGAACATGCTCTTATCCTACACAAACCTCAGCTTGGCCGAGTTTGCTCCATTCCTCCATTGGTCACTTGGTCAAAACATCATGTGACCTTAAAAGTAACAGAGTTGGGTATGTTCGATATGTCCTCTTCAAAATATATGTAATTGTAACATCATTCAAGAATACATTTGGCATAGCATACACAGCCGAACACCTCAGTATCTCATTTTAACCAACAGAAAAGTAGTTGACCTATTAGCAAGCACATTTATCTGACAAGTGTCAGAGAAGTGCGGTGTGTCATATTCGGTCCCTAGACAGAACTAGATTTGTGTTCGTTTAGTGAACAAAGATGCAGTCGTGTATTTTGAAAGAATCATTAGCTTTTGTTAAGGTCATTACAGCAATACTTTGAGAATATTGAGCTGAGACTTCATACTCATTACAGCAATACTTGGAGAGTATTGAGCTGAGACTTCATACTTGATTAGAATCACTTTGACAAATGTATTGGAACATTCTTCGGGGAGTAGACAGCAAAACTGCATTTGGAGCATACTTGGGCCGCATCAAAACAAACTTAGATAAGTAAAGTGTCAAAGTGCGAGGGTTACTAACCTGTGGACATTGGGCAAACACAAAATAGAGATAAAGCTATTTTATACAAACAAGCGTCTTCACACAGGATACCAACTCAAACCCACACTGGCGATCTCATGGAGCCCTGAAAAAATTGAGTGAAGACTGACAGGAAGAATGTGAAGAATGTTCCCACCTGGCACCCGGCATCCAATTATATAGTTCCCCAAACCGGCCATGGCCCACCCTAGCAGCCCGACCACGGGACACCCCCACTTCCTGGCCCCGGCCATGGGACACCCCCACAGCACGCCCACGGTCCACCTGCACAGCACGGGCGCAGGTGTGGCCCACCTTCAGAGCATGTATATTGCTTGCCCGTGTGTTAGAAGGTGGGCGGCCAGGGCCACGGGGTGGACTGGCAGGGGCACAGGGTGAACGGGCAGGGGCACTGGGTGGACCCGGTGGGAAGAATGGAGCTGGCTGCTCTGCAGCAGATGGGGGGCAAGCATGGCTTATTGGGATTTGCCTACACAGCCTTTGAATATTCGCTTGATGTAGGCGAGATTGTTGGCCTACGGATTCACCTAACATGTTACAGAGATGGTCAAGTCTGAACATGTAGGCACCCAAAGTGGACGATTGTTCTTGGACCGATTCTATCAGACGATGCACAGCCGCCAGATGTTGTTGGTTAAATTCTCGGTCCTGGCGATTTTGATTTATGTTTTCATGTAGGAGCGTAGGGACCGGTTCAAAATTATCTGAACTAGGGCCAGGCATCCTTGACTCCACTAATCTATCAAAATGGCCAACCAGCCTCTGAGTGAGGTTTAGAAGCTGGCAGCCCACACTGGGTTGACCCAATCCCACTGCATCCACTGGTTGCTATAAAGGGAAAAGAAAAAATTACTACAATATCATATAACTTTGTGGGTTACCATAACATTATGCAGACAGCATCCTGACATTGAAAC
>NC_092871.1:58223738-58257145 GCF_032062135.1 Pyxicephalus adspersus | reverse complement strand
CAACATTTCTTTGGACATATTAAGCTCACACATTCCCAAAGAGAGGCTGCACCAGAATCCTCTGGCAAGAAAACTTAACAAATGTTATCTATATATAGATATAATATAGAAAGATCGAAGGTAATTACTTAGCTTTTGGAAGGCTGAACACACACACAAACCAAATTACCTGGATTCTCCTCCAGGCTTCTCTGCAATGGATCAACAACCTCCTCCTGTAGATGGTGATCTGGTGATGAAAGCACAAAAACAAATGAAAGAGAGAGCTTGACTCTAACCCAAGTTCATTTGGATTGATTGGTTCACCACAAATCTAACCACAAAACATACCACTCCCACAGCTAAAAATGTGTGAAATGAAACACTCATATTACACATGAGTGTGGTTATAAACATGATTGGAGACACGTGTACAATGTCAAACAAGATATACCATGAAGGTTCATGAAGGTTAATCTTACCAGGAGGAAGGCCAGTGTCATCTCGATGCAAAGTGACATCCTCATCATTCACATCACCCCGAGCACAGAGGGCAGGAGGGGACTGCTGCGTCTCAGGGCGTACTATTGTAAAAAAAATGTAAATACACACATTGTTAATGCAAGTCAAAAGAAGGTAAAAACACATCAAAGAGGTCATTCTCCAAAAATGATCTCATATTTCACCCCAAGCATAAATATGTAAAAACACAATGCTATTTTGTTCTCAATGCTAATGACTAAACTGTTGCAATCCCACAAAATTGCAAAAATCAATTCACATTGGTAATTAGGGAATGTAAAAGGATTGAACTTACATGGTTGCCAAGCATCGGAGTCTTTCATACTCCTTGAGGCACTGCACAAGATTTTCAGGATAGATCTCACTCCTTCCGGCCTCTGTGGCCAGGACCCTTTTGACATGTTTGAAGATGTCACTCACACGTTTTTGACATAATGGTCCGTTGTATACTGCCCACTGCATTTGCACTCCTGGCAATTTCCTCCCAGAGTCCCTGCCTTACAGCATGGGAAGTCTGGGAGTGCAAGCCCCCACGGAGTCTAGGAAAATGTTGTACGTAGGACTCCATGAGGGCTGCATTTTGCTCAGGAGTGAAGCTAGTTGCCTTGGAAGCATAATCCCTGGTCCGGCTCAAACTAGCTGAGGTGCCAGGTTGAGGGACCAGGGGCCTAGATGTTACTTGACCTGCTTCACAGAGCAACCTAGCTGGCCTGAGGGAGCTGCCTGTTGGTCTATGGACTGAAGACCCTGGGGTGGTAGTGGTGGTGGTGGTGGCGGTGGTGTAACTAGAAGTCACAAAATAAAAGAGTTATGGGACAACACACCCAAAACATTTTTTGGAGGAAAAAAGTCAATGGTGTATTCTTACTTGTTCTTGTTGCAACCTTTTTTCTTTTTCTTTTTTCTCCCCAATTTTTGGTTTGCATGAGCAGAATGGCTAAGAAACTGGGCAAATTTATAGGGATTCAGTACGTGCGCATGCAAACGCGCACGTGCGCACGCGCATTCAAATGTGTGCCGGTTCAAGGATTTTGTTTGCTGTTGTCATGGATCCAATTTGGAACTAGAGTTGCTCTTTACAACTGCTGTTGTGACATTAAACTCAACATTCCTTGTTATAACAGAAGAAGAGCAGCAGCAACAACAACAGCAACCAGAAGAGCAAGCTCATACTTCCCAAACGGTCCGGGCACCATGCATCTTCTTGGAGTGTAGCCGCCTGGAAAGTTTGCGTGACCAGGATGTCAAAAGGCGTTTCCGCCTGTCTCGCCAGGTCATCCATCAGCTGTACAGCTTGCTGGAAGAGAAAATTGAGAAAGAAAGAGAAAAACTAAGAGAAGCCAGGCAGTGCCAGGAATGACCAGGCTCTTGGCCACTCTGTATATTTTAGGAAGGGGTTCCTTTAAAACCTCCTCGGCCTTAATTTGTGGACTAAGCCAGCCTACAGTTTCCAGGGTTTTTACGAAGGTCATCAATGCCATTGTGGACCTTGTCCCACTATATATTCATTTTCCTCAAACAGCTCAGAAGTGGAGGAAGGTCAAGGTGGATTTCTTCAGGCGAGCAGGATTTCCGAATGTTTTGGGGCCCATTGACTGCACTCATGTGGCCATTCAGGCCCCTAAATTGCAGGAAATCGCGTTTCGCAACCAGAAGTCATATCATTCACTGAATGTACAAATAGTTTGTGATGCCAACAGGAAAATCATGAGTGCACTCACAGGTTTCCCAGGATCATGCCATGATGCCTATACCCTGCGTCAGACAGCCCTCTACCAGAATTTCATCTCTGGAGAAATGCCTGAGGGCTGGTTAATAGGTAATGTATAATGTCATTACTGTAATACAACTAACAGTAGTCAAATCCTAAAGAGACCTATTATGTTGCTATGTCCCTTTGCATTGTCAGAATGCCAGGCTATGACCTATATTGAGAATATGTTATATTTTGAGCTAACATCTAATTTAGCAAATAGTTTATAAATATTGTACAATATTGGGAGCATGGGGGAAGAACTAACTTTCAGATATTCCAGGAAGCCCTAGTATAATTACTATTTTCACAGCTCACGGTACTTCAGTGTGGTAGTCAATAGTAACAATGTCTCCTAACAACCAAAAAGCAATAAAGTGACTGAAGAGCACAACCCTTAGCGACCTTTGTAAAAAATCTAGTGTTACACTGCATTCACAGAACACTTACTATACCAAGAACTAACATGTATTATGTTTGTCTTTTTACAGCTGACAGAGGATACGGGCAGCTTCCATGGCTTATGACAGCTGTGCGTCACCCCCGGTCTGAAGCAGAGCATAAATTCAACAAGGCTCTGCAAAAAAGCCGGGGGGTTGTGGAGCAAACCATGGGGCTGCCAAAAGCACGGTTTCTGTGCTTGGCGTGGCCCGGTGGTGAGCTCCTATACGCGCTGTGGAAAGCTGCCCGAGTCATCATGGCATGCTGTCTCTTGCACAACCTGTGCCTGCACCATGGGGATTTCTGGGACATTCCAGAGGAACTCGAGCCAAAGGTGCATCAACATCCTGCCTCTGGCTCCCAAAGCACAGCAGAGGGACGTCGTGTCAGAGCTGAACTCATCACTAATGTCTTTACGCGTGAGTATTTACATTTGTTTACAATGCATGTATTACATATTTCAGCACATCATGTTTGGGTTACAAACCAGCCTAGGAGTTGAAGTCATAGAGAGCACACTTTAATGGTTTGGGAAATGAAATAGCACACTTATTTGTGTAAGAGCTGGACCTTTATGCAATACTTTACAAAAACACATTGCCAAACTAGGGCAAAGTGCAATTTAGTTTAGATTTGGGCAAGCATTGCTTTTGCAGCCAGAAAAGAATGAAAAATACAATCCAGCAGCGTGTAGTTAACACTAAAGCATGATTAACAATGCTACTTAACACATCCTAATAATGTAATCTATTTCTTTACAGGGCGATAACATCCTTCTGCTGTGCTGCCAAGCCTCTGGAATGTCACATCACAGACATTGAAAATCCACCTTTATGTTCCTCCACTCCCAAGCTGATGTGAGAAAGTGACTATATAGTGGGCCAAGGTCTAAATTGGCATTGAAACCTTCATAAACACCCAGGAAACTGTATACTGGCTCAGTGCACAAATTAAGCGCGACGTGGTTTGAAAGGACGCCTTTCCTAAAATATTCAGAGAGTCCAGGAGCCTCATCATTCTTGGCATAGCCTAGCTTCTCTTTGTTTTTGCTGCAATTTTCCCTTCCAGCAAGATGTACAGGTCATGGATGACCTTGCAGGACAGGCATAAACGCCTTTTGACATTCTGATCATTGGTTTGAGCAAAGCAATAAAATATGTTTGGCACTAAGTTAAATTGTCCTTGGCATTTTTCTATACAAAATGACTAATACCATTAGAATCATGTAAACACATAAATAAAGCATACTATCTGGTATGTAAGAGTGCGTGACCCTGCTTGTGAACTTGGCAATCAATGTGGTTTGATGTTGTGCTTGGCAACCTGGACCTTCTTCCATCACCATCAGGTGTGTTAGAATGAGTATGCAACTCAGCTAGACAACTAATTGACAACCAGTTTGGACAGAAAGTGGAAGTGTGTTGGTATACAATAGTGCTAAGATCAGGCAGCACAGCACAATGACAACAAAGCGATAACACTACCACAAATGAACAGAGGAGTTGTGTGGCAGCAAATCAATATGCAATTGAGTACAAATGTCAGAGTAATAAATATGTACATAATACATTCAAAAACCAATATGTGACTTTGAAAATGGGACAAAGGCAAACGGGGTTCAAGTAGTAGTTTGAAGTGGAAAGCATGCAGACATTTGTCCTGAATATTAAGTTTAAAAAAAATGACAAAAGATTGCCGAAGGTTTGCTAAACAACAGAAACAAACCAGTCATTACAAACCAGGCAGCAAAAGATGAATAATGATGACAATAATCCTTTTTTCAATTATTTGATTTCTATCAAGCCAAAATACAATGACATTTTAATTAGATCACAAATGCTTGGTGACAAATTTTTACAATTCATACTATTGTGTGATGACATATTAACTGTGTTAACTTGTATATATACAGCTTGATCTCAATTCGTTTGCAGTGTTGCAAAGGAAATCAAAAAGTATGAAAACAGTACAACAAATGTAACAATAAATAATTAATTTTGGTAATGGGTACAATGTAACCTAAAAAAGTAACAGTTACCCAAAAGAAGATGAAGTATTAACCACCTGGGCTTTTCACTGATGTTTAGATTTCTGTACCAAAAGCGGTACACTGTTTTTCATGAATTTTTTTTTTTTTTATTGTAGACCTGTAACTTACAGAAATATGTCCAAACAAGGGTCTAGTAGATATCATGAATATAAAAAAAGTTTGAAACACACAATCATGTAAAAAAAAAATTACTTTTAATAAAATAAATAAATAAAAAACACAAAAATCAGCTTAACCCCCCTAGCGTTCTAATTCTGTCAATTTTTTTGATGCAAAAAGTGATCCTAGTTTATTTGCATAGAAATTTGTTTATATTTGTGGGCTTGTAATTCTTAGGATTAACTCCCAGGTATGATAAATATATTTATTTATTATATTATAATCATAAACTATAATATAATACATAATTATAAATAATAATTTAAAAAAAATAATGAAATAAGACAACAATGTAATCTAAAAATAAAATATAAAATTAAAAATATACTTTTATTTTTATATCATGTTGTGTGGTGTTTTTGTAATGTAAAAACCATTTAAAAGCAGATGACATTGTAATCTGCTTTTAAATTTCCCTCCCAGACACACCCCCCAATTACATCACCACTCACATCACCCGGAAGATGACTCATCCTCCGGGGTGATGTGAGTGGGGATTTCCCTGCCCTGCCTCACACAGGCACACAGACGCTGGAGCTGCTGCTGCTCGCATCTACAGAGAGATGCAAAGCACAATGCAGGATTTCTGCATTGTGCTTCACATCTCACTGCAGATGCCAGCAGCAATAGCAAATTCCGGGGGGTGACCACCCCCGGAATTTTTTATTGCTGCTGGAGGAGCTGCGGGGACCGGGTAAGTATTTTCTTTCAGTTGTAATCCAATTGTCATACAATGTATGACAATCGGATTGCAATATAAAGTTTGTTTATATTTTTAACCATCTGAGAAAAGTTCGGGTTTAACACTTTTTGCAAGTGTTTTTTTCCCGAACCAAGGTCAGGTTTAACGGCCAGGTGGTTAAAGAATATAATTGACCTGTAATGGACTGTAGATGCGCACAGAACAGAGAGCAGGTGTGTGCTAATAATTGCTATGATCTCACCATTAGCTTAACAGATCCTCCTTAATCGCGCAGCTGAAATCTAATCGCCTTAATTGGCAGATTCGCAACCCCTATTGCTAATTATCAAGGCAGGAATCCAGCTGGCAGTGAAGGCGCGTGTACTAGCGCACTCGGCTCCGGACCGCGGAAAACCGGCTCGCTGGAAGCGCGAACATACGCATTTCATTGATGAATCAGGCGATCTGTCTCAGGGCTCAGCGCCTACTCCTCCTGCTGTTACTGCTGCCCATTACCCAGTACCCAGTTTTAGATGCCAGTTACTATTGCCACTGTCTCTCCCTCCTGCTGTTGCATCTGCCGCCTGCCCTGGACCCAGCTGTAGATGCCAGTTATCAATGCTGTCCACACTCCATCTCAGGGCCCACCGCCTACTCCTCCTGGTGTTACTGCAGCCGCCTGCCCACTGCCCAGTACCCAGCTCTAGATGCCAGTTACTAATGCCATCCACACTTTGTTTCAGAGCCCACCACCTCTTCCTCCTGGTGTTACTGCAGCCGCCTGCCCACTGCCCAGTACCCAGCTCTAGATGCCAGTTACTAATGCCATCCATGGATATGTGGGTCCATGGAGCCACGGGTATGGCCAGGGGAGCAGAGTGCTGGAGGGGGCAGAACGAGGTGGTTTACTCCGGGCACAAACTGGACAGGAGCGGACACAAGATTCAACGTCTAATGACAAGTGGGGCCACCAAACATGCCGTTTTATTAATTCAAGAGATTTTTTAATCCCCGGGTGGCCAGCAGTTTTTGAGTCGTGTAACTGTTGAATAATCTTCAGATGAAGATGGAGGGTGTTGCACCTCAAGATTGTTTGAAGATATCTATAGATATATGTGGATAGATTTTTATTTTTTTGTCAGCAGTGGTCAAGTATTATTATTCTTCAGGTGGAAATAATTGAAGCAAGCCCTAGCCTTTTGTTCCTTGCTGAGGTGTGGTCTGTGATATTATCCTCCATTGTTAACTATTTCCTTTAAAGCTGACCATTGTTCTTATCAGACTGCTGTCTGTGTATTGACTATTTATGGCAGGACCCTTTGTTCTATCAGGTCTTTGTTCTTCAAAAGGTGTGCATTCCAGTCACAGTGTATTGTTGTGGTAAAACTTGTGTTGGCAGTTGTAGCCCAGTCTGTGATTACATATACTTATTTTCACATTTCAAGTAAAATATCAACTTCAGTTTTTTGAAAAGGTTCCAAGTTTCAGACGGGTTTGGCCCTTAGGCTTCTTCAGGGGAGGATTGAGATTGAAGTTTAACTCAAATATTAAAGATTTATATAGTCACAGTGATACAGAGTTGATAAAAACATCTGCGAGACTTCCACACCAAATGATCCCAATGAGGGAAAAAGGGGAGAATATGTATGGTAATATAATGTTATCAGCAACACAAAGCAGACAATATGGATGAATTTGAATAAAGGATTTGAAATAGCTGGACTTGAAATTATTTTTAACTGAAATATGGCATCATTAGGTCGTTGAGATTGGGTGAACACATATTTAGCTCCAGCCATATTTTCGGGTGTTAGAGGAGTGAGGGAAAAGGCTTGCACTGCACAGTATCACTGTCAGCCCAGGCGCTGATTACTGATTTACTGGATTACCATACCATATGGGGATTTGGATGAATTTCAGGTGAAAGTAGACAACAGGCGAGGCGTCGGCAGCAAGCTTGATTCATATATGATCAAATACGAGATTCAAATATGATCTCAATGACTAAATGATATATGTGATATATATGGTATATGTGGATAGATATATATGTATGTGTATATATAATATAAGTGATATATATATAAAATAAGTTTATATATATAAGTAATATATATAATGTATGTGTATAGGTGCAGGAATGTTGTGTTTAAACATGGAACCTGTTTTTCATTGTACTGGCCATCTGGATCACCTAGGGGATGTTTTACTTGCTCTCCTTGTCTCATGAGGGTCTCCTTAGGTAAGCTGGTATGGAGTCCTCTTCTGAAGGAAGTAGGCTCCTGAGGTAACCATTAACCTCTTAGCAGGTAGCTATAAGATATTCCTGATTGCAGTCTTATGGGTATCTATATTGTTATTGCATAACATTGCCATTTTGTAATTACTGTATTGTGTCCAAAGCATTGTTAGATTATTACAGGGGTTACTTACTAACAACATTATTTTCATCTAATGAATATTTTATTGGTTGAAGTTACTATAGCTAGACATCAAACAATATTGTTGTGTATTTTATGTTTCACCTTGTTTTCTTAAATAAACTGTTTGAGTGACTAGCTATCATTTGTGCATGAACCTTCTTTTATTGACTATATATATACATTGATAGGGGATATAACATCCATATTTATGCAGATAAATATTCTAAATCAACAGAGGGGAACAAATAAATTCTCTTCTGGTTTTCAGGGGGGGTGATCCATTTGGAGATGGACTTTCTGGGCCAAACCAAGTTTTGCTGCTCAATTCACGAACAAGGTCAGTGCCAATGCTTAGAGGAAACTCCTAAAACAAAACTGCAAAAGTGCAAAATAATGTTTTTGGACCACTTTCCCAGAACAAGTAGTGTCGTGCCTTTATTAAAAGACACCTTGAGGTAGAAGGAAATAAAGTGGCATGAAGTGTAGATACTTCAAAAAGTTGAAAAAGACATAGGTTGGAAGGTTGGAAAAGACATACCGTATTTTTTGCCGTATAAGATGCACTTTTTCTTCCCCAAAAGGGGGGGGGGGGGGGGGAGTTGGTGCGTCCTATACGACAAATGTTCCACTGCCGTACAGTGGAAAAAAAGCACAGAGTGATCAGAAGGGGAATTTGAATGACACAGAGTGATCAGAAAGGGAATTTAAATGGCACATGAGTGATCAGAAGGGGAATACCGGTATGAATGGCACATGAGTGATCAGAAGGGGAATAATCTTTCAGAATCTTTTTTTTCTAGATTTTCCTCCTTTAAAATTGGGTGCGTCTTATATTCCGGAAAATATATATTCCGTCTTATATACGGCGAAAAATACGGTAGGTGGAATGTAGGGGGGCATCCATCCATTATTCGACCTCATCCCTTTTCTCTTTGGAAATCTTTGGTGGCCACTCCAGGTTTCCTGGGGCATTGGGCTGTTGTACTTGAATGTGCCTAATTCCATATCTGACACCGCCAGGTGGTGGAGGAGATAGTCATCTCGTTAAAGGGGTGGTTTTCAAACATGGGAACTGTAAGGTTTAGATCTGCTATTTTCCCATAGCCAGCTAAACCAAAGTTTCTCATAGAAAAATTACCAACCAAAAATAGACTGTCATCAACAAGGGAGAGACGGCATTTGAATGTATTTGTTTGGAAAGATAACCCACATTTCTAGAATTGAAGGTCTCAATCGTATGGCTGGGGTCAATTCCATCAAAAGAAGTGTAGCCTGGGAGGAACCTGGGCCAAAATCTACAGGGAATTCTTTCCTGACTAAAGGGCGGAGTGGAAGAGCGGGTATAAAAGACCAAAGCGTCTTGGGCCATTTTTTGGGACAACATGCCTTGACGGGGCTACAGAAGGAGCACTTGGTATGGAAAGACCTTTCACTTGGTGCTGATCTGGAGGCTGCACGCCCCAGGCTTGAGCAATATGAGCCAGTGGGTGGCATCTTTAACCCTGGAGCGCAGCTCGAAGCGGAAGTGGAAGTGCATGTCAATCACATGAAATTTGTGCAAATCTGCCAGAGTGGCACTGTAGAAATTCTCTTCTATGATGTCCCAGTGCGCATTAGGAATTGGGTACTCTAGCACTTCACCAGCTTTGAATCCAAAAGGCATGGCCCTGTTCCATATCACCAGACATTCAGGGCTCAGCACCTCGGTGAGCCAAATAAACAGGTGGTCCTGCTTGGTTTTGTACATTTCCAGTGAATGGTCATGATACCTGATAACATCTCAGATACACGAGTTGATGATGAGAACGTCGAGCTGAGGTCCCTGTTCCAGCACGTCGTCCAGCACGCTCTCTATATAATCCGAAGAGACACGGGTCAGGAAATAGAACTGCACTAGGTGGTGGTCAGTTCTGTACTGACGCGCTTTGCAGTAAGTTATGCCTTTGTGCATTTCACCCAGAGATCCCCCTTCCACCAACGTGTCGTTTGCAAATGACATCTCACACTTGGGCTGGTTCTCGGTCAGAAACTCATCATTCTGCAGTATTTTCACAAGATCTTGTAAATGGATCTTTGAATGGGACAGCCACATACTTGTTGTAGAGAAGTCTCCGGACGTCTGCAGAGCTGAATAACTTCATGGCTCAATGTGGTCATCCAGGAACTCTTGGTTCCCTTTACACATACTGGTGTCTCCCATCTCATCCCCCGACATATACAGAGGGTCTGCTGTCCCGCTTCTCAGTTCCCGGGTAACATACACAGAAATTCAGGCCGATAAAGCGTGGTACCGATGGATGAAGCAGAAATGGTCAGGGATAATCAAAGGTCAGGGCAGGCAGCCTTCAGGCAAAAGCAAGGAATCAGGCTGGGTTGCTATTGGTAACAAGACATTAGTAGGTAAGTAATCCAAGCACAGGAGCGCACATAATCACACTGTCATACAGAGGCTATCACGGGCAAAGGGTGTACATGACTGGTTCTCTTTAAATAGGCAGAGAGTCCAATGACCTTGCGCCACCTGACGCTATCTTATTGGGGGAACAACCTGAATCCCCTGCAACCGATTGGCCCCAGGGAATTCAAACTATCTATGTCCCGCCCCGGTCACCCGCCTGGGCAGAATACTATGCGACCGGCTGTGTAAAGAGTTTAGCACACTAAATTCCACACAGGGATCTCAGGCGGACACATCCAAAAGTGTAGGCCAAGGCAGAGGGGATTTTCTGGATGCCTGGCAAAACCTGATGCGACTACCTCAAACAAGTGAATGCAGGGGCATAACCATCGAGAACAGATGAAGCAAATGGTGCACGATTAAGTTGGCTCTTTTCTGGCTGGTGGTGGTGGTGTTCACAACAGCAGTTACGAGGAGGATGCCTGTCCTGACAGTAGTGACGCCATTAATTTTTGGGTTAACAGGCTTGAAATCTGCCCGCAGTTGGTACAGTATGCCATCAAGTTTCTTTCATGCCCGGCGTCCAGTGTTCTGTCTGATAGGACCTTCAGTGCGGCTGGCAGAGTGGTCACGGTTAACTAAACAAGACTGTCGCCGAAAAATGTCAATCGCCTCATCTTTTTGAAAATGAATGAAAGGTTGTTTACTAACAACTATCATATCCCCAATGCAGATGTCACTAATTGATTGACACAAGGACTCACTGGCCAACCAAGATGCCTCTGTGAACCCACATTGCTCCTGTGGCTGCCTATCACCAAACACCCTGTGAGCTGAGCATGCCTGGGTTGAATTTTTCTGCTAGTTATTGCAACGTCCAGGGGTGGCATTCATTGCCAGTGTCATGCCTGACATTGTGCCAGCTATCAATATATTTTACATTTCTGTTGCTTCTGGGAGGCCAACAAACTGCAGATGAAAACCCCCAGTACTGCCACACTGATAGGTACCATTGCCTTTGCCTAAGTTTTAAGCTAAGTACTATAAGATTGAGGGTTGGCATTCATGTCATCCACTTCATAATGCAAATTAGCAATATTGTCTATCTTACTATCGCTTCTGGTACCACAGACCACAGCAACAGTGCTGGCGCATAAAACATCTTCATCTGGCCTTTCTACATTCAATCACAAATTTCAGATTACACACTTGCATTACACACTTCGGGGTTTCATTGACGATGCACTACACCCAGCTCTAGATGCCAGTTACTAATGCCCTCCACAATCCATCTCAGGGCCTATCGCCTCCTCCTCATGCTGTTACTGCTGCTGCCTGCCCAGTACCCGACTCTAGATGCCAGTTACTAATGCCGTCCACACTTCGTCTCAGGGCCTACCTCCTCATGCTGTTACTGCTGCTGCCTGCCCAGTACCCAGCTCTAGATGCCAGTTACTAATGCTGCCCACACTCCTTCTCAGAGCCCACTGCCTCCTCTTTATGCTGTTACTGCTGCTGCCTGCAGAGTACCCAGCTCTAGATGCCAGTTACTAACATGGTCCACACTTCGTCCCAGGGCCTACCGTCTCCTCCTTATGCTGTTACTGCTGCTGCCTGCCCAGTACCGAGCTCTAGGATGCCAGTTACCAATATGGTCCCCACCCCATCTCAGGGCCCAATGCCTCCTCCTCCTGATGTTGCTGCTGCCGCCTGTCAGCACTTATTATTAAAAATGATATTAAAGACTTCTAGGTGGCCATGAGGATGCACTACACCCAGCTCTAGATGCCAGTTACCAATGCAGTCCATGCTCTGTCTCAGGGCCCACTGCCTCCTCCTTCTGTTGTTGCTGCTGCCTGTCAGTACTTCACTAAAATTGTATCACACACTTCTGGGTGGCATTGACGATGCACTACACCCAGCGCTAGATGCCAGTTACCAATGGGGTCCACACTCTGCCCCTGATTCATCAATAAAATCCGCGCTCGCTGGAAGCGCGAAAGTACGCACGGCCAGCGATCGCGGTTTACCGCGGTCCGGACTCGAGTGTGCGCGTACGACCGCCCCATAAAATGGCCTTGCCAGCAACATAAAAAAGCCTTCCTTATTTTTTTTTTTTTTTACTTGTATAGTGTTGTGCAGAGCTGGGGGAGTCTTGACATGTTTCTTTCTTAATGTGTTTATAGGCTGTAGAAGCTGTACACAGTCCCGAAATACAACCCAAATTTTTCCCCTATTGACTTTATTTGTGTTCGAATTCGATGTTCAATCACTCGAATCATTTTGGTCTATTCGAGCGAATAGCTGGTGAATGGAATAGTGAGCTATTCGACCAACACTAAATGTCACTTTTAACAATTCTTCCTTGGTCAATCACATCTCTTGGTGGGCCATCTGGTTTGGGCACCACCAGAGCCCTGTGTGCTCTATCAATTTCAAAATGAGATTCTGGTAGGTCAGGCAGTAAGGGTTACAGGAATCTCTTGGTGGCCTCAGTAACATCTTTTACAGATTCTGGGAGACCCCTAATGTGGAAGTTATTTCTAAGGGACCTGTTTTCTAGGTCATCAATTTTAAGTTGCACTTGGTTATTTAGCACTGATATCTCTGTAAAATTCTGGGAAACCCTGGAGATTGTTTCATCCATCTTTTTCTTAAACACATCAATTTTGGTGCCCAAGCTCTGTAAATCTTGCCTAAGCTCAGATATAATGGTGACTAGCTCTGTTTGCAGAAGTGAAGCCAGGTGTTAGAGTAATATGCTCTTCTCTACTGACAGTGTTAAGAGGGGACAGGCAATAAGGCATCCTAGGAGAGGATGCCAAATCTGGACCCCATAACTGGGGTTGGAAGCATAGGAGTATGTGGCACCGTCTCTTTCTTGTGCTGATATAGAGAGCAAGGCCCTGGTGATAAAGATATAGCCTGCTGTAAAGGCTGAGAGGGCCTGTGCTCCGGAGAACTATGTTCAGTCTGGGTGCTAGCTAGGGATGATGGAGGGGATGCACTTTACCACCCTCTAGTATCAGATCCCCGACTCCTTCCTTGATGCGATGCCCCATTGCCACGTAAAACAGAGTGCGCAGACGAATGATCTTTCCTCGCAGCGGTCATCTTGAGAGCCGGCAACAGGGCCCTGAGATTGAAGGATGCGGTCTTTAGCTTTGGTCCCCAATTTCCCAACCATGCTAGGTGGGTGCAGTGCAAGTTCCGTAGGCTTACTATGCTCCTCGGTAGTGTGGCTTCCGAATCTCGCTGCTGTAGAAGCTGGTATAGAAGCCAGAGGGGTGCCGAGCATTCTAGGCAGCTACCTCCATGGATGCCGGCGCATGCACACTCCCAAACCTTTCCTATTTAAAACCTGACATCATTTGAAGACTCCAATCACAAATCTAGAATTTTTATCATTTTTGCTCCTCTCCTAACTATGAGCCTCTTGATTTTCCAACACTATTGGAACAATGATTAATTAAATAGACACCTACAAATTCCCCTTGGACTAGGAGTATATCTGTTACAATATACTTGATGTCACCCCTAATAAACCATCAGGGCTACACTTTACACCTCATATGTTATTATCATAATACCATACTGCTTCACCTTGATTCTAAATGTACTAATAAAATCTTTGTATTAACCAATTCATTTTAAATATATGTGCTTGGAATTAGTCCAAGGCGGAGTGATCAAGGTTTCACAGCTGATTTAAGTTCTGGGCAGACTCATCTTGAGCTTGCTCACTCTTGGCTGGTGAAAAAGGAGTTGAATCCTTATAGTAACTACAAACTGTAAGTAAACTTTTATAACTCCTTGAAAACAAACAATGTAACTGGGAAAATGAGTGGCAGCAAGGTGGAAGGTCTTTTTCAGTGCACAGCCATATGTATGCACAAAAGGAGCTCCTAGGTAAATAACGCTGTGATAGATGTGAGCAAGTCGCCCTTCTGGTATCTCGCATTGGAGAGCTGGAAAGGTGCATTGCAACACTGAAATCACTGGATCACTTTGAGAAGGGTCCCCTTTTCACTAAGCAGGTAGTTGATGACTTAGATGTGGAGGGTGGAGGGGTTAATCAGGATGAACATATAAGGAGTTGCGTTAATGTAGATAGAGGGAGTGGTAGGGGCACCCAGAAAGGGAAGGCAAGCCCTGTGTTTGAGCACCCTAACCAATTTGCAAAGTTATGTGAAGATGTGCAGGTGGCAGACCCAGTAACTCTAGATGTTGTCTAGATGTAACTCTAACTGCTACTCCTAACAGCCAGGAGAGCAGACCATCTAGAAAGGGTGGGGAAGGCAATGCAGTAAGGCGTAGACAGTTGGTTATCATAGGAGATTCTATGATCATAAGGACTGATAGAATAGTTTGTCCCCCTGATCCTTTCAATCAAATGCTTTGCCATCTCCCTGGTGCCAGGGATCGGCACGTGGTGGACCGAGTGGACAAATTCCAGAGAAGGGCTGGGCATGTTAGAACTATTGACAGGATAGATGAAAGATGGAGGATCCTTAAAAATCAGTTTAAAGAACTAGGTTTCAAGTTGATAGAAAGGGCCTCCAAGTTTATAGGACAGAGGGGGGTGGGACAGTTAAAAAAGGTGGCCAGAAGGTCAGACAGGGGTCAGACACCAGTGGAAGGTGGATTAGGGATAGTTTGGGGGAAAAAATAAAAGGAACATTTTACGCACAAACATTGGATTGTGCAGTGCTTTTTGTACTGAAAAACATAAGGATTTGGCAAACAGTGCTGGTGACCGCAGCAATGGTTTAAAGAGCCTGTTCACCAATGCTAGAAGTCTGGCAAACAAAAAAAGGGAGTTTGAAGTTTTAATGACTGGAGAGCATTATGACTTAGTTGGTGTTGCTGAAACCTGGCGTTATTCTTCAAACCTTTCGTAAGACAGAGTCAAACGAAAGGGTGGTGGTGTCTGTTTGTATGTGAGAAGTAGTGTTGTTGTTCGAATTCGGGTCGTCCTAATGTTCGATCCTAATATGACCCTTCGACCCTCCCACAATGCCTAGAGACCTTCCCTCATGATGCCTAGGGCCCTCCAATAACAGCAGGGATGCTCCCCTCCATGTTTGTTTTGGCAGGCAGCCGATTGGCTGTGTGTCACTGCAAGCCACACAGGCAGCCATTGGCCTGTATAAGGCCAGGACGTGCCTGCATTTACCACTCCTGACAGACATTTGCTAGCATCACAACCTTTCTGTGCTGCTTGACTTGCTTTGTCAAAGTGAAAAAAAGTGCTTTACTTTGTTAGACTGTGTCACACTCACACTATTAGTTAGATAGATTGTTGGATTGTACTGAATTGCTGCAGTCCTGAAATCTACTGTACTCATATAGGTAGAGAGTTTCACTGTTAGCTAGACAGATAGATACACACAGCCAGAGGCAGGGTCCCCTTGCTGACTGCGTGCACAGTATCACACTTGTACTGAGAGACAGACACACAGACGCAGTGTATACTGCAGTATATATTTTGTATACTGTGCTGCATATTACAAGCATCACCACTAAAGGAAAGTGCTGCATACAACGCACACAGCGCACTTGCAACCCCCCCATAAAAAAAAATCACTTACTGTACAAATTTACATATACATATAGCATATTAGCTACAAAGTATTTTGCAGGATGTCAAGCCACAGAAAAAAAAATCTACAATGTCTGGGTGGCAAGCAAAGCAGTATGAGTTTGTTTTTAGCTGCAGACCCAAAAACAAGAAGCGCTGCTGTTGGTGGTGGGCGTCCATTATTACCACACCATGAACAAGAGGTAGTGGAGTACATGGCCCAGCCTGGGTCAAGTGATTGTACCCCCTCTTTATACCAGTCCCAGACACAGGCCTTACAGGTGTCCCAAACAGTCCATGATACACCTGTTTCTCCTAGTTCTTCCTCAGCGGCTGGAAAGTCACGTGTACAGCAGTATAAAGAGGAGTCCCACTGAGGGGTTGGAGAGGCGGAGCTACAAGCATTCCTTCAAGATGCTCAGTTGTTTCAGTCATCTGCCGAAGAGAGTTAGTTCACAGGCTTTCCTCCCACTTACTTTTCACCAGAACACTCTGAGCCAGACGAGCCAATTCAAACTGGATGCAAAAGGCAGCTGTTCACTTTCGGCACATATAGGGAAACTGTCTCTTCTGATAATGATGATGATATCCTTGATCCGACATGGGACGAACAAGGAAATCATCATAGGCAGGAAGAAGAGGAGGAGGAGGGAAAAGAGAAGGAGGAGGTTGCAGAGCGCCCTCAAAAGGGGAGAGGGAGGAAGAGGGTAAAAGCTGCCCACACTCTGCATTCTTCAAGTACCAGTGAGGGAAGTCATAGACGTAAATCGTTAGAAGCTATCACCACAGCTATACCTCAAGAACCGCAGACCGCCACCACGAGCAGCAACTCCAGAGCACCTTTCGGCCCAGTTTGATGTTCGCCATTGTGCCCTTTTTGTAATGTCCATAGTGATGACAACACTATGGTCATCTGCAAACTGTGTGCTCAACACTTGAAACAAGGCAAAAACCCAAACAAACTTGGAACAAGTTGCATGAGCACTCATTTAAAAAAACGCCACCGCCTGGTAACCTGGCGGGAACACCTGGTCAAAGCACAGAGCTCTGTGCGACCACCTCCGCCCAAGAAGCAAGCTCGAACTGCTCGATCATCCTCCGCTGTCTTTCCTCCTTCTGCCACCAAAGTTACCTGTGCTGTTGTCAGTAATTTGAGTGGGGCATGTAGCCGAGCATTACCTTTTTCAGGCTCCACCAGCGGTGAGCAGGAGCTGCAAAGCAGATCGGCTGCTGTTTGTCATCAAGCATCATTGCCATCCCCCACAACTTCTACCCCATGGTCCAATGTTTCTGTGGTTAGCATTAGCAGCATCCAACCTTCCATCCCCCAGATGCTGGAGCGCAAGAGGAAATATGGCCCAAATGACCCCAAAACAAAGCTAATCAATGCAGCAATTGCACAGCTGATTTTGTTAGTGCTCCTCCCTTACCGGCTGGTGGACTCCAATGTGTTCCGCTACGCATTCCTCTGCGCAAACCCACAGTACATTATGCCCAAGTATTTTGCAGAAAAATGTGTTCCTGCTTTGTATGAACACGTGCAGAGCAATGTGTCCATGGCCCTGCAGGAATAAGTTTCTGGCAAGGTGCACCTGACAACAAACAGTTGGTCGAGCAAGCATGGAGTGGGAAGATATATTTCCCATACAGCTCACTGGGTAACTTTGGTGGCAGCAGGGGAAGATGGAGCTGCAGCAAGGCCTGCATACCTACCTCCGCCCAGAGCACATTGCCATGCAATGTCCTCCTCAACCTCCACTTCCACCTCCTCCTTTGACTCTTGTGCCTCAACCTGTTCCTCCAGGGACACTTTGCCATGGAGACCCAGCACCTTCCATTCGGCAGCATCTGTTCACCGCCAGAAACAACCTGCAGTTTGCTATTTCGGTGCACAATTCAGACGTTGCCACGCAGTCCTGAGGTTGCGAAGCCTGGGTTCCCTCAGCCACATGGGCACAGCCATTCTAAGTGCCTTGTGGGAGCAGGAGGATATATGGCTAACTCCCAACAGACTTCAGCCAGGCAAGGTCGTGTGTGACAACAGGGCCAATCTTCTGGCAGCCCTGCGTTGTGGGAAACTCACACACATACCATGCCTGGCTCATGTCATGAACCTGATAGTACAGCGCTACCTTAGGAACTACCCAGGCCTCCAGCCGCTGTTGCTGAAGGCCAGAAAGTTGTCAGCGCATTTCCGCCGGTCGTACACAGCCAGTGCCAGATTAGTGGATTTACAGCGAAATCTCAACCTGCAAGTGCACTGGTTAATTTGTGATGTGGCCACACGTTGGAATTCCACCTTTCACATGCTGCAGCGGCTACCTGAACAACAGAAATGGGTGGTGGATTACGTGGCAGTCTGTTCGTTTCAGACGTATACCTACACTACTTTTCCTCAGCCCTGAGGAGTGTCTTGTGCACTGTATTGTCACCAGGATGATCAGCAGAGTTCAGGCCTGTGTCAGTGGCACCATGCCTGCAGGAACAGATGATGGTGGATCTCGGACACGACACAGAGCGGACGCTGCATGAAGAGATGACGTTTCAAACATCATCTCGGACATGCATGCCTACTATGCATAGTGCACCACAAATCCAGGAGGAGGAGGGGGTGGAGGAGGATGAGGAGGACATTGCAGGCATGGTAGAAGGGGAGGAAGGGGCAGAGGAGGATATTGAGGGTACATGGAATCCATCCACCCAAACGGGTGGACGACCCTGTGCCGCTGTTCAACCCACAGGATTGTGGGTCCAGAATTACCTCAGCTGTGGGTAGTTTGAGCCACATGACAGCCTTCATGCATTAGTGCATAGCCAAAGATCCAGGCATACAACACATAAAAACAAAGACTGACGACTACTGGATTGCTACATTACTGGATCCACGTTACAAGCCTGAGATACAACAACTGATCTTGCCCCAATACAGGGGACCTAAAATGCAGAACTACCAAGAAGTGCTTGTGCTCAGCCTTTCCGGCTGCCTGCAGCAGCAGCAGGGATGCCTATGGCAGTTCCACCAGCCATGGGAGTCGAACAACTGCTTTAAGCAGCATGGGTGGCAGCAGAAGTAGAGGTCGTCTAAGCCAAACTGCAGGCTTTTTTTCAGCGGAAGCAAGCCGCCAGTTGTGCAGCAATTGCCAATGACATTCAGCAGCAGTATTCAGTCATAGTGCAGGAATACCTGAGCTCTGCATGGGTCAACTGCAACCTGCAAAGGACCCACAGGGTTACTGGGTATGCAAGCTTGAGCAGTGGCCGGAGCTGGCAGAACATGCCATTCAGATCCTTGCCTGCCCAGCCGCAAGTGTGTTATCTGAAAGAGCGTTCAGTGCAGCCGGGGGCATAGTAAGTGACAAACAGATTCGGCTCTCCGCAGAAAATGTTGACCGAATCACTTTTATTAAAATAAATAAGGCTTGGATCGGCAATGAGTTCAACACCCTCTCTGCAGACTGTACTGATTAGTTGTCAACTGCTGCACGGACACCTTGTCTATAACTTGCAATGGAGCTGTGTAACTGGCTAAATTTTTTTACCGAGCACCTCCCTCAGGGCCCTCCGCCTCTATGTACTTTGAGGCCTATATGATTAATAATTAAATATTTGTATTTTTAGTAGAGAAATACATGCATTTTTCTGACCTTTTGGATAGATAGCAAGTGGTATCAAAAATAAATATCTGTATTTTTTTTACAGAAATACAGAAGTTTTTATGGCTTTATTGAATAGATAGCAAGTGGTATCAGAATTAACTATCTACATTTTTTTTACAGAAATGTTTCTGTTTATTTTGATAGATAGCAAGTAAGATCAGAATGAAATATCTGTATTTTTTTACTGACATACAGGAATTTTTCTGTTTATTTTCGTAGATAGCAAGTGGTATCAGAATTAAATATCTGTATTTTTTACAGAAATACTGAATTTTTTTTTTGTTTATTTTGATAGATTGCAAGTGATATCAGAATTAAATATCTGTATTTTTTTAAAGAAATACATTTTTATGGCTTTTTTTTATAGATAGCAAGTGATATCAGAATTAAAAATCTGTATTTTTTTTTACAGAAATACATTTTTATGGCTTTTTTTAATAGATAGCAAGTGGTATCAGAATTAAATATTGGTATTTTTTTTTACAGAAATATAGAAAATTTTATGACTTTTTATGATGGATAGCAAGTGGTATCAGAATTTAATATCTGCATTTTTTTACAGAAATACAGAAATGTTTATGGCTTTTTTGATAGATAGCAAGTGGTATCAGAATTAAATATCTGTATTTGTTTTTATAGAAATACAGAAATGTTTCTGTTTATTTTGATAGATTGCAAGTGGTATCAAAATTAAATATCTGTATTTTTTTACAGAAATTGTTTTGGCATTTTTAAAAGATAGCAAGTGGTATCGAAATTAAATATCTGTCTTTTTTTATAGAAATACAGAAATTTTTCTGTTAATTTTGATAGATTGCAAGTGGTATTGGAAATAAATATTTGTATTTTTTTTTTACAGAAATACAAAAGTTTTTATGGCTTTTTTGATAGATAGCAAGTGGTATCAGAATTAACTATGTACATTTTTTTTACAGAAATACAAAATTTTTTATTGCTTCTTTGATAGCAAGTGGTATCAGAATTAACTATCTACATTTTTTACAGAAATACAGAAATTTTTCTGTTTATTTTGATAGATAGCAAGTGGTATCAGAATTAAATATCTGTATTTTTTTTACAGAAATACTGAATTTTTTTGTTTATTTTGATAGATTGCAAGTGGTATCGGAAATAAATATTTGTATTTTTTTTTACAGAAATACAAAAGTTGTTATGGCTTTTTTGATAGATAGCAAGTGGTATCAGAATTAACTATCTACATTTTTTTACAGGAATACAGAAATGTTTCTGTTTATTTTGATAGATAGCAAGTAGGATCAGAATGAAATATTTGTATTTTTGTAATGAAATACAGAAATTTTTCTGTTTATTTTCATAGATAGCAAGTGGTATCAGAATTAAATATCTGCATTTTTTTACAGAAATACAGAAATTTTTCTGTTTATTTTGATAGATTGCAAGTGGTATCAGAATTAAATAACTGTATATTTTTACAGAAATACAGAAGTTGGTATGGCATTTTTGCTAGCAAGTGGTATAAGAAATAAAAATCTGTATTTTATTACAGAAATACAGAAATTTTTATGTTTTTTTTTTTGATAGATTGCAAGTGTTATAATTAAAAATCTTTATTTTTTTTAGAGAAATAGATACATTTTCATGGCTTTTTTACTAAATAGCAAGCGGTATCAGAATTAAATATCTGTATTTTTTTACAGAAATACAGAAAATTTTATGGCTTTTTTGATAGATGATGTATTTCATTCTGATAACACTTGCTATCAAAATAAAAAGAAAAATTTCTGTATTTCAGTAAAAAAAGCAGATATTTCATTCTAATACCACTTGCTATCTATAAAAATAAACAGAAACATTTCTGTATTTATGTTAAAAAAATTCAGATATTTTATTCTGATCCTACTTGCTAGCTATCAAAATAAAAAAATATTCTATAATTTTCAAAAAAAAAAATACAGATATTTCATTCTGATACCACTTGCTATAAAAAAAACAGAAAAATTTCTGTATTTCTGTTAAAAAAAAATACATATTTTATTCTGCTACCAATTGCTCTCAAAATAATCAGAAAAATGTCTCTATTTCTGTAAAAAAAATAAAGATATTTCATTCTGATACCACTTGCTATCAAAATAAACAGAAAAAATTCAGTATTTCTGTAAAAAAAATAAAAATATTTTATTCTGATACCACTTGCTTTCTATCAAAATAAACAGAAAAAAATCTGTATTTTTGTAAAAAAAACCAGATATTTCCTTCTGATACCACTTGCTATCAATCAAAATCAACAGAAAAACTTCTGTATTTCTGTAAAAAAAAAAAAATACAGATATTTCATTCTGCTACCACTTGCTATCAAAATAAAAAAAAACTTCTGTATTTCTGTAAAAAAATGCAGATATTTCATTCTGATACCACGTGCTAACCAAATAAACAGAAACATTTCTGTATTTCTGTATAAAAAATACAGATATTTCGTTCTGATACCACTTGCTATCAAAATAAACAGAAAAAATTCTGTATTTCTGTAAAATAAAATACAGATATTTCATTCTGATACCACTTGCTTGTTTCAAAATAAACAGAAAAATCTCTGTATTTCTGTAAAAAAATACAGACATTTCATTCTGATACCATTTGCTATCTATCAAAATAAACAGAAAATGTCTGTATTTCTGTAAAAAAAGACAGCTATTTCATTCTGATACCACTTGCTATCTATCAAAATAAACAAAAACATTTCTGTAATTTTGTAAAAAAAAATAAAGAGATTACACTTTGATACCACTTGCTATCAAAATAAACAGAAAAATTTTTGTAATTCTGTAAAAAAAGTACAGATATTTTCCCCTGATACCACTTGCTATCTATCAAAATCAACAGAAAAAATTCTCTATCTCTGTAAAAAAAATACAGATATTTCATCCTGATACCACTTGCTATCAAAATAAACAGAAAAAAATTCTGTATTTCTGTAAAAAAAAAGATATTTCATTCTGATACCACTTGCTCTCAAAATAAACAGAAAAAATGTCTGTATTTCTGTAAAAAAAATTACAGATATTTCATTCTGATACCACTTGCTATCAAAATAAACAGAACAAATTCTGTATTTCTGTAAAAAAAAAATAAAAATATTTTATTCTGATACCACTTGCTTTCTATCAAAATAAACAGAAAAAAATCTGTATTTTTGTAAAAAAAAAAAAAAAAATACAGATATTTCATTCTGATGCCACTTGCTATCCATTTACATAAACAGAAAAATGTTGGTATTTCTATAAAAAAACACAGATATTTCATTCTGATACCATTTGCTATCTATCAAAATAAACAGACAAAGGTCTGTATTTCTGTAAAAAAATACAGATATTTCATTCTGATATCACTTGCTATCAAAATAAACAGAAAAACATCAGTATTTCTGTAAAAAAATACAGATTTTTCATTCTGATACCACTTGCCATCTATCAAAATAAACAGAAAAATGTCAGCATTTCTTAAAAAAAAATACAGATATTTTATTCTGATTCCACTTGCTATCTATCAAAATAAACAGAAAAGGCTCTGTATTTCTGTAAAAAAAATACAGATATTTCATTCTGATACCACTTGCTATCAAAATAAACAGAAAAACTTCTTTATTTCTGTAAGAAAAATACAGATATTTCATTCTGATAGCACTTGCTTTCTATCAAAATAAACAGAAAAATGTCTGTATTTCTATAAAACTAATACAGATATTTCATTCTGATACCACTGGCTATCAAAATAAAAAGAAATTTTTTTGTATTTCTGTTAAAAAATACAGATATTTCAATCTGATACCATTTGCTATTTATCAAAATAAACAAAAAAAAAAATCTGTATCTGTAAAAAACATACAAATATTTCATTCTGATACCACTTGCTATCAATAAAAATAAACAGAAAAATTTCTGTATTTCTATAAAAAAACAGATATTTCATTCTGATACCACTTGCTTTCTAATAAAATAAACAGAAAAATTTCAGTATTTCTGAAAAAAAATACAGATATTTTATTCTGATACCACTTTCTATCCATCAAAATAAATAAAAATATTTATGTAATTTTCTAAAAAAAAATACAGATATTTCATTCTAATACCACTTGCTATCTATCAAACTAAACAGAAACAGTTTTGTATTTCTGTAAAAAAATACAGATATTTCATTCTGATACCACTTGCTATCAAACTAAACAGAAACATTTCTGTAAAAAAAATATAGATATTTAATTCTGATACCACTTGCTATCTATCAAAATAAACAAAAACATTTCTGTAATTTTGTAAATAAAAGTACAGATATTTCCTCCTGATACCACTTGTTATCTATCAAAATCAAAAGAAAAACTTCTGTATCTCTGTAAAAAAATACAGATATTTCATTCTGATACTACTTGCTATCAAAATCAACAGAAACATTTCTGAATTTCTGTATAAAAAAATACAGATATTTCGTTCTGATACCACTTGATATCAAAATAAACAAAAAAAATTCTGTATTTCTGTAAAAAAAAATACAGATATATCATTCTGATACCACTTGCTTGTTTTAAAATAAACAGAAAAATTTCTGTATTTCTGAAAAAAAACAGATATTTCATTCTGATACCACTTGCTTTCTATCAAAATAAACAAAAATTTTTTTATTCTGATGCCACGTGCTACCTATCAAAATAAACAGAAAATCTGCTGTATTTCTGTTAAAAAAATACAGATATTTTATTCTGATACCACTTGCTATCTATCAAACTAAACAGAAACATTTTTGTATTTCTGTAAAAAATACAGATATTTCATTCTGATACCACTTGCTATCAAAATAAACAGAAACTTGCTTGTTTCAAAATGAACAGAAAAATGTCTGTATTTCTGAAACAAATATAGATATTTTATTCTGATACCACTTGCTTTCTATCAAAATAAACAAAAAAGTCTGTATTTTTGTAAAAAAAAAAATACAGATTTTTTATTCTGATGCCACGTGCTATCTATCAAAATAAATAAAAAAACTTCTGTATTTCTGTAAAAAAATGCAGATATTTCATTCTGAAACCACGTGCTATCAAAATAAACAGAGACATTTCTGTATTTCTGTATTAAAAAAAACAGATATTACTTTCTGATACCACTTGCTTGTTTAAAAATAAACAGAAACATTTTTGTATTTCTCTAAAAAATACAGATATTTCATTCTGTTACCACTTGCTTTCTATCAAAATAAATAAAAAAATTTCTGTATTTTTATAAAAAAAAAATACAGATTTTTTATTCTGATGCCACGTACTATCTATAAAAAAAAAACAGAAAAATTGCTGTATTTCTGTAAAAAAATACAGATATTTCCTCCTGATACCACTTGCTATCAAAATAAACAGAAAGATTTCTGTATTTCTGTATAAAAAAATACAGATATTTGCTCTGATACCACTTGCTATCAAAATAAACAGAAACATTTCTGTATTTCTGTATAAAAAAATACAGGTATTTCATTCTGATACCACTTGCTTGTTTCAAAATAAACAGAAAAATGTGTCTATTTCTGAAAAAAATACAGATATTTCATTATGATACCACTTGCTTTCTAGCAAAATAAATAAAATTTCTGTATTTTTGTAAAAAAAATACAGATTTTTTATGCTGATGCCACGTGCTATCTATCAAACTAAACAGAAACATTTTTGTATTTCTGTAAAAAATACAGATATTTCATTCTGATACCACTTGCTATCTATCAAAAAAAAACAGAAAAATTTCTGTACAAAAATGCAGATTTTTTATTCTGATGCCACGTGCTAGCTATCAAAATAAACAGAAAAATTGCTGTATTTCTGTAAAAAAAAATACAGATATTTCATTCTAATACCAATTGCTATCTATCAAAATAAATAAAAAAACTTCTGTATTTCTGTAAAAAAATGCAGAAATATCATTCTGAAACCACGTGCTATCAAAATAAACAGAAACATTTCTGTATTTCTGTATAAAAAAATACAGATATTTCATTCTGATACCACTTGCTTGTTTAAAAATAGAAAAATTTCTGTATTTCTGAAAAAAATAAAGATATTTCATTCTGTTACCACTTGCTTTCTATCAAAATAAACAAAAAAAATTCAATATTTTTATGAAAAAAATACAGATTTTTTATTCCGATGCCACGTACTATCTATCAAAATAAACAGAAAAATTGCTGTATTTCTGTAAAAAAAAATACAGATATTTCCTCCTGATACCACTTGCTATCAAAATAAACTGAAACATTTCTTTATTTCTGTATAAAAAATACAGATATTTCATTCTGATACCACTTGCTTTCTATCAAAATAAAAAGAAAAAGGTCTGTATTTCTGTAATAAAAAATACAGATATTTCATTCTGATACCACTTGCTATCTATCAAAATAAACAGAAAAATTGGAGTATTTCTGTAAGAAAAGACAGCTATTTCATTCTGATACCACTTGCTATCTATCAAAATAAACAAAAAAATTTCTGTATTTCTGTAAAAAAATATTGATATTTCATTCTGCTACCACTTGCTTTCTATCAAAATAAACAGAAAAACTTCTGTATGTCTGTAAAAAAAATACAGATATTTCATTCTGATACCACTTGCTATCAAAATAAACAGAAACATGTCTGTATTTCAGTTAAAAAAATACAGATATTTAATTCTGATACCACTTGCTATAAATCAAAATAAACAGAACAATTTCTGTATTTTTGTAAAAAAAATACCGATATGTCATTCTGATACCACTTGCTATCAAAATAAACAGAAAAACTTCTGTATTTCATTTAAAAAAATACAGATACTTCATTCTGATACCACTTGCTATCTATCAAAATAAACAGAAAAACTTCTTTCTTTCTGTAAAAAAAATTCAGATATTTCATTCTGATACCACTTGCTATTTATCAAAATAAACAGAAAAATGTCTGTATTTCTGTAAACAAAATACAGATATTTCATTTTGACACCACTTGCTATCAAAATAAACAAATATTTATATATTTCTGTAAAAAAATACAGATATTTCATTCTGATACCACTTGCTATCTATCAAAATAAACAGAAACATTTCTGTATTTCTGTATAAAAAATACAGATATTTCGTTCTGATACCTCTTGCTATCTATCAAAATAAACAGAAAATTTCTGTATTTCTGTTAAAAAAATACAGATATTACATTTGGATACCACTTGCTATTTATGAAAATAAACAGAAAAATGTCTGTATTTCTGTGAAAAAAATACAGATATTTTTTTTTTATACCACTTGCTATCTATCCAAAAGGGCAGAAAAATGTATGTATTTCTCTACTATAAATACAAATATTTAATTATGAATGACCATTACAAGTGATATAGGCCTCAATGTATATAGAGGCAGATGGCCCTGAGGGAAGTGCTCGGTAAAAAAACTAGCCAGTTACCCCGCTGAAGTTATAGACCTCAGAGACAGTAGAGGGCCACTAGGGGGAGGAGTAGAAAGAGATGCCGAAAGGCTGTGAACGTGCTCTTCCCATCTAGATGTCCGTGCAGCAGTTGATGACTAGTCAGTACACTCTGAAGAGGGGGTGTTGAAGTCATTGCCAATCCAAGCCTTATTCATTTTAATTAAAGTGATTCAGTAGACTTTTTCTGCGGAGGGACGAATCCGTTTGTCACTCAGTACGCCACCAGCTGCACTGAACGCTGTTTCAGATAACACACTTGCGGCTGGGCAGGCAAGGATCTTAATGGCATGTTTTGGAAGCTCCAGTCACTGCTCAAGCTTGGATACCCAGTAGCCCAGTGGGTCCTGGCTTTGCAGGTTGCAGATGTCCCATGCAGAGCTCAGGTCTTCCTGCACCATGAATGAGTACCACTGCTGAGTGTCATTGGCAATAGCTGCATGACTGGCAGCTTGCTTCCGCTGAAAAAAAGCCTGCATAGTTTGGCCTAGACGACCTCTACTGCTGCTGCCACCCATGCCGCTTAAAGCAGTTGTTTGGCTCCCATGGCTGGTGGAACTGTAATAGGGATTGCTGCTGCTGCTGCAGGCAGTCGGAAAGGCTGAGCACAAGTCCCTTACAAGCAATTCTTTGTAGTGCTGCATTTAGGTCCCCTGTATTGGGGAAAGATCAGTTGTTGTATCTCAGGCTTGTAACGTGGATCCAGTAATGTAGCAATCCAATAGTCGTCAGTCTTTGTTTTTATGTTTTGTATGCATGGATCTTTGGCTATGCACTCCTGCATGAAGGCTGTCATGTGGCTCAAACTACCCACAATTGAAATAATTCTGGACCTACACTCCTGTGGGTCGAACAGCAGCAGAGGGTCGTCCTCCTCCTCCGCCTGGTCTTGCAAACCACGGAACATGCCGCCTTGTGTTTGGGTGGATGGATGCCATGTACCCTCAATATCCTCCTCTGCCCCTTCCTCCCCTTCTCCCATGACTGCAATGTCCTCCTCATCCTCTACCACCTCCTCCTCTTCCTAGATTTATGGTGCACTATGCCTAGTAGGCACGCATGTCCGAGATGATGTTTGAAACGTCATCTCTTGATGCAGCGTCCGCTCTGTGTCATGTCCGAGATCAACCATCATCTGTTCCAGCAGGCATATGATGGGGATGGTATCACTGACACAGGCCTGATCTCTGCTGATCATCCTGGTGGCTTCTTCAAAAGGTGACAATACAGTGCACAAGTCCTCAATTTGCAGCCACTCTGCAGGGCTGAAGAAAGGTAGTGTAGGTATACGTCTCAAATGAACAGACTCTGCCACGTAATCCACCACCACTTTCTGTTGTTCAGCCAGCCGCTGCAGCATGTAAAAGGTGGAATTCCAACGTGTGGCCACATCACAAATTAACCAGTGCACTGGCAGGTTGAGATTTTGCTGTAAATCCACCAAACTGGCACTGGCTGTGTATGATCGGCGAAAATGCACTAACAACTTTCTGGCCTTGAGCAACAGCGGCTGGAGGCCCTGGGTAATTCCTAAGGAAGCTCTGTACTATCAGGTTGATGACATGAGCCAGGCAAGGTACGTGTGTGAGTTTCCCACAACGCAGGGCTGCCAGCACATTGGCCCTGTTGTCACACACGACCTTGTCTAGCCGAAGTCTGTTAGGAGTTATCCATATGTCCTCCTGCTCCCGCAAGGCACTTAGAATGGCTGCGCCCGTGTGGCTGAGGGAACCCAGGCTTCGCAACCTCAGGACTGCATGGCAACGTCGGAATTGTGCACCAAAATAGCAATCTGCAGGTTGTTACTGGCGGTGAACAGATGCTGCCGAATTGGAGGTGCTGGGTCTCCCGGCAAAGTGTCCCTGGAGGAAGAGGTTGAGGCACAAAAGTCACAGGAGGTGGTGGGAGTTGGGGTTCAGGAGGAAATTGCATGGCGATGTGCTCTGGGCAGAGGTAGGTATGCAGGCCTTGCTGCAGCTGCATCTTCCCCTGCTGCCACCAAAGTTACCCAGTGAGGAAATATATCTTCGCACTCCATGCTTGCTCGACCAACTGTCGGTTGTCAGGTGCACCTTGCCAGAAACTAAGTGCTGGAGGGCCATGGACACATTGCTCTGCACGTGTTCATGCAAAGCAGGAACACATTTTTCTGCAAAATACTGTCGCTTAGGCATAACGTGCTGTGGGTTCGCACAGAGGAATGCGTAACGGAACGCATTGGAGTCCACCAGATGGTAAGAGAGGAGCTCTAACGCAATCAGCAGTGCAATTGCCGCATTGATTAGCTTTGGTTTGGGGTCATTTGGGCCATATTTCATCTTGCGCTCCAGCATCTGGGGGATGGAAGGTTGGATGCTGCTAATGCTAACCACAGAACGATTGGACAATGGGGTGGAAGTTGTAGGGGATGGTAATGATGCCTGGTCCTGATTGCTAGCAATGCGACAAACAGCAGCCGATCTGCTTTGGAGCTCCTGCTCACCACTGGTGGAGCCTGAAAAAAGGTAATGCTCGGCTACATGCCCCACTCAAATTGCTGGCAGCAGCACGGGTAACTTTGGTGGCAGATAGAGGAAAGGCAGCGGAGGAAGATCGAGTAGTTTGAGCTTGCTTCTTGGGCGGAGGTGGTTGCACAGAGCTTTTTAAATAAGTGCTCATGCAATTTGTTCCAAGTTTGTTTGGGTTTTTGCCTCGTTTCACACAGTTTACAGATGACTATAGTGTTGGCATCACTATGAACATTAAAAAATGCCCACACTGGCGAACATCTAACTGGGCCGAAAGGTGCTCTGGAGCTGGTGCTCGTAGTGGCGGTCCACGGTTGTTGAGGCATAGCTGTGGTGACAGCTTCTGGCGATTTACATCTATGACTTGCCTCACTGGTACTTGAAGAATGCAGAGTGTGGGCAGCTTTTACCCTCGTCCTTTCTCTCCCCCTTTGAGGGCGCTCTGCAACCTCCTCCTCCTCCTCTTCCTCCTGCCTATGATGATCTCTTTGTTGGCCCCATGTCAGATCAAGGACATCATCAACATCATCAGAAGAGACAGTTTCCCTATATGTGCCGAAAGGAAGCTGCGGCCTTTTGGAGCCAGTTTGAATTGGCTCGTCTGGCTCAGAGTGTTCTGGTAAAAAGTAACTGGGGGGAAAGCCTGTGAACTGACTCCCTTCGTCAGATGACTGAAACAACTGAGCATCTTCAAGGAATGCTTGTAGCTCCGCCTCTCCAACCCCTCGGTGGGACTCCTCTACATACTGCTGTACACGTGACTTTCAAGCCGCTGATGAAGAACTAGGAGGAACAGGTGTATCATGGACTGTTTGGGACAACTGTGTCTGGGACTGGGATGAAGAGGGGGTACAATCACCTGACCCAGACTGGGTCATGTACTCCACTACGTCTTGCTCATGGTGTGGCAATAATGGACGCCCACCACCAACAGCAGCGCTTCTTGTTCTTGGGTCTGCAGCTAAAAACAAACTCATACTGCTTTGCTTGCCACCTCTGCCAAAGCTGCCCTTTCCTCTCTGCCCAGACATTGCAGAATTTTTTTTTTGCAACTTGATACCCTGCAAAATACTTTGTATCTAATGCTATATGTATATGTAAGTTTGTACAGTAAGTGGATTTTTTTATTGGGGAGGGTTGACACAAAAAATGCAAGTGCGCTGTGTGTGTTGTATGCAGCACTTTGCTTCAGTGGTGACACTTGTAATTTGCAGCACAGTATACAAACTATATACTGCAGTATACACTGCCTCTGTGTGTCTGTCTCTCAGTACAAGTGTGATACTGTGCACACAGTCAGCGAGGGGACCCTGCCTAACATCTATCTATCTATCTATCTATCTATCTATCTATCTAGCGAAACACTCTACCTATCTGAGTACAGTAGATTTCAGGAATGCACCAATACAGTACAATCCAACAATCTATCTGACTAATAGTGTGAGTGTGACACAGTCTAACAAAGTAAAGCACTTTTTTTCACTTTGACAAAGCAAGCCAAGCAGCACAGAAAGGTTGTGATGCTAGCAAATCTCTGTCAGGAGTGGTAAATGCAGACACGCCCTGGCCTTATATAGGCCAATGGCTTCCTGTGTGGCATGCAGTGACAGACAGCCAATCGGAACGGTCATATTCGGGGCAAACAATAGGACGACCCGAATTCGAACAACAACACTGGTCAGTAGTAACAATGTCTCCTAACAACCAAAAAGCAATAAAGTGACCGAAGAGCACAACCTTTGGAAAAAAAATCTAGTGTTACACTGCATTCACAGTACACTTACTATACCAAGAACTATCACTTTTTATGTTTGTCATTTTACAGCTGACGAAGGATAGGGGCAGCTTCCATGGGTTATGACAGCTGTGCGTCACCCCCGGTCTGAAGCAGAGCATAAATACAACAAGGCTCTGCATAAAGGCCGGGGGGGTGTGGAGCACACCATCAAGCTGCTAAAAGCACGGATTCTGTGCTTGGCTTGGCCCGGTGGTGAGCTCCTGTAAACACCATGGAAAGCTGCCCGAGTCATCATGGCATGCTGCATCCTGCATAACCTGTGCCTGCACCATGAGGATACCTGGGACATTTCCAAGGAACTCGCGCCAGAGGTGCACCAACATCCTGCCTCCAGCTCCCAAAGCACAGCAGAGGGCCGTCAAGTCAGGGATGAACTTATTGCTAATGTCTTGAGTATTCACGTATGTTTACAATGCATGCATTACATATTTCAGCACATCATGTTTGGGTTACAAACCAACCTAGGAGTTTAAGTCATAGCAAGCACACTTTAATCGTTTGGGAAATGAAATAGCAGACATATTTGTGTAAGAGCTGGACCTTTATGTGACACTTTACAAAAACACATTGCCAAACTAGAGCAGAGTGCAAATGTTAAAGAAGAAATCTACCTTTATGTTCCTCCACTCCCATGCTGATGTGAGGAAATGAATATATAGTGGGCCAAGGTCTAAATGGCATTGAAACCTTCATAAACACCAAGGAAACTGTAGACTGGCTCAGTGCACAAATTAAGGGCGATGTGGTTTGAAAGGACTCCGTTCCTAAAATATATAGAGTGTCCAGGAGCCTCATCATTCTTGGCACAGCCTAGCTTCTCTTGGTTTTTGCTGCAATTTTACCTTCCAGAAAGATGTACAGATTATAGATAACCTGGCAGGACAGGCATAAACACCTTTTGACATTCTGGTCATTGGTTTGAGGAGCAAAAAAAATGAGTTTGTTGGCACAAAGCAAAAAAATATGTTTGGCACTAAGTTAAATTGTCCTTGGCATTTTTCTATACAAAATTACTAATACGATTAGAATCATGTAAACACATAAATAAAGCATACTATCTGGTATGTAAGAGTGCCTGACCCTGCTTGTGAGCTTGGCAATCATTCTGGTTTGATGTTGTGCTTGGCAACCCGGACCTCCTTCCATCATCATCAGGTGTGTTAGAATAAGTATGCAACTTAGCTGGACAACTAATTGAAAACAGTTTGGATAGCAAGTGGAAGTGTGTTTGTATAAAATACGGCTAAGATCAGGCTGCACAGCACAATGACAACAAACCTATAACACTACTACAAATGAACAGATGAGTTGTGTGGCAGCAAATCAACATGAGCGCAAATGTCAGAAGAATAAATATGTACATAATACATTCAAATACCAATATGTGACAATGTGACTTTGAAAATGGGACAAAGGCAAACAGGGGGTTCCAGTAGCAGTTTGGAGTGGAAACCATGCAGACATTTGTACTGAATATTAGTAAAAAAAAAAAACTATTTGCAAAACATTGCTGAAGGTTTGCTAAACAACAGAAACTGTCATTACAAACAAAGCATGAAAACATTGCAGCCAAAGATGAAACTAACAATAATGAGGATTACAAAGTCACATCAATGCATACCATCCAAGCAAACTTACTTGATGACCCCTCCCCCAGCAATGGACTGTAGATGCGCACAGAACAGGGAGCAGGTGTGCCCTAATTAATTGCTATGACCTCACCATTGACAGAGCCTAACATATCCTCCTTAATCGCGCAGCTGCAAACTAATCGCCTCAATTGGCGGAATCGCTACCCCGATTGCTCATTTATCAAATTCAAAATATAACAAAGAAGAGGATGAAAGCCAGGGTTTTTGTTTGTTGAGGCAATGTAATAATTGTAATATACTGGTATACCTTGATTAACCACCCAGCTGTTAAACCCGACCTTGTTTCGGAGTAAAAACACTTGCAAAAAGTGTTAAACCGGAACTTTTCTCAGGTGGGTAAA
>NC_092871.1:58134692-58222839 GCF_032062135.1 Pyxicephalus adspersus | reverse complement strand
AATTTTTTTTTTTTTACATGATTGTGTGTTTAAAACGTTTTTTATTTTCATGATATCTACTAGACCCTTGTTTGGACATATTTCTGTAAGTTACAGGTCTACAATTTAAAAAAAAAAATTCATGAAAAACAGTGTACTGCTTTTGGTACAGAAATCTAGACATCAGTGAAACGCCCAGGTGGTTAAGGAACTTGAGGATAACAACAAAAAAGTATAAATACAGGTGCAAAAGCTTTACAAACAATACATCATATGTACAGTGAGATCTACCCTGCTGTGTCCACATGAGGGTGGTTTTTAATCTCCTATCTAGACAGAATATCACTTTTGATGTTTAGAGTATGAGAGATACAATTGAGTCCCGACGCGTTTCGGCTTTTGGCTTCCTCAGGGGACCATTGACAACAAAAGTATCAATTGTATCTCTCATTCTCTAAACGTCAATAGTGAGATTCTGTCTAGATAAGAGATTAAAAACCACCCTCATGTCTTTTGGACACAGCAGGGTAGATCTAATTGTACATATGATGTATTGTTTGTAAAACTTTTGCTTTTGTATTTATACTTTTTTGTTGTTATCCTCAAGTTCCTTAATCAAGGTATAACAGTATATTATAATTAACACATTGCCACAACAAACAAAACCCTGGCTTTCATCCTCTACTTTCTTATATTTTGAATTTGGTTACTATCAGGGTATGTGGCCCCTTCTTGAACTTTTTCTTAAAAACCTAACTTTAAATATGGATTTTAAAAACTAAACAAAAGTCTGCTACGCTAGCCCTGGGCTAACATAGGTACACTATTCTTATAAGTATAGAGTAGTTACAGCATATAACACCAATATTCGTTTACAGCAGTGAACTTGTGTCCCACCTGATGTGTTCCGCCCTGCAGGGCTTCTTCAGGATATTGAAAGACCTTGAGGGTTAAAATAATATACAAAGAAGAAGAAGATTTCCACCTATACATATGTTAATAATCACGTAGGCCACATCCCTTATTGAACCCAGAAAAAAAGAATATACAGTGAAAACATCAATTTTTGTAGTGGGATTTTTTAGGCCAATATCAACAACATATATTATAAAAATAACAACATTTTTTATTAATCCTGCAAGTCAAAGCAATGTGAAAAAGTAAGTGGATGGAGAAAAGAAAGAGGTTTGAGGTTCAGAAATTTTCATGCAAAGAGTGACGTGTATTGATTGAATATTTTATACGTAAACCATCTAATACACAAAAACAAATGGTGTTTTTTTCTGTCCTGTTGACATTTCACAAGACAAGATATAAGTACAAACTATACAAAATAAATTACATTGAAAGGTAATTAATGTAACCGTATAACCGTTCATGTGGCCATGCCGTGGCGCGCAATAATCCAATGCGTTTCACCACGTTGGGCTTCCTCAGGGATATAAATTATTGCGTGCTTAATGGTCTACATATATAGAGATACAACATGTCAGGGATAAAAAAGCATGATATAATCGAAACCAAAAAATATTTGTTCATTAAATAGTGCATCAAAACGACTTAATCAGAGTCATATAAATGTAGATAACGTATCCAAAACAATCACATAAAAACAATGAATATGGTACCAATGTTGTATATGTTAAGATGTGTATTATACACGTATTTAAATGTAGGTATTTAAGGGATATTTTCTAAGATTGTACAGCTGTATATTAAAGGATGCATATGTATTTTACTTACGTACCTGTAGTTAGGAACAAATCCCACATGGGGGGTGTATATGTGGAGTCCCTGCTGGTAATATTGCTAAATGTAAATCATAGGATGTGATTAGGTATACTGGTATATAAAGAGGAATAATATTTAATAAGTAAAGGTTGGTATATATGTACATACCCAATATTGGATATAGCAATGTAGTCTTTTCCAAGATGTATTATTGTGCTTGTTAGAACATCTGATTGAAAATGATTGGAATCTCTTAGCAGGTTATAAAGGGTAAATATTTGCCTCCTATATGGCATGGATAGTGATCTTTACATCCAACGGCAAATGTTGCTAGGAGTGAGTAGGATATGGGGTGTCTTCCTTCAGAGTAAGAGTTTTTAGGGGTAGCTTATGGTAGTTTGGGTGGGTAAAGTATGACCCAATCCTCCTAGAAGCAGAGGAGAACATGGGTAGTAAGTGTATTATATGAGCAAATATCAATTGAGTGATTTTTACTGAAAATAATTGGTTTACCTTAAGAGTGTAGGTTTGCAGGGTCAGTTGTAGAAATCAAAGTAGGTATGATGGGATGATATCTTCCTACAAATAAAGCATGGTATGGGTTGTAGATAGAATATATCTAGGGTTATCAATCAGCTTACGGTGTGTGTGACAAAGTAGTTCAAAGAAGTTTACCTTGAAGATAAAAGTTTTGGAGGTCAATTGTAGAGATCAGCAGCTTTGAGATAGTGAGATGCAGTATCCTGCTTACAGCAGACAGCATGTGGGGATGGAGAGGTGTAGCAGCCTGCCAGGCTGTTAAGATGGAAATGCCCCAGAAGTGGCGTCTTTATAAAAAACACCATTGTTTTTGTGAATTAGATGGTCTATGTATAAAATATTCAATCAATACACGTCACTACCCTGTTTCCCCGATTATAAGGCACTCTCTTATATTTTTTGAAATGCCAAAATATGCCCTGGGTCTTATTTTCAGGGGATGTCTTATTTTTCCATGAAGAAGACTACAGTACACATTTATTGTTGAAAGTCACTCATGTGCCATTGATTGTCCCCTTCTGATCACTCATGTTCCATTGATTGTCCCCTTCTGATCACTCTATGCCATTGACTATCCCCTTCTGATCACTCTATGCAGTGATTGTCCCCTTCTGATCACTCTATGCAATGATTGTCCCCTTCTGTTCACTTACCGGTAATTAAGTGTAGGGATCTCCGTTAGGGTAGGGATCTCCGTTAGGGCAGGGATCAGCAGCTTGCTTCCTGGTGCAGAATGCCGGCTTGTTACTTTCAGTTTCACTCTGCACTGCAGCCAGGAGAAGACACGCGCTGCAACCAGCATCAAGGAGACACACATAGGATCGGATATGGGGGGGATGTCTTATTCACGGGTGAGTGTCTTATTTTAATTATTTTTTCAAAAATTGGGGGTGGCTTATTTATTGGGGATGACTTAAAATGGGGGAAACAGGGTATTTGCATGAAAATTTCTGAACCTCGAACCTCTTTCTTTTCTCCATCCACTTACTTATTTAATACTATCTAGTGGTAGCTCACCTTCAAAAAAAAATCACATATAGATCCATACAGGGAGGGGAAGGAAAACACATCCTACACAATTTTTGAACCCCAAAGGCTCAGGATCCCACCTGTGGAAAGTTAAACCTCGGCCATTTAATTTCTCTCCTCTCTCCAGGAATTTTAACAAAACATATTTTGGTTTTACCCCCCCTATTTTTAAACTACCTCTGGAATGAAGACAAATGCCAAGCTACCAGACAAACAGAACCACAAACTAACACACTAATTCTAAAATTTAAATATATTTTGGAGAAAAAATCTTTACTTTATTGGTACATTAAATACTTTCGGAAATACATAGGGGAAATTTGTAATCCATTTCGATTAAGAATACAATTATTCCCTAACGTGAACAAAAAAGAGAAAATTTGTTCACCTTGGGAACAAATTCTCAATAAATGTTCAGAAGAATTAATAAAACTGCTTATACAATACTATGAGGAGGAAATAACTGAAACAGATCAAGAAATTCGTCTACAATCTCACCACTTAGACATTATACAAAGCCCCCTTTTTTCTGAAAAATTTACAGATCTTAAAGACTAATTAGAAAAGTTCAACACATATATCATCAACAAAAAGGACAAAAAGCTTCAGAGAGACATATGGGCTTTCATTAACCGAAGAGCTTACAAGTGGAACAAAACAAACACCCCCAACACAACTAACAAAGATACCAAAAATATTGACAAACAACCAAACACCAACAACAATAAACCCCTTAACAAAACCACCTCCTCAATAGCAAATACAGGGAACTCTGCACCACCCAAATTCAAGAAGAGAGTCCTTAGCGACATCCCAGAAGGCGCCCAAACCACTAAAAGAATCCCACTTAATACTTCACCATCTTCAACCAACCTGACTCATTCCCCTACTCTTGCTTTTCCAAACATAGAAAACCTACAAATTAGTACCATCCCCCCAATTACTTGTGGAACCTCTGCTTCATCCCCAATACAGACATCACCAAATAGTCTAACATCACAAACAACCATCAAAACATCACACATTTCCTTTCAAGTGTCCCCACTCAGTACCACACCCACACCACCACAAACCCTATCAAACCAAGTGGGCACCCCTGAAACAACATGCAAATCCATTTCAGGTACTGGTGCTATCCCCAAAGTCCAGCACTCTTTTTTAGGGACATTCCAACAGCATCTACTACCCCTGATACCAAAAACGAATTCCCTAGACAGATTCTTCACCAAAATCAACACACAACAGGAGACAGGGAAATTATAAACCTATCATGTTTGACAAACCCCCAGATGAGGAAACACCCTTTACACCACAACTATACAAGAAAATTGACACACAAGATTTTAGGATTCTTAAAAATCTCCACTTGCTACTAATGGAAAACAAATTAACAGAAACATCACAATATGATGACTGCATACCTAATACAGAGAAGGGTCCCACAGAACTGATTGCCAAAAAACAAAATCATCTTTCTACCCACCCATTGCTACAAATGCTCACATACAAACCTTTGTAAATATGACCACTGAACAAATCTTAAAGAGTAATCCACCTAGAGCACCTTCTACGGATAATTTTAAAAAAGCCCAACAACAAGCACTTATTCAATTAAAATCACAAAATCACATAATCATCAAACCCTTGGATAAGGGGAGGAATATAGTCATTTTAGACAGAAAATCACTACCATCAAATCTGTTTAGAGATATTGAACAATAGGGAATGGTACTGTATCCCCAAAATGTATTAGAACTACACAAACAGGAATATCAAGGAATCATTTGGGAAGGTTATTCCAACAATACAATATAACTAAAAACTAAGAAATACCTCACCATCAAAAATCCTACATTACCGACATTTTATGCACTATTATGACCTCTTTAATAAAATAGACACTGACAATACAATTACAACAACACTGCTTAGGAAATCCACAGTGGGAAATACTATTCTACATTCTACATGCTCACAGTGCACACCCAAAACCTCTAATTGAAAGCATAGCTTTTAGTCAATACTTGAGACTGAGAAGAAACTTCAGCCATGAATCAGACTTCAAACATGAAGCTAAACTATTACAAGAAAGACTCTTGCTTAGAGGCTACTCCAAAAACTTACTGAAAAGGTTCTACAAAAGAGCCATAAAATATAAAAGAAAGGACCTTCTTTTTAAAAAACATACTCAAACACAAAATACAGTAAGACTAATCTTCACATACAATGAAAACCACAAACTGATCACCAACACCCTTACCCAGAATTGGCACATTCCCCTAGCTGACCCCAAAGTTAGCGAATTTCTCAGCAACAAACCACAAATTACCTATAGAAAATCAAAATCATTGAAAGACCAGTTAATCTCTAGTCATTTTTAACCTAACCCTGAAGATGGTCCCACTCATTCTCTTACCACTAAAGGTACTTCAAATGTGGACACTATAGTCAGTCAGTGCGTATAGATCAAGGAATCATGTAAAATCACCCTACCAAATGGTATTAACCACACACTAAATACCTACATTGATTGCAATACTAAAAGTGTAATTTATATGATTACATGCATCTACGGTTCCTTTTATATAGGAAAAACGATAAGACCCCTCAAAAAGAGGATTTAAGAACACATACACTCTATTGAAGTGGGCAAAATTGTTATGCCTGTATACCACCATGTAGGTACTAAGCGCCAATATAATCCTAAAGTTCTAAAATTTTTGGGCCTTGAACACATACACCCAAATCCAAGAGACAGACAAAAGACTCCTACAAGTAGAAACCAAATGGATAGTCAACCTAAAAGCAACGTATTCACCAGGCCTGAACGAAGCAGTTAGCTTCAAATCCTTCCTTTACCACAATTTAAATCCAGGTTCTTACACCCTATCATATCCCTTTATTTACTTATCAAAAACTCTCTCAATAATGACCTATGTTTATTCTGAATATAATATTTTGAACTATTGTATATCCCTTTTAGGATTCTCTCTATATATACATATATTCTGCCCAATTGCTTATGCTCATGAATACTACTTTGCATCATATGTATTTAAATGTTTCACTAACTGTTTTTTGGATATATCATTCATGTACCATTGATATATATTTATGTACCATTGTTGTATATGTAAAGCTACGTACACACTTCCAATTATTATCGTTGGTAAACGAACGACGAACGATCCTGCACGATATCTGCGAACGATGCACGATCATATAGCACCGATCCTGTACATACAGATAACGACACGATCGTTCGTAGATATTGTACACAAAATAGATGCGATCGTTTGAACGATACAGGAAGTTACGTGCACCACAGGAACGTTCGTTCATCACGCATGCTCAGACCATGGACGATCAATGAACGATCGTACACACGAACGATGGTCAACGATCGTCGTCCAATCCGATCCGCCGGTCCGGTCGTTCATTTCCAATGACTTTCCTCGTTCGTCAGTGTCGTTGGTTACTTTTTTTACGAACGATTTTTGCCCAATCGATCGTTCGTCGTTCGTTCGTCGTTCATTTTGAACGATAAAAATTGGAAGTGTGTACGCAGCTTTAGATTCATGCAATTGCATTCTACCTATAAGTAGATAAGCTTACAGTCAGCATACAGAACATAAGGCACAACTTGATCTGTGCATCCATCCGGCAAATACATTAATTGAACTCCCCTGACGGTCACCGGGACTTGGAGGGGACGGGGGAGCCACTGCTATATGGCGCTTAGGCTTACGTGCAGTACACTCTGCACTAGCCATCTCGTCCTCTGATGTGCCCTTGCTAGGACAGATCACCCAATGCACGAGGAGTGGGCAGATACACTCATCCCCGCCCCCTTCTCGTGCGTTGTGGAGCCCCGGTGCTGTCACGGGGATCTCCTAACATACGGAGGAGGGTAAGAGGTGCCTGTCCACCATGCCGGTGCGCTCTCCCCTCCTCCCACGTGCTCCCACGCACTTCCATCTTAACAGACTGGCAGAATACGTACATTTAAATACATGTAGTTGAATACGTACATTTATATACGTGTATAATACACATCTTAACATATACAACATTGGTACCATATTCATTGTTAACATTTTATGTTATTGTTTTGGATACCTTATCTACATTTATATTACTCTGATTAAGTCATTTTGATGCACTATTTTATGAATAAATATTTTTTGATTTAGTTAATATCATGTTTTATATCCCTGACATGTCTCCATATATGTAGACCGTTAAGCACGCATCAATTTATATCCCGGAGGAAGCCCAACGTAATGAAATGCGTCAGATTATTGCGCGCCACAGAATGTCAACATCTTGTGAAATATCAACAGGACAAAAAAAAACACCATTTGTTTTTGTGTATTAGATGGTCAATGTATAAAAAATTCAATCAATACACATCACTATTTGCATGAAAATTTCTGAGCCTCAAACCTCTTTCTTTCCTCCATCCACTTACCTATTTATTACTATCTAGAGGGGGCTCACCTTCAAAGTAATCACAAATAAATCCATACAAGCAGGGGAAGGAAAACACATCCTACACTGACCGGAAGGGTCTCAAATAAATAGAGTAGCTTGGGTAAGAGCATCATCTTCACTGATGCTATACGGCCCATAGGAGACAGAGAATGCCACTTCCATTTGTTCAGGTATTTATATATCTCCTGAAGCAGCGGGGGAAAGTTACGAGCATACAGTTGGCCATATGTGGCTGTAATTTGAGTGCCCAAATAATTTAGGGAGCAGTCCTGCCATAAAAAGGAAAAACTACCTTGTAGCGCCAACAGTTGTGAGGGTGGCATGTGTAGTGGTAAGGCCTCCGTTTTGGAGGAGTTCATCTTATAGCCTGAGGCAGTACCAAAAGTGTGCAATTCAGCCCATAAGTTCGGGATGGAGGTAAGAGGCTGCGTAAAAGTACATCATCTGCATATAAAGAGATTTTGTAGGAGGAGCCCTTCACTAGTACTCCCTGAATATCGGTATTGGCTCGGATCTTCTCAGCAAGTGGTCCGATACTAAGCGCAAATAGCAGGGGGGATAAGGGACACCCCTGCCGCGTACCATTTTTAATTGGAAATTGCGCCGATGAGGCATGAGGTAGATTGACTGATGCTGATGGACAAGAGTAGACGGAACGTATAGCGCCCAGGAACGGTCCAGAGAACCCCATTTTGGACAGCGTGGAGAGCATAAATGGCCAGCTAAGTCTATCAAACACTTTCTCCGCATCTAAGCTGAGTATCAGTGAAGAGAGCTTGCGTTTATTGAGAATATCAATATTATTGATTACTCTGCGAGTATTATCACTGGCATGGCAAAATGGGATAAAGCCTGTTTGATCCCTGTGCACTAGGTATGGCATATATTTGGAGAGCCTATTAGCTAGAATTTTAGAATAAATTTTAAGGTCCGAATTTAGCAATGCAATAGGTCTATAATTAGTACACTAGAGGATCTTTACCTGGTTTGGGAATAACAGTGATATGGGAGCATGATATGGAAGGCGGGATAGGTTTACCTTGTAAAAAGTCATTAAATAAATCCACTAAATAGGGGAGCAAGTGTGGCAAAAAGGTTTTGTAAAATAAGTAAGGTAACCCGTCAGGGCCTGGGGTCTTATGTGAAGGGAGGTGAGAGATAACCTGCGAGACCTCCTCTCCAGTAATTGGGCTGTTAAGGTGTTCCAGGTGTTCCACCTTCAAATGGGGAAGATTCAGGTCTGCTTGATATGAGTCAATAGTAAGTTGTAGCCTGGGGCCCATATCACTTTGTGCCTGATGTACCGTGTGGTACAAGTGTGTATAGTATTGTTCCAACCGGGAGGCTATATGAGAGTGGTCATATCCAAGAACACCTTTCGCATCCTTAATGGCCATAGGGGTTGAGTTCATTTGTGTGTCCCGCAGTTTACCTGCTAATAGCGTATCGGCCTTGTCGCCCTTATGATAATAGATTTGTTTAGTTCTCTGCATCAGCCAGCTAACTTTCCTCAACTCTAGGGCCTGTAATTTAGAGCAGAGGGAAGTCACCTCCTGCAGGTGAGCCAGAGATGGACTATTAGTAAGTCGTTCCTCTGCCACCTTTAATGCCTTCTCTGTCAAGGTGCGCTGTAGAGCAGAGTTCTTTTTAACACGGGAGCTTAGGGCCACACATTGACCCCTGATAACCGCTTTGTGAGCTTCCCAAAGGATGGATGTGTGAGTCACTGAACCTTTATTCTCTGTAAAATAATTTTGTATGCCCGCAGTGAGTGACAGTTTAGTTTCTTAATTTTTAAGGAGAAAGTCATTCAGTCTCCAGTGGCAGATCCTGGTCCTAAAAGGGGCAAATGAAACCTCCAGGGTGATCGGAGCATGGTCCGACCATGAAATAGGATGTATATTCGGGGAGGCACTATTTCTCAGTAATGGTAAATTAACAAAAAAGTAATCAATGCGCGTGTGCGTTTTGTGGGGGGGAGAATAAAAGGAGTATTGTCTACTTGTGGGGTGCTGAATCTGCCAGCTGTCATACAGTTGATGGCGTCTAATAAGCTGTCTGAAAAGTTTGGAGTGCTGCAGAACATTTGGAGGTGGGGGAGATGTAAACACAGACATTCTGTCTTGTGTAGGGGAGAAAATAGAATTAAAGTCACCTCAACCACCAGATAGGTGTGAGTGAAATCTTCCAGAAGGGCCAGAGTCCTAGTAAGAAACTTAATCTGACCTGTGTTAGGAGCATAAAGGTTGCACAATGTCAGAGGCACGCCTCGGAGGGTACCGTGCAGGATAAGAAATCTTCCCTCAGAGTCAGCTATTGTACATGTGGGGGAGAATTTAAAGGAATCCCGAATTAAAATTGCAACCCCGCCCGCTTTTTAGAGGGGGAATTAGCCACATGAACTCCTGGGTAATATTTGGAGGCAAAATTAAAAGTACCCGTGTTATGAATGAATGAAAAAAAGTGAGTTATGTGCAGACCCTTTCGGTATTCATAGATCCCTGAGTACAGATCAAGCCTTTGCTCTAAAGTGCATGTGAAAGGATATGAAAATCGCCCCATAGGGGAAGGTGGGGAGTTAGGTGGGCAGTAGCAAGGGAAAACTATCACTATAAAAAACAAAATCACAGAAAAAAAACAAAAACATACATATAAGCAACCAACCAGGATAAAGTAGTCGCACCCCAGCGACCATGGGGTGTTAAGTATCTGCTGATCCCCATGCCTCAAAAAGGGGCAGCAGGGAAGAAACATCCGTGACAGACACTTCAACACCCCCACAGGGGTCAATGACCCAGCAATCTCCGGAACAATCACCAGGAAAATCCCCGGTCAACATAACATGAGTGGCACTAGCTAGCAAACATCGGTATAGCCTCCACGGAGGGACTCCCCACCACGGTCGAGCAATGCGGCCCCAACACAGAGCCTCCCCCCAGGGGCAAGAAGGCAATCCAGCGGCATTTGTGAAAAAATGGCAAATATACAACCTGGTACAGCATAAAAAGGCAGCACCTATTTAGGTAAACAAAATCAAGTTATACAACATTTAGTAAACCATGTTATGCTAAGGCATATTCATGAAGTACTTAGGCCAAGTCACAGATCCAGACCCATGCCTAGGGCAGTAAAAAAAAAATAGAGAAAAAAAAAATACGCTCCAGACAAAGGTTGACCAACATAAGCCATACAGTAGCTCATCAGTGGTAAGAGATCATGATATCTAAGCCAGATGACATCCCACCCAGGCCAAGAACCACAATCCCCAGGGTAGGGTTAAAGAAACAATAAGCACCGCCAACCAAGTACTATCCAGTTGCATACTCGCTTCTACTATTATGAACCATAAAAACTTTAGCTCTATAAGGATTTTAAAGGCAAAACATTAATAGGTTAAACACCAATTTAAGTAGTAGAGCAGTAACATATTCTAAATTGAATCAAAAGAGCAGAGCAGCATTAGCGGTATGGGGGGCCAGGCCCCATCAAGACTGTCCTCTGTCTCGAGAAAGGGGTTCCGGTTTTGACCCTGAAAAAGCTACAGGCTGGCTCTTTGAATTTTATTTGGGCATATAGGAGACATAGACTGTCTAAGACAGTGGTTTGTACACCCAAAGATCTGGGTGGCCTTGGGGCCCCGGATCTTATTAAATACTATATAGCGGCCCACCTTCGATTTCTGCCCGCATGGACCAAATTGTTTTCTTCCAGTGTCTGCCGGGAGATAGAGGAGGCCTGGCTCGCCCCTCTGCACCCCAATGTTATGCTATGGAGTTCTTCACTGCTACTGACAGATAGAGATTTACTCGCACCGATGGTGTTTATGAGGAATATATGGAGAGCTCACAAACTTAAATATGGCCTTTCCGCCTCTGTACTTACCTCTATTATACACACACCCCTGATACCCGATAGCCTTACCAGATCTATGTGGCTACTCTGGCGAGAGAGAGGGCTTTTTCATATCCAGGATATTTTGCATCCCTTGGAGCGGAGATTACTTACCTTCCCGGAGTTGCGGGAGAAATATGACCTCCCCTGCACCTCCTTTTATGCATACTTACAAATCAGGCATTACGTCCTCTCTCTTCAGCAATCTCCCAGCTTTTCTCAAAAAACTCCCTTTGAAAGGTTGTGTGCAGCTGGTCCTTATGCTAAGGGCCTTATCTCCTCTATCTACCGTCTTCTTCATGTGTCAACAAGGGAGGCCTCTGGTAAATTTGTTTATATGTGTACGTGGGAAACTATCTTGGGCAGCAAATAAAAGCTCCATTTGTACACTTTATAAAGAAAATTTATATAAGATTTTATTCCAGTGGTATCACACCCCAGACTTGCTCCATAGGCTGTTCCCAGAGGCTGATCCGACTTCTTGGTGCTGTAGGTCCTACCGCAAGACGCTGGAACACATTTTTTGGTTCTGCCCTATTATACAAAGTTACTGGGATACGGTTAACAAGCTACTGGGGAAGGTGACCAAATGCCGATCTACTTTAGATCCTCTACATCACCTGCTAGGGTTGCCCTTAAAAGGGCCTACCAAGCTCATATCCAAGCTCACCACACACATCTTGGTAGCGGCCCGTACCCTGATCTCCACTAAGTGGAAGTCTGTCTCCCCTCCATCCTTAGAAGAACTATACGCCCGCATTCAGGATATCTGAATGATGGAATACCTTACTGCCCTGCTCAGGAACACTGTCACTAAATTCGAACAGGTCTGGGAGCCATGGGATGACTATTATGCTCAATTACAGATGTGATGGTCTTATTTTGCTCCCCTCCTTTTGTTATATAGCAAATCACCTCAGAATCCCTTTTTCCCTTTTACTCCCTCCCCATTTTTGATGTTATGTCCTGTATACAGGAATTTACTGGTTTGTCATGTTTATTGCTGGAAACCACATTGCATCATTTGCACTCCACTATTGCTATTTTTTCTTGTAGCTTTTATGTATGTATATGTGTATATGTATATAAACTTGTTCATACTTTATGCCTTATGGTTTTGGTAATATGTTGCTAATGCTCCTGTATGCTGTGTTCTTGTCCATGTCCTTTTTGTTTTGTTTCTTTTGTTGTATTTGTAAAAAAATTTTCAATAAAAACTCAGTTTCATAAAAAAAAAAAACTCGTACATGAAATAATTATTGGTAATGGCTAGAACAAGGGCATTTTGGGAAGAGTCCACAGAGCATCATAACCCATGTGGACACAGCCCTTCAGACAGCCCCAGCCCCCTGTCATTGGATTGTTGTATTACAATGTGGTCTGTGGTTGGCATAAAAAAGCCATGTAAGTCTAGCAGAGACAGCTCTCACTGACATCATCTTGTTGCTAAGGACAACGGCACTGACACATTGAGCACTGCAGGGAGCCCAGTGACTCTGGCTAAGTACTTTACACAGCAACCTGGTCCATGGCAAACCAACTCTACCTAGGTATTATTTTATAGTTTGCCCTTTTATTTTAAGCCGTTGGTATTGTTCTGCTATTGTTCTGTCATTGTTCTTTTTAGAGTAGTCTATATTTTTCTATAATTTGTTTGTGCACTGTTTTTGTATGTTTTTACTTAATAAACACTATAAAAGTGTAAGCTGAATCCCTGAATGCTCTAAGTAGAAATAGTGTAACTTGCTAACCCGAAACGCTACTATAAACATTTTTATTACTGAGACATCCCTGTCTGGAGTGGCAGCGGGTGACACTAAAGAAGCAGAAGCATAACTGTGGTTGTCAAGGGTAACAGTGCGTGCTTTCATCTAAGCATGTGGTGGCAGTCTGCCTGTGATGGTGTGTGTGGCAACGGTTACCAGAGTGGTTAACCTTGCCCCGTGACGGCCCCTCTTCAGCCTGCTGGTGCCTGGACTGTTGTTGAGCGTGCTGGAAAGTTTATGCGCAGAGGTGCGGGCATTTGTCACACATGCAACCCAATGGCCACACTTCTTGATCTCCCTGAGTGAGAAAAACCATAAAACCACTTTGGCATTTGTCTAGAAAACAAATGTGTCTTCTGGATGAAACCAATATCCCCCTAAAGTAAATGCAACTCTCTTAGTACCTAAGGTCTTTTCAATGCAGAATAAAGACCTTTTACATCATACAAAATCACAGTAAAGACCTATATAGGCCCTCAGCAGTGGAGCAGGGGAAATCATGGCTGAGTATAGCGCCATTTCTCAATTTAAGAACAATACAAAATTGCAATTAAAACAAACCACATGCCACCCTCTCCATTATAATAAATTTCAACATGATACAATATATTTTCATACAACCTATCAATCAATAATTTGCAAAAAAAAGAAGACTTTTAACTATTATAAGTATTCAGTCCCCTTTAGCTTATGTTGCTAATCTCCCTGACAGTTGCCGGGGCCTTCTCCTATGTATCTTCTGCCAAGTTGTTTGGTATGGAACTGACATTCCCAATTCTTCCTCTTCTCTCCATCCAGTAAGTGGGGCTTAGGGATGTTTAGCTCCTTACAAAATGATTGTAATTCTTCTAGAAAACGCAATATGGAAGATTTCCCATCTTTTTTCATCATTTAACTTGCAGGAAAACCCCAGTAATACTGTATACCAGCTTCTCTCAGAACTGCCAATAAAGGACGTAATAATCTAGATAGCTAGGGTAACTTTAGCCAGGTCAGGAAAAATAGAAATAAGTTTGTTCAAAATTTACTGTTGATAAAACCTTGAGCTTTTCTTGAAAGAATGCTTTATCAGAAAATGAATGCAGGCGACAGATAACATCACGATGTGAAATAAGTGGAGCAGCCCTTGCTTTGGGAACTCTATGCACTCGGTCAAACCGAAGAGGTGTAGTAGGAAGAAAACCCAAAATCTGATTAAAGATACTTCTTATTGTAGGTTCCAATTGCTCTCGCCCTATAGAGTCAGGAAGGCCCCTGACTCTGAGGTTATTTCTTCTATTTCTATTTTCAATGTCCTCCATTTGATAGGATAACTTTCGATGAATCTTTGCATAGTTTTGATTCACCTCTTGCAAAACTCTTATAGCTTTCCCATGAATATCAACCCTGTTTTCCACTTCCTCCACTCTACTTAGGGTATGTGAAAGATCTGTATGCAATGAAGTAACCTCCGTTTTAAAATACTCTTTCGAATCTCCAAACATTGTAGATATATAACTTTTAGTGGGAAGTGCCTGCACTTATTCAGCCAGGGAGTCCTGAGACTCCAGTATTATCTCTGTAGGACTCTGTGTAAGCAGCATATCTGGCTGCATCACCCCCTGCTCTGTATTGCTTCTCTCTGAGGGCTCTGCATTCACCCAGGAGATATACTCACCACATCACCCACAATCTGAGGTTCCCCTTCTGTTGTCATGAAGGACTTTATAGACCTCACTGCAGGCGTCTTCATCGGCGTTTTAGCAGAGCCGGTCTTTTCCTGCCTCCGGACTATCGGTCGTCTATCTCTGGGGTGAGTGTTTACCTAGGCTGCGGTGTTTGTGGAGAGGGGGCATGGCGCTGTCCTTACACACAGCCGTCCGGCGCCATCATCAGGCCATGCCCCTCATATGTTCTCACTTGAAACTGCCACTGTGATTGTAGATGGGGATGATAGATTGACACTTGAAAGTTGAGAATAAATGGTGATTGTTCACATGACCTGAATTTAAATATATATAGTATGAGGTTGTGGCAATACATGAATGTAGATTGCAGAGAGGAAATAATTAATAAATGTACTCACAGAGCATGGAGTGCACAGGGTTGGACCCATTCAAGGAAAAATACCAAATTATCAGAGTGGGTAGAGTATATTTGACCAAACCGGTATACGTTGATAATCAACCATCTAAACCACTCTGACCTCTAACCACTCTGACCACTAAAATCACCAGCTCCTGACCGGGTACGCGCATGGAGCCGGGTGTCAAAGGGGGAGAAAACTCCCCCAGTAGTTACGTCATCATGAAATAGCCCCACCCACTACCCCATCGTAGATCCAGATGTCCAGGGCCACAGCCTGCCCACTTCCCTGCGCCTAGGACTTGTACAGGGACGTGTTCCGCAGCTCTGGCTGGTGCACCGCGCTAGCGGGGTCCTTCTCCTGACTCTGCTCGGGGGTGCACCGGCCAGAGCTGCGGACCACCAAAATTTTCTCGCAAACAAGTGGTCGGTGGACCACCGGTTGGCTACCGCTGATCTAAGGGAAACTGAACAGGAAGTGCTGGAACTCGGACTTAGTTTCTGTCCTGTGAATGTTTGTGATAAGTTCGAATTTGTAAAGGACATCCACCTATTTGCAAGAAAGTTATTCCTCAAGCCTGAAGGAGTGATGATTATCGAGATATATCCTTGAACTCCCATGAATTCAATGCTACAGATTTCTGAACCCTTAGAGATCTACTAGAATTATTGCATGAAAATACTGAAAATTTAGACAACTAACCACCTGACCCAGTTGAAACAGAAAGATTAGGAATTTTTGACAACCAGGAAGACTTGCAGGGAATTTTTTTGCCCAAGTCTACCAAATTTCCCAACATACATCTAAACCCACACATTTATGCTTTTGTCACACAAATCATGGAAGACATAAGTTGGATATTCATATAAATAAAACTAAAAATCTTTCTAGAAAACAAATGCAGGCCATTTGTAGCCCTCAGGCTATTTCTAAGATCTTAATAATACCCTCAGACACAGGTGGAAATGTAGTGGTGATGGGTGTATCCCACTACAAATAGATGTGTTGGGAGATATTAAAGAATAAGGAGTGGTACCAACAAATTAACCCCAGTGAAATGAATGAAAGTTTTCCCTCCTTATCTCCCAGGCATTGGAAAAAAGGATAATTGAAAAATCAACATATGATTTTTTATATGTAAGATACCCACGAACACCTACCTTCTATGCGCTACCTAAGGTGCACATAAAGCTGAACAACGCTTCTGGTAGACCCATAATTTCGGGCATTGATAGCATCTGTAAAAATGCTAGTCACCACGTAGAAATAACTTTGAGACCTTTTCTATACAGTTTACCTTCTTATTTGAAGGACACTCCTGAACTACTTGTGCCTAGGGGCACTCTTTAAGGTTGGTATTAATATTGAGGCCTTATATTCAAGTATACCAAACACTAAAGGATTAGAAGAAATTGGCTCCTTCTTGAATCAAAGAAGTCATGATTTGTCCCAACAGAATGACTTTGTGCTTACTGTTTTGAGACATAAACTTACCCATAAAATTTTTGTTTTTGATGACCTTACATTCCTCCAGGTGCTATGGGGGACCAGATTTGTCCTCACATATGCCAACCTGTACCTGGGGGGATGAGAAAGGGAACCTTTTAGTAATGACGCCTTGTCTCTGTACCATCGCCACATCATTCTGTGGCGAAGGTACATTGACAACGTGTTCATGCTTTGGACTGGCACTAAAGAATTACTAGCTGAATTTATGGCAGAATTGGGCAACAATTCTTACAATTTAAAATTTACATATCAGAGTAGCAGCACCAAATTACCTTTTTTAGACATAGAAATTTGTGTCAATCCTGATCTTTTTCCAGGCAGACAGTGCAAATCCCAAACATTTAATCAGAAATATACCTTATTCACAACATCTAAGAGTGCACAGGAATTGTTCTAATGATTGTTATTTTGAGATATCTGCAAAAGCACTACAGCATAGATTTTTGTTGAGAGGTTATAGACCAAACTCTTGAAAAAGACATATCAAAAAGTCAAAGACAGACCAAGATCAGAGATACTATATAGTACACAATTAGTACACAAAAAAAAACATTATAATCAGCATTATAACAAGATTCGCAGACAGTTATGGAGAACTAAGGAATATTTTTATTGTACAGCACTGTGTAATGTGTTGGCACAATAAAAATCCTGGTAATTATTGTTATTAATAATAATATTAATAATAATAATATTATTAATAATATGTGTGAAATATTGGCCCTTACTCACATCAGGTCCTATTATCAAAAAATATATATCTCCTTTGACAAACTAGTCAAAAGCCGTTTTTGCAACAATTATAGGGAAGTAAATACAGGAGAAATAGGTACTTTTCCCTTATGGTAAGTGTAATCATTGCCATTGGATTTATAAGGATAATGACAGAGTACAAATACCTATCAAGTTGAAAAGAAAATTGATTGGCCATGGGGACTGTAATACGCAAGGGGTCATATATATGGCCTTTTGTAACTGCAGCCGATTCTATGGCCCTGATTTATCAATGAAATGCGCGTACGCTCGACGCGTGTATGTACGCGCCAATATAAGAGGCATTTTTTCCGCGGGCCAGAGTCGAGTGCTAGTACACACACCTTCATTTGCCAGCCAGATTCCTGCCTTGATATATGAGCAATAGGGTTCGGGAATCTGCCAACTAAGGCGATTTGTTTTCAGCTGGGTGATTAAGGAGGATCTGTTAAGCTGTCAATGGTGAGATCAAAGCAATTAATTATCGCACACCTGCTCTCTGTTCTGTGTGCATCTACAGTCCATTACAGGTCAATTAGAATCTTTAATGCTTCAACTTCTTTTGGGTAAGTGCTACTTTTTTAGGTTACATTGTACTCATTAATAAAATTAATTCATTTATTTTTTACATTTGTTGCACTGTTTTCATACTTTTTGGTTTGCTTTGCAACAATGCAAACTAATTTAAAACAAGCTGTATATATATATACTAGTTAACACTTCATAATATGTCATCGCACAATAGTATAAATTGTAAAAAATTGTCACCAAGCATTTGTGATCTAACTAAAATGTCATTGTAGTTTTATTTGATAGAAATCAAATAATTGAAAAAAGGAATATTGCCAAAGATGCATCAAAAAAACATTTAGTGATTTCACTTGCGTATTTATTTCAAAATATATTTAAATGCAATAAATACATATGCATTTTCATAAATTTTATTTACCTGGACTGGTTTGTGTGTGTGTGTGTGTGTGGGGGGGGGGGTCATCAAGTAAGTTTGCTGTTTGGATAAATTGGATGTTATGCATTGATGTGACTTTGTAATCCTCATTATTGTTAGTTTCATCTTTTGCTGCAATGTTTTTGTGCTTGGTTTGTAATGACAGTTTCTTTTGTTTAGCAAATCTTCTTCTGCAATGTTTTGTCTAACTAAACTAATATTCAGTACAAATGTCTGAATGGTTTTCACTCCAAACTGCTACTTTAACCCCCTGTTTGCCTTAGTCCCATTTTCAATGTCACATATTGGTTTTTGAATGTATTATGTACATATTTATTACTTTGTTGAAATTTGCTGCCTGATCTTAGCACTATTGTATACAAACACACTTCCACTTGCTGTCCAAACTGGTTGTCAATTAGTTGTCTAGCTGAGTTGCATACTCATTCTAACACACCTGATGGTGATGGAAGGAGTTCCAGGTTGCCAAGCACGACATCAAACCACATTGATTGCCAAGCTCACAAACAGGGTCAGGCACTCTTACATACCAGATAGTATGCTTTATTAATGTGTTTACATGATTCCAATCGCATTACTATTTTTGTATACAAAAATGCCAGGGACAATTTAACTTAGTGCCAAATATATTTCATTGCTTTGCTCCTACAAACTCATTTTTTTTTTGCTCCAACAAACTTTTTTTTTTTTTGCTCCTCAAATCAATGACCAGAATGTCAAAAGGCGTTTATGCCTGTCCCGCCAGGTCACCCATGACCTGTACATCTTTCTGGAAGGTAAAATTGCAGCAAAAACCAAGAGAAGCTAGGCTGTGCCAAGAATGACGATGCTCCTGGACTCTCTATATATTTTTAGGAAGGCTGTCCTTTCAAACCACATCGCCTTTAATTTGTGGACTGAGCCAGTCTACAGTTTCCTGGGTGTTTATGAAGGTTTCAATGCCATTTTAGACCTTGGCCCACTATATATTCACTTCCTCACATCAGCTTGGGGGTGGAGGAACATAAAGGTAGATTTCTCCTTTAACATGAAGAAGTATCATCCACAAATGTACAGTAGTCTGTGATGTGACATTCCAGAGGCTTGGCAGCACAGCAGAGGGATATTATTGCCCTGTAAAGAAATAGATTACATTATAAGGATGTGTTAAGCAGCATGGTTAATCATGCTTTAGTGGTAACTACATGCTGCTGGATTGTATTTTTCATGCTTTTCTGGCTGCATAAGCAATGCTTGCCCAAATCTAAACTGAATTGCACTCTGCCCTAGTTTGGCAATGTGTATTTGTATAAGGGTCACAAAAAAAGGTCCAGCTCTTACACAAATATTAAAGTGTGCTTGCTATGACTTAAACTCCTAGGTTGGTTTGTAAACCAAACATGATGCGCTGAAATATGTAATGCATGCATTGTAAACATATGTAAATACTCACACGCAAAGACATTAGCAATAATTTAATCCCTGACTCGACGGTCCTCTGCTGTGCTTTGGGAGCTGGAGGCGGGAGGTTGGTGCACCTCTGGCTCGAGTTCCTTTGGAATGTCCCAGGTATTAACATGGTGCAGGCACAGGTTATGCAGGACGCAGCATGCCATGATGACTCGGGCAGATTTCCATGGTGCATACAGGAGCTCACCACCAGGCCACTCCAAGCACAGAAACCATGCTTTTAGTAGCCCGATGGTGTGCCCCACAACCTTGTTGTAATTATGCTCTGCTTCAGACCGTGGGGGGCCACAGCTTTCATAAGCCATAGAAGCTGCCCGTATCCTTTGTCAGCTGTAAAAAGACAAACATAATACGTGTTAGTTCTTGGTATAGTAAGTGTTCTTAAGTAAGTGTGTGACATTGTTACTACTGACTACCACACTGAAGTACTGTGAGCTGTGAAAATAGTAATTATACTAGGGCTTTTGGGAATATCTGAAAGTTAGTTCTTCCCCAATGCTCCAAATATTGTACAATATTTATCAACTATTTGCTAAATTAGATGTTAGCACAAAATATGACAAATATACAATATAGGTAATAGCCTGACATTCTGACAATGCAAAGGGACATAGCAACATAATAGGTGTCTTTAGGATTTTACTACTGTTAGTTGTTTTACGGTAACAACATTTTACATTACCTATTAACCAGCCCTCAGGCATTTCTCCAGAGATGAATTTCTGGTAGAGGGCTGTCTGACGTAGGATATAGGCATCATGACATGATCCTGGGAAACCTGTGCGTGCACTCATGATTCTCCTGTTGCAGTTTAAGGACCTGAATTGCCAAATGGGTGCCATCGATGGCCCCCAAAACATTAGGAAATCCCACTCGCCTGAAGAAATCCACCTTTACCTCCACAATGGCATTAATGACCTTCGTAAAAACCCTGGAAACTGTAGGCTGGCTTAGTCCACAAATTAAGGCCGAGGAGGTTTGAAAGGAACCCCTTCCTAAAATATACAGAATGGCCAAGAGCCTGGTCATTCCTGGCCCTGCATGGCTTCTCTTGGTTTTTGGAGCAATTTTATCTTCCAGCAAGCTGTACAGGTCATGGATGACCTGGCAAGACAGGCGGAAACACCTTTTGACATCCTGGTCACGTAAATTCTCAAGGCAGCTACAATCCAAGAAAATGCATGGCTCCCGGACCCGTCGTGAAGTAGAAGCTTACTCCTGTGGTTGTCGTTGTTGTTGCTGCTCCTCCTCTGTAGTAAGAAGCAGCATTGTGTTTAATGCCACAACAGCAGTAGTGAAGAGCAAGTCTACTTCCAAATCCTGCTCCATGACAACAACAAGTAAAATTCTCGCCCTGGCGCACATTTAAGTGTGCATAAACGTGCACATGAACGTGTGCATAAACGGCGTAAAAAGCAAAATTTGCGCATGTACTGTATCCCTATAAATTTGCACAGAGGTTTTAGCCATTCTGCATGCAAACCAAAACTTTACAAAGACAAAAAAAGAACACGCAAACCAGAAGGCTGCTACAAGAAAAAGGAAAAGTAAGAATACTCCATTTACTTTATTCCTCCAAAAAATGTTTTTGGTGTGTTGTCCCATAACTCTTTTATTTTTTTCCTTCTAGTAACATGGAGCCAAAGAGAATGGCCACCACCGCCACCGTCGCTGCTGCTGCTGCCAGCACGGCCACCACCACCCCAGGGTCTTCAGTCCATAGACCAACAGGCAGCTCCCTCAGGCCAGCTAGATTGCTCTGTGAAACGGTGGTAGGGGTGGACTACTTGGATGACTCTGATGCTTGGCAACCATGTAAGTTCAATCCTTTTACATTACATAATTACAATTTGAATTGATGTTTGCATTTTTGTGGGATTGCAACAGTTTAGTCATTAGCATTGAGAACAAAATAGTGTTTTTACTTATTTATGTTTGGGGTGAAATATGAGATCACTTTCTTTAAATGACCTCTTTAGTATATTTTTACCTTCTTTTGACTTGTATTAACAATGTGTGTATTTCAATTTTTTTTTACAATAGTACACCCTGAGACACAGCAGTCCCCTCCTGCCTCCTGTCTCTAATCATGTTTATTCCCACACTCGTGTAATATGAGTGTTTATTTCACACATTTTTTGCTCTGGGAGTGGTATGTTTTGTGGTTAGATTTGTGGTGAACTGATCAATTCAAATGAACTTGTGTTAGAGTCAAGCTCACTCTATTTGACTTGTGTTTGTGCTTTATTTAACAGATCACCATTTACAGGAGGAGGTTGTTGATCCACTCCAGAGAAGCCAGGAGGAGAATACAGGTAATTTGCTTTGTGTGTGTGTTCAGCCTTTTTAATAGCTAAGTAATAACCTTTGATCTTTTTATATTATATCTATATATATAAAATTTGGTAAGTTTTCTTGGGAGATGTTTCTGGTGCAGCCTGCCTTTGGGAATGTGTGAGCTTAATATGTCAAAATTAATTTTGCCTGTGCAAAATATTGGGGACTTTTGATATGTGAAGACTTTTCACCACATTCATTAATTTTGATGTGATATATCATGTGTCTTTGTAGAACATCCATGTCTGCTGGTTTCTGGTTCTGAAGAATTTTCACGGGCTGCATCCACTGTGGAGGTAGTCAAGAATTAGTCCATTAGTGTTTATTTTGGGATGTGTTGGGGGAATGAACCTTTCCCAATGTGTTCCATTTGTGTTTTTTTTTTGTTTAGGGTGCCTCAGGTGGACATTTACTACAAGAAGAGGAGACACTTGAGGTTTCCGTAAGCAACCTATGTTTAATGTTTAGGATTCAGAATAAATGTGTCTAACATTTTGTCTAACATTTGTTGATGTTCCACTGTCAGGATCCTGTCTGCATAATGTTATGCTGACCCACAAAGTTATGTGATATTGTAGTAATTTTTTATTTTCCCTTTATACCAGTGGATTCAGGTGGATTGGGTCAACTCAGTGTGGGCAGGTTGGCTATTTTGATAGAGTAGTGGAATCAAGGATGTCTGCCCCAAGTTCAAATAATTTGGAACATGTTCTTACGCTCCTACGACCGAGAAGTTAACCAACAACATCTGGCGGGCCATGCATCATCTAACAGAATCAGTCCAAGAACATTCGGCCAGTTTGGGTGCCTACATGTTTAGAGTTGACCATCTCTGTAACAAGTTAAGTGAATCCCTGGGCCAACAATCTCAACTAAATCAGGCGATTATTCACAGGCTGGGTTGGCAAATCCCAATAGGTCCTGCTGGCCCCCCATCCCCCGCCATTCTTCTCCCCGGCTCCACCCTGTTCCCCGGCTGTTGCCTGGCCACTTTCACCTCCTGACCGCCCACCCTGTGCCCCAGCCCAGCCAATTTTCGCATACGTCCAAAAATTCTGAGCAAACATTTGTCAGTACAACTATAGACAACTAAACAACTCATGTCTATTTTTCTTCATGCTAGCCAACGACCTAGAAAGAACCTTCATTTGAAGCATGAATAATGACTGGAAGCTACATGAAATCCTGCTGGACTTTTCTTTGTGTTTGTAACCAAAAATGGTGAAAGTAGTGTGAGAATGTGTTGAATTGCAACATATGTTACAAAAGTTTATTCTAAGGTTAGCTTACAGGCAATCTCCTTGGCCTTGGCCGCCTCCTCTTTCATCAGAGGACTCTGGCTGCAGATGTTGGGCAGCGGGCTCCTCCTCCCCCCGGGATGGCACATCCTCCTCTCTGACTGCCCCCTCTGGTGATGCCTCCTCCACACCCTGGGGGACGGCCAATCGCCTGTGTGGCCGCTGCATAATTTGCAGCCTCCGGCGTGATGGAGAGTTGGCTGTAATAACAAAAACAAATATCCAAAATTATTAAGGGTAGTAAAATTTAGTGAAAAACAAACAGTTCTAGGCTAAACAATACTACTTTACACAAACAACAAACATTCTAAAACACCAGTCCTTAACAAGAGGAGAAGACAAAATGCAAAACTTACCAGACAGGATGCAGTCCCCCACTTCACGTACCAAAACGACCCTCCTCCGCTTGAGGTCACTCCAAACGTGTTGGATCTGGCCGACAGTTGGGCGCGTACCTGCAGAGGTCCATAGCCTGTCTGCAAGCCTCTCCACAATTTGTTGCTTTACAAAAATTTACCTCTGTTGGTCATATTGCCTCAGAAATATTGTCTAAAGAAAAAGAGAAACAAAATGTGGGTTTTTTTTACAACAACCAAACACCTCTTAAAAACAAAAAAAGAGATCAGTGACTGATTGACATATTTTCTGTTGCAAATTGACATAGTTTGGTTGCAATTGTAAAACTGTTTGTTAATATTGTGTGTAGATATATATGGGTATACTATTACTATTATTAAGAAGCTTCCGGTTGCCACCCCACTAAGCTTAATCCTAGTTAAACCATTGTAAAACAATAATTGTGCTCCTAGATGTAAACTCTATTTATCCAGTTTTAGTGAAGCATTGGTAAGTGCCTGACATACATACATACATACATACAATCTAGAGGCAAAATGTAAGCACCGTTGCATTAGGTCAGATAATGCAGCACATGTGGATTTATTTTGTTGACATGGGAAAAAAAATAATTTAAAAAAGTGGATAAATACAAAACACGGGAATATCTATGTGACACAGTGGAATGATGTGCCTTCACCAAAATCAGGATTGTGGTCTCAGCTATCCAGAGGACATTCTACCAGAAGGCTTCCACTGTCCTCCGGACAAAGAAAGATAATTTCCTGCCTTGCGTGATAGCGAGGAGGTTAATTAGTGCTCTTCAAGTACATAGTTGTCAACAGCCAATTTTAGGTGTGTGGACCTCTACCCAGCTCTCATCTGCAGCTCTAATCCATTGAAAAAAACAATGGAGGACGTTTCATTCTCAGCTGTCATCCGTTCAGAGGATTCCAACTGCCGATAAGAGCTGGGCAGTGAGAACAGCGCAGTTAGAATGATATGGGGACACAGGCTGTCCCTTCTCCATTCTTTAGCGGTGCTATGGCTTCTATATAAAAAAACACTTAGGAAAATATAGCCATACTGTGGGCTTGTGTAACAACATCATGGGCAGTGTGATATCTGTGTGTTGGCATTCTACATGTCATATCTTGCAGCCCTACAACTCTGTGTACAAGCACAGAGGACATTCATAGATAATAGCCCCAAAATATCTACAAAATCTCAGGGCACAAGATTTCAAGCATTTGAAGATATGGGGATCCCGAGTGCAAATACTATAGAAAACCTACATTAAGAATGTTTTTTCCAAAGCAAGTACACATAGGAGTCCTTAATTGAAAAAGTGCCCCCCCCCCCGGGCCTACTTACATAGCAAGGAGCAAGTGTCCCCCCACTTGAACCTACATTTTCTGCTTTATGCACCTCACCATTCCCAATAAATTGGGGTTCCTTGAAATGTAGGTATAAATTTCGGGGTAACACCCCAATTGTCCTTGCTACATATGTGGCCCAGGGGGGGCATGAATGGGCTTTTTCGCCTTTTGCCTCCTAGATGCACTTGCTTTTTAAACAGCAACAACCTTCAAGAAATGTGGTTAAGTAGTAGCTAGCAGGATCCTCAAAATTTCAAGCAGTTACAAACAAGGGTTTAGGACATCTGAAGGATTAAAGGCGGTCAGAGTTCTTAGGCTGAGGAATATGAGAAGCAGCCTTAAAACACATTTAAATGTGCAAACTTGCATGATCCATAAAATACATTTAAATGTGCAAACATGCACAATGCATAAAACACATTTAAATGTGCAAACATGCACGATGCATAAAACACATTTAAATGTGCAAACATGCAAGATGCATTAAAACACATTTAAATGTGCGAACATGCATGATGCATAAAAACACATTTAAATGTGCAAACATGCATGATGCATAAAAACACATTAAAAAAAAACACCCAAATGATGAAGCGCAAGTCCCTCTAATGAGCGCGGCATGATAATGCAGATTGGAAATTCCTGGTTTACTCCTGGCTACTGAAAAACGTGCCCACGCCACGCATTTGCACGTACGCCTGCTGTATGCGCATTAGTACCCGTATGTAACCGTTGTTCATACTAATATACTTTTTGTTTTTTTTTTTATGTTTCTTTTTGGAATTATGGACTAACATGCTGGTTTGTACACTTTGAGCCAAACATAGGTTCTTGCTTTTCCAGCCTTTCAGGGTGTTTATTCAGTTTGAATTGCATGTTAGACCTTGCCCAACTATATATTGTCTTACCTCAGCTTGGTAGCGGAAGCACATAAAGGGGGTTTCCTCCTTTAACCAGAAGAAATATCATCCATGAATGTTGCTTGGAGCCAAGCCCATGACATCAGAAATCATAGGCAATCTTTTCAATTTGAATCATGTTAAGTAATATGGTCTAAAAATTCCTCATTGCCTTTTTCTGACTTTCTTCCTATAATTTATTATGTACACACATAAAAGGATACATACAGATATATATGCATATATGTACATACATGAGTGCACATGAAACAAATATACACCTAAAAATAAAAAAGTTACCAGAATGAGGATCTTTCTCTGGAAATTTTTTCTACCAATAGAACAGTTCACACGCACATAGTGGTTACATCACATGAGTTTTAATAAGCCAATTGTGCTGTTTTTAGCCAGTCAAACTAATCATGGAAGGGAACTGCTTAAAAACAAGCATAATAGAATTTTTGCATTGGAGGTCCTGGGACATAGTAAAGGAAATCACAAAAACAAACCCCACAAAAAATATACAAAATTTGGACAAAAACTTTATTTAAAATAAACCTATTTGCTAAAAGGTCACATCAAAATAGAGAGAACACACAGATAACACTAAATTTACATGACAAAATCAACCAAAAAATACACATATAAACCCACACTTGCATATAAACCTAATTATTTCCAAAGTGGCCACAAAAATATTGCAGTCCATGCAATTTATATATATACACACACACACACATACATACATGTATATATAAATATACATCTACAGGAGCAAGCAAGAACGTGGTTTGTGCTCTGGACATAGGTGGAAAAAAAATCTAGTTCCCTGGCAAAAGCGAGGTTTTGCCCGCCAGAGCCCGCTGGAATTTCTTTCCAGGCGGATCAGCGGGTCTGGCATTGGATGATTTTAGGTAGGCGCCTGTGTAAAGAGCTGAAATCAGTTAACTCTTTCTAAACCTGAAAATATTAGGTCATGTAAAAATATGCTTATTTTGCAGCTAATATAAATGTTTAAAACATTTGAACATGCCAAACATTTTTATTTAGGTCTAAGTGAAAGATGTGTGCCATTAGAAAAATTAATTTTTTTAGGGGAACGGTGACTTTTAATGCAAGCTCAGCAGTGTCAAACCGCCGGGGATTCGCAGCTCCAGCAGCGAGATCATTTCGGTTTATACCTTCCGCGCGAATATGCTTGCACCTTAAATTTAGTTATTAAATTGATCAAAGGCTTCCGATTTTGTATCTCGAATATGAATGCGCAAACGAGCTTACGATTTTGCTTGGTGAATCAGCATTTAAATTGGAAAGACAAAAAGATATTTTCATAAAGTGATTTATGAGCATCCTTATAACATTAGAAGTGGAAAAATTGTAACCCCCCTGAGCTTCTACAAGGGTGTTGATCACAACTTTAATATAGAGGAAATGAGATTCATTGCATTGGAAAAAGTTTATATTAATCCAAGAGGTGGATTTTCTTACAGAAAGAAAGCAAGTGGATCTTTTGAATTATGTGCGACCAATTTCCCTGGTTTGAATGAATGTTTAAGCTTTAAAACTTTTTTCTGTAAACCATAAAGGCATATCTTTACTAATATGGCACCCCAATGTCAAATAGGGAAAAGTTTAAAAAAAAAATCTGTTTATGATTATCTATATGTCAGCTATTTATATGTTAAGAATGTATACAAGTCAAAATGATTTATTCTGTATGGATTAAATTTAAACTGTTGACAAAATATTGTTTACTTACGTTGCATCATGATCTCTTACATCTGTGAAGGCTAATTAACCCTAATTAGCCCTCTGGTGGTCATAACTAGTGTTGGTCGAATAGCTCACTATTCGATTCGACACCTATTCGCTCGAATATAGCAAAAAAATTCGGGTGGTCGAATGTCAAAGTCGAACACCATTAAAGTCAATAGGAGGAAAAATTCGGGTTTTTTTCAGCACTGTGTAGAGCTTCTACAGCCTCCAAACAGATGTATCCCGTGTTTTTCGGGTCGGGTCTACCCGAATTCGAACAGCCATATTCGGGTCGAATATAGGGACAACCCGAATTCGAACATCAACACTAGTCATAACATAAGGGTGTCTGTATTTTGGATGGGTTCCTTTGTTGTAACAAGGAAAGTTTTTTTTCTGGAGAGGCAGTACATAAGGGCTTGGCTCCCTTTTCCCTTATCCAATTTAAAGCATGTATTTTCGCATCACGTGTGCAGTAATATCTATGTAACTAGCGACTCGGAGGCGGATAAAGAAGCTGCCTTTTTTCTTCTGTTATCCATGCGGAAGTTCTTGGGCCATGTGGAGCACCCATTTTAGCAAGATATAAAGATGACAAGAGGAACACTTGGATTGTAGCAGTTGGATAGTATGTCTCTGTTAATGGCATGCCAAAGAGAGCAGACATGTTTATATACATGCTGTTGTGTTTTATTAAAGATTTTTTATGAGTCATAGCAAATTAATTATTTATACCAAAATCATCACCAAACAAAATATTTCTCTGCAGTCATTTCCTCTCAAGCCTCCAACCCACGCAACCTCTTCTCTACAATTGACTCCCACCTAAACCCAAGACATTGCCACCTACTTTAGAGATAAAATAGACAAAATCAGACATGATGTCTCTGCCCACCGAGCCACTCTAACCATACCCGTGTGTACAATATCTACGAACGATCGCGTCGTTACCTCTATGTGCAGGATCGGTGCTATACGATCGTTCATATATATCGTGCAGGAACGTTTGTCGTTCGTTTTCCGACGATAATAATTGGAAGTGTGTACGTAGCTTTAGAGTCTTTAGCAATATCTACAATGATACTGATGTTACTGAAAGTGATATACTTTCACTCCATAAACCATATAACTTTGGCAATAACTATAAAACCTATGTTACTGTCAGGATGGATGTAACAGAGAAAGCAAGTATTGAAGATTCCTATGGTGTGGTAAAGGAAACCATGAATAGGACGTGGTCTAGACTTACTAATCAAAAATGCTGGGATTGCAGTCTTCCACCCTGTGGATGAAACAACAGCAGAGGACATGATAAGACTGTATAAAACCAATTCTATAGGACCAATGCTGGTTACTCAGACATTTGCTCACTTATTTATTAATGAAAGCAGCACAAGAAAATACCAGCGAAGTAATGAGTTGTAGCAAGGTTGCTGTGATCCACATTTTCAGTGGTTTAAGGTCTATAGAAAGAATCTCACTTTACATTTTACAAGGACATTTTAACAGAATATCGTTTCAGCAAGGAAGCACTGAATATGTTAACACAATGTCACGCTGAGACCTACAAAACTGATGGGATTATTGGTGTGACCTTCGCTCCTGGCTGGGTTCAAACTGACATGGGTGGTGCAAAGGCTTCATTGAAACTGCATGAGAGGGTGGGTGGAATGATGGAAGTGTTTGACACCCTGACTGAAAAACACAATGGATTGTTTTTGAACTGGCAAGGATTGACTATACCATGGTGAAGCTGGAGGCAAGATTGTGAGAGTTGTACAGGCATAAAATGAGAATCTAGCTGGCCTACGAGTTGCTACAGTACAGCTACAGTTACAGTAGTTACAGTGTGAAATTTAGCTGTTGGTGTCAGAGATAAGCAAATTTCTCGAAAATTCCATTCGGCCAGTTTCACCAAATTTTATGAAAAGATTTGCTTTGATCCAAATTTATTTGCGGCGAATCGCGTTAAAAAACAGCTATTTTTGGCCAGCAAAGAGCCTTGATAGTGGTGTAGAACACTGTGCCTTGCAGTAACACGCATAGGGAGTCTGCTGTGGTAGTATGACATGCAGATGACAAGCGTCGCTATTAGAATCAATGCACACTTCACTTATTTGGGCAGTCACGGGGCCAAAACTGACCAAATAACTCAAGTAGGAACTCAGCCTTACAGGTCCATGTTAGCGTCAAGAAGAAGCGCACTCCTTTTACACTCTCGTCAGCTGATTCCACATAGATGTCTACAGAAGCTGTTCTATTAACCGCTTATACAAGTAGAGAGGGTGTCAGCAGTAAGTTTGTGTTGACGTCACTGATTTTTTTGCCCTTCCTCTGATCCCTCCGAAGAATAACCCACAAAAAACGGATCCTGTCTATGGAGCATATGCCTTCACTCCGGCAGCATTTGCTTAATAATCCATCAGTATTGCTAATGCCAAAAAAACAGGAGTGAATCCCAAACAGAGATGACATGTGAATGGAATATTTGCATGTCTTCTGTGTTTTGTACCCACTCCTGCTTTTGGCCACCAAATCATAAGCCAATTCTGATGGGACCATACAGGCCTTACAGCTGCTACACAGACAGGATCCGTTGTGTGTCTCTTTTTTCCTTCCTTCTGACAGATCAGAAGAAGGGTCAAATAAATAGTGATGTCATTCAGGCCAAAAAAGTAAAATAGTGGCCTAGTCATGGAATGGGGAGGGTGGGAGAACAGCTTGAGAAGTCCACAGAGTGGCACAATGACATAGTGGTGAGGTGGAAGCAGCATAAGGAGACCACAGAGTGGCCCAATGACAGAGTCTGGAGGTGGCAGCAGCATAAGGAGGAGGTTAACATGGCCATATGTAAAACATGTGGGCAGAAAGTGAAGCGTGGCCAGGGTGCCAATGTTGGCACCATGGCCCTGCGTCAACATATGCAGCAGACAGCGTCACGCACTTCATTGTTGCAGTTATTTGTGGTGAAAACGTTTAGTGGCCTATTTCAGTACAAAAAGAAAAATATATGCCCAGTTCACTGTTGCAGTTATTCATGGTGAAAGCGTTTAGTGGCCTATTTCAGTACAAAAAGAAAAATATATTCTCAGTTCACTTCTGCAGTTATTTGTGGTGAAAGCGTTTAGTGGCCTATTTCAGTACAAAAAGAAAAATATATACGCAGTTCACTGTTGCAGTTATATTTGTGGTGAACTCCTTTAGTGGCTAATTTCAGTACAAAAAGAAAAATATATTCTCAGTTAACTTCTGCAGTTATATGTGGTGAAAACATTTAGTGACGTATTTGAGTACAAAAAGAAAAATATATACGCAGTTCACTGTTGCAGTTATTCGTGGTGAAAGCGTTTAGTGGCCTATTTCAGTACGAAAAGAAAAATATATACGCAGTTGTAAGGAGCTGAGGAATTTTGCTGAGTCTTGTAGTTAATTTTTTTTTGTACTTTTGTTATGTTTTTGTAGATGATTGGATTATGTTGAAACTAGTTGTACTCTTCGTAAACTAGCGTCCGCTTCCCCCCTTTTTGCCTTAAAACTCTTCCTTTCCTCCCTACGGCCATAAATCTGTTACTTTGACAAAAATATCTTGTTCTAGGAGAACCACAAGAACACCTGCTATGTCTGCTAATTATCTGTAGTCATGTGATCATGCACTGATCATGTCTTTTTGAGTTTCGAGAGTGATCTAACCACACATTAAATTGCGTGTGTTACACCCTTCCAGCACTGTAAACAGAAGCTATCAGAAAAGAAGGAAATATTGATCCGGGATCAATAGGAAATAGCCTTAACAGTTTGGCGTCAGAAGTGGGATATCTACCTACCTTAAAAAGACCAGGATCGGGTAAGTAGAAATTTTCTTTTCTACCTCTGCCCTTCCCTGGGTCCCTGTAGATATCTTACAAACCTAAGCACTGTGGCAGTGTAAACTCCCTCAAAGAAGGACTGGGTCCTTAGTTAGGAATCTTTTATTGAATTTGTGCACACTGATGGGTTCTGTTTAATGTATAGAGTATAAAAATTTTGTTGCATGATATAGAAGTCTAAGAAATATTGCATATAAGATAAGTTTGTGTACTAATCTGGTTGCTAAGGTGAGGTTGGGTCAATCCTCACTGCTGTGGTTGCCTCGGGCAAGCAGTAATGTGACCTAAGCTGCGTTTTGGTAAGCGGTCCTGGGAACAGGATGTCAGTGAGCACTGCAGCTACCTGCTGAACTAACTGAACTAACAATAACTGTGTACAACCGTCCGATAGTTATACTGTAATTTATACTATGGGGAATTCCACAAAGGAGGAACAGGTCCCAGATCCACATAAAAAAAACATGTAAAGAAACGCATTAAAATCAGACAGAAACAAAAACCCACAGCCATGCCACCCAGTGATGATAATATTTGTTTATAATATTCCAGGGGAAACTCCTGTTGATTTTGTAAATCACAGAGCAGGAGACTATTACACTGACCATTTTACATTACATTTGAAAAATGGCACTGAAAACTTACAATGCCCTGACCCCTTCCCACTGGAAGGATCCTTCTCTAAATTCTATATCAGTTGTATCTTAGGAATGTGTCTCAGTAATTGGGAGGGATGGGGATATAAATTAGATCCACGAGTTCCTGAGTGGGACCAGCAATACATGAAGGCTTGCGGAGAAGTCTGGTATACTTTGAAAATGTATTGGAAAGATTACAATCCCCGTAAAGAGAAAACTGTTGGCCAAATCACATCCTCTTTTCCAGTGTTTCCCAACCTTTCTTAGTCGCGGCACATATTTTACAATTAGAAAAATCCCACGGAACACCACCAAAAAGTCAGACACGTAAATTAGCTACCTGCTGCCATCTAGTGGAAGAGTTTTTTTTGGTTCTGCCTATCACTATACATCGCTGGTATAGACAAATGAAGACAAATTTTTTGCAGTAAATAAATCATTTTGGGACCAATTAACTGAAATTGGATAATTTCCCACGGTACACCCGAAGATCTCTCAAGGCACACTAGTGTGCCGTGGAACAGCGGTTGAAAAACACTGTTCTATTCCACCCCCGTATACACCCTTATATCCACAACTAACAGCAGAAACACAAAGGAGGATGAGGATTACGAGCACGATATCTGTCTAATACAGTCCGTGCAGCAACAAACCGTTACACAGGATTCCCCCTCAGCCCCTCCTCTTCTTACCAAAACACAGACCAAGCAGTCACAGATATTATTACCACCCCCCACTAGTCCTACATCACCCAGCAGCAGCGGCTACACATCATCCACTGTTGTGTACTTAACCCCAAAAACTTATGTGGATAATGAATTTGTTAGGATACATGGAGATAGAAAATCAATGGCCACAGCATTAATGTGCAGACAGAAAGCAGGAGAAACAGTAAGTGATTATGCTCAAAGGTTTAGGAAAGTGTGGAAGGAAGAGGCAGGTCTAGGATTAGAAGGAGATTTGAATGTTGTTTTTACACAGTCACTGATTAATGGATTAATCCCTGAACATGCCAAAACTGCCAAAATGATTATTGATAATTGGAGCATATTACCCCCGCAGGACATAATGGGACAATTGTTAACTAAATATGCGGCAGGTTGCTTTGAGCTACCTGAACCATCAAAACCCCATGTGCAGGGACTCCATTATTCAGGGAAACCCAGAGGGTACAGAGGAAAAGGTAGAGGCAAAGGAGGTAGACAGGACAGGAATGACAATAGAGGATATGAAAATGTTAGAAGGAATCAAGCATGTTTTGCCTGTGGACAGGAAGGTCATTGGGCCAGGGACTGCCCTACACACCAACAGCAGTCAGTACAACAGCAAGCACATAGCACGCCAATGCAGCCACATTCAGCTAACAATTACAACCACCCTGCCCCAAAATACCCCATACAATGGGGAGGGAAACCACATCAAGCATAGGGATGCCCACAGGAAGACTCCACCACCATTTTGTTACAGATTTCTGTCCAGGCTGATGAAAACCCAATAATCACATTAGAAGTAGGACAGTTACTGACAGACTTCTTAGTAGATACAGGAGCGACTTGTTCTGTCCTCCAATCCTGGTCAGGTCCATCTACACCTGGTGGGCCCTCTGTGGGAATAAACGGAGTCATCACCCCTACAAGACGCACACCTCACATTCCCATATGTACAGCACATGGAGAATACATTACACATCATTCAAGATATTACCTAGTTGTCCAGTTAACCTGTTAGGAAGAGACCTGATGGGATCCCTGGGAATGTCACTGGTTGTTGACCCAAAGGGAGGGATTAATGTCAATACAACCTTGCATCTGCCCTTTTTGGATTTTCCAGTTCCTGACAACACATGGTCCACCGGACCACATGACGTGAGATTCCTGAACTGCACCCCATATACAGCACTCACAAAACCACATACACCAAATTTACCAAAAGCAGTATCCTTTACTAAACACAAGGAAGATTCCTTAGCACCCATGATTCAATCTTTCTGCCAGCAAGGCATATTTAAGAAAACCTGCTCTCCTTACAATACTCCAGTAAATCCTGTCAAAAAGCCTGATGGCTCACACCATTTACACAGGACCTCAGAGCCATCAATAAGCTGGTTACGCTCCTGACACCAGTCATGTCAGATCTTAGTACCATCCTTACAGCAGTACCGCCCGAGACCCAATTTTACAGTGTTATTGATTTGGCCAATGCATTTTTCTCCATACCATTATCACCTGAGACTCAGCCCCTTATGGCTTTCATTTTCATGGGACAGCAGTACACCTGGTGTTGCTTGCCCCAGGGTTTTGTTGACTCACCTGCAGTTTTCTCAATTGCCCTCCAGCAGGACCTTGCCAACTGGCAGCCGCAGCATGGTTCAACTTTATTACAGTATGTGTTGATCTATTGTTGTGTAGCCTGTCTCAGGAGGCATGTCAGAAGGATACTATTTCATTGTTGTGTTTTCTGGGAACGGAAGGACAGAGGATGTCGCAGAAAAAAATTCAGTTCTGTCTGCAACAGGTCACATTCCTGGGAATGCTTTTAACCCCAGGATCCTGGCTGCTAGCCCCTAGCCGTGTACATGCCATTACCAGTCTGCCTTGCCCACAGACAAAGAAACAACTGCTCAGCTTTCTTGGCATGATCAATTTCTGCACACACTGGATCCCTGACTGCTCGTATTGGGACTCACAGCTCCATCCCAGTACCACCCCCAGTGCCCCTAACAACATATAATGGTCTGATGAAATGACTAAACCATATGTGGTGTTAAAAGAATCCCTGACCTCTGCCCCTGCATTGAGAATGCTGAATTTCAATGTACCATTTGTATTGTATGCAAGAGAGAATTGTAAAACCATGGATGCTGTGCTTGCTCAGATGCATGTGGGAAAATTGAGGCCTGTGGCATGTGTCTGTAAGCCGTGTACCGGGGGGCTTTTTAGGATACAGCGAAGTCACAAACGGGGAAGGCAACACCGACACCAGCCTATGTAAAACAGAACGTACTTTACCGAGTAATATAACAATGAACAAAATTCCAAATATAAAGACAAAGAAAATTACATTACATACACTCAGCCCAGAGGCTTAGACTCTTGTGTCGACACAGCACAATGCCCTCTTTCAAAATTGGTTTTTTGACCTGCCACACACATAGACCCTAACTTACTAGCTACTGCAGGTTTATTCTCAGTCTCTGGTATTTCAGGCGCCAATACTATAATGCGGTGCGTGCATGATTTTACTGACCCGGGTCTTGTTCTGGATCCAATGATGTCTTTAAACTGAACAACAAGTCTCTTCAGCAAACATGAGGTCCTGCAAGACAGACAGCGCTCCGTTCCTCAGCTCCTTTCAGCCTTTCTGGAAAACAATCCTTTTCCTCTGGACAGGATCTGCCTTGGACGGTGGTCAGCCTCCCTCAGCCACAGCTCCTGAGACTGTAGAATGTGCTGACACTTGGATGCGAGCGGATTCTGTTTCATACACAGTCCTTGCAAGATGTCTGCTTTCCTGCTTCCTGTTTCCTGTCTTCTTTCTCAGTACAACCACACCTCCTATCAATATACAAGTACTGGCAACCTGTTTAGCTGTGTTAAGAAACAGCGGCATCTTTTGGCTGAAATGCAGAATGACAGTCCTATATTTAATTACACACAGACATTGAACAGTGAGTGCTCTTTCACAATCTCACATGTCTCTAAGACACTGCCTGTTACTGTGCAAGGCATGCCAGCCTGTCTGCATGTGCTGGCAGCGTGTGCAATGGCTGTAGAAAGTGTCTCACTTCTAACTTTGGGTCATGAGATGATACTTTACACATTTCATGCTGTACTACACTTGTTTAAGAATTTAACTACTCAACACATAACAGCACAAAGGTTGTCTGGTTATGAAGTTATCCTAACATCCACTGCAGGATTAAGTGTAAAATATGCTCCAGCTACCAGCAGTCTTGTCTCTGTGCTCAATGCCCTCTTAGGTCTTAAAGGGCCAGAGAATGAAGTGCCAGAGTCACACTCATGTATCGCTGAAATACATAACACATCAACCCCACGTTCAGACTTATCCACAACACCCAATTCCTCTAGCAGAAAATGTTTTTGTAGATGGGTCTTGTTCGCGACCCTCTGACAGAACTTATTTAGCTGGATATGCCATGGTACAGCTCCCTGACAGTCCTTCACCAATTCACAGGACATTGAATTCTGTGAAAAGGAAGGATTGACCTTAGATTCCTTTGGAATCTGGTCAAAAGGAGGGATAGTAGGGCTGCCCCAAATAGCAGTACCCCTCATTGTTTTTCAAATTCACGGTATAGGACACAAAAGCATTAAGACCACAACACAAGAAATAAACAAGCGATTTTGTGCCCAGAATTTAAAGGAACACACACAAGCCATACTTTCCCGTTGTCTAACATGTGCTAGAAATAATGTCCAAGGGACAAAAACAGGACAACATGAATATTTGTTACGTCCACAGGGTCCATTTCAAGAGTTACAAATTGACTTCAAACACATGCCAAAGGCTTCCAATGGATGTCAGATAATGTTAGTGATTTCAGATAGATTCCTCAGATGGGTAGAAGCTTTTGTAGTCAGGAAAGAAAATGCAAGGACAGTAGCTAAGATACTATGCAAGGAGATCATCCCCAGATTTGGATGCCCAGTGAGAATAACCTCAGATAATGGCACTCCATTCACTTCCAAGTCACACAGGAGATTTAAAAAATGATGAACATAGAATGGAAGTTCCACATCCCATAACACCCCCAGAGTGCTGGAGTAGTGGAAAGGATGAATAGGACATTGAAAGACAATCTTAGGAAAGCAACTGGAGGGACATTCCATAAGTGGGACCAATACCTACCAGCCATGCTAGCAAAAATAAGAATGACACCCAATCCAGTTAAAAAGCTATCACCCTTTAAAATTTTATTGGGACGTCCATTCCCCACCCCTTGGGCCAAAGAACCTCTTATCTTACTACAAATTCAGGATCAATATGTAGCTACATTAATTAAAAAATTGAACAGCAGCTACGCAGATATCTCTCTCTCTTTTCCTCTCCCTACAGATCAAGGGACGCACCCATTCAAGCCCGAGACGTAGTGTTAGTCAAAGCTCTGCACAAGCACAAATCCTTGGATCCACCTTTTGGACTTCCGGTCACCGTGTAAGCCATCACTGGAACAGCCGTGCTGACCAGTGGAGGACCCACCTGGATACACGCTTCAAAAGTGAAAAAGGCACCACTGACCCAGCACCAGGATGATGCTTCTTGATCCACAAGTACCAGCCCAGATGCTTGTCTGCAGTTTTGGAGCCCTGATGATCATATTCTGCCTTGTTTGGGTCACAACAACTTGCCACTATCACCCTCAAGATTTGCCCTTTATTTGCCTCCAATCAAGCTATAGCCTAAAGAATGACTCTACCCTGTCTATGCACCAGTGAGGATTTGAGTATAGTTATTGGACTGACTTCCGTGGTAACATATGGGAACGTCTTGCCAAAGAAATATATATTAGCTCTGGTTTTTGCTTATCTAATATGCATAGTACTCAAGATATGTTAACTTCTTGTTTGATTGCTGTCTCCACTCCAGTCACCATACTGCTTAGAGTCTTTAGCAATATCTACAATGACACTGATGTTACTGAAAGTGATATACGTTTACTACATAAACCGTATAACTTTGGCAATAACTATAAAACCTATGATTCCCCGAAAAAAAATTTAAATATTACTCAGGAATAGTAATTCCTGACTCGTATGACTTGTAAACCCTCCGAAATACCCCAGTGTAGGATGACAGTACTACAGAGAATTACTCAGCTCCCTCAAGTTATGTATGCCCAAGTACCTGAAGCTGTCTATTTGTATGTAAAGGAACAGAGGTATGAGGTCAAGTAGTTATCCTTTTTTGAAGGATAAAAAGAGGGAATGTAAGGAGCTGAGGAATTTTGCTGATTTTTGTAGTTAATTATTTTGTACTTTTGTTATGTTTTGTAGATAATTGAATTATGTTGAAACTGGTTGTACTCTTCTTATCAGTAAACTAGCGTCCGTTTCCCCCCTTTTTGCCTTGAAACTCTTCCTTTCTTCCCTACGGCCATATATCTGTTACTTTGACAAAAATATCTTGTTCTAGGAGAACCACAAGAACATCTGTTATGTCTGCTAATTGTCTGTAGTCATGTGATCATGCATGTGATCACTGATTTGAACTGTTATATAAACTGTGTGCAAACAATAAAGTTTTGAGAGTGGTCTAACCACACATTAAATTGCGTGTGTTACACCCTTCCAGCACTGTAAACAGAAGCTATCAGAAAAGAGGGAAATATTGATTGGGGATCAATAGGAAATCGCCTTAACAGCAGTTCACTGTTGCAGTTATTTGTGGTGAAAGCGTTTAGTGACGTATTTGAGTATCAGGAGGAGGCCTCATAGTGGCACAATGACAGGGTCTAGAGGTGGCGGCAGCAGCAGCCCCAGGTGGAGACCACACAGTGGCACAATGACAGAGTCTGGAGGTGGCGGCAGCAGCAGCATCAGGCGGAGACCACAGAGTGGCACAATGACAGGGTCTGGAGGTGGCGGCAGCAGCAGCATCAGGCGGAGACCACAGAGTGGCACAATGACAGGGTCTGGAGGTGGCGGCAGCATCAGGAGGCTACAGAGTGGCACAATGACACAGAGGAGTGGCAGAGGCCTAAATGTTTCTGGCGCAGGCAGAGGTCACAGCAGAGTAAGGGGGCGTGTCAGCAGGAGTCGCAGCGAGAGGCCTGAGCTCCTGGTGTCATTTAGCGGTAGTGTCTTGACCAGCAACCCAGTGGTCCTTGATTGGTTAACTCTGTCATCCACTTCATCCCAAGTGACATCAGACACCCCCAGCAAACAGTCGGTGGGTTCGTCAGACACAAAATCCTTAGTTGGCATGGCCCGGGAGCAGGCCCTGTACCCTCACCTGTCCTCAACCTGCCTCTGTCCTTTGCTGTTCCCTCAGCCACAGAAGTATTGTATGCTGTGGGCTCAGCTCCACTATACAGCGAGGACAAGCTAGTAGAGGACAGTCAGCAGCTACTGCCCAGCCAAGATCTGAAGGAGACATCCGCCGCTTCCTCCGCTAGGCGGGCAAGTAGTGATGAGGAGAGTGGCATGGGAGGTGGTGTTGCAAGCGGTCAGGCTCCTGACCCAGAGACCGTTGAAGAGGACATCAGTGACATGCAGACATGATTATAAGCTCTGCATTGTTAGAAAGAACTAGGTCCAGCAGAGTATTATTTCTAGTTGGGGCTTCTATAAAGTGTACCATAAAATTATCTTGTATTAAATTCACAAATTTCCTCCCTTTTTTCTCTTCCTGTAGTGCCATTACTCCAGTCAATGTCAGGGTAGTTGAAATCTCCCATGATTTGAACACTTCCACTTTTTGCTGCTTTTTCTATCTGTGCTAGTAGTTGATTTTCTATTTTTTCCTTAGCACTAAGGGGCAGTGTTATTCAACCCCAAATTCAACTTCACTCATAATGCCTCAATCTCATCGCTTGTTCCATCTGCAATTTCTTCTTTCACATTCACTTTTAGATCCCTTCTCACATACAGACAGACACCACCACCCTTTCGTTTGACTCTGTCTTTACGAAAGAGAGTTTACCCAGGAATATTTATAGCCCAGTCATGCGAAGAACAAAGCCAGAATTCAGCAAAGCCAACTAAGTCATAATTCTATGATGATGAAGCCGATCGCACTTGGGAGCCAGAAGAAGAAGGGGCTTCATCATCATCAGGAGAAGAGGGTGGCAGCTTGCCCGTGAGGCAGCGGCTGAGCCAGCAAGGTGGTAGCATGGCAGGGAGTCAGCAGGATGGAAGCAGTGGGAGGTTGGGAGCCAAACGTGCCCAGGGTAGACCACCTGCTTTGTAGCAGCCTACCTGCCCGGGAAGTAGTGGTGCAGGGGTTCACGGAGGCAGCGGCGGTAGCAGTCAGTCAGTGCGGAGTGTCGGGGGGAAAATCACCTACTCGGCAGTGTGGCAGTTTTTTGTTAAGCCGCTGGAGGAGGTTAACATGGCCATATGTAGAATATGTGGGCAGAAGATGAAGCGTGGCCAGGGTGCCAATGTTGGCACCATGGCTCTGCGTCAACATATGCAGCGTCACCATAAAGTGGCCTGGGAGAACCGTGGCTCCAATGTGGTGGTCCAGCCTGCTGCAACAACCGCTGCATCACCCAGTGGCACACAACGGGTTTCAGGCAGTCAAGGCTCCACCACCTCAGCCGAAGGGAGCTGTATGTCATTTCTATCTTCTGCTGGTCCAGATGCTCCTGCTCCTCCATCTCCTACTTCTCATCAGTCATTCTGTCAGCAATCGATCACCGAAGGGATTGTCAAGAGACAACAGTATGCGTGCACTCATCGAACAGCGTAGAAGCTGAATGTGCTCCTGTCCAAGTTGCTGGTGCTGCAGTCCCTCCCTTTTCAGTGGTGGACTCTGCACCTTTCAGAGAACTGATGGCTTGTGCCGAGCCGAGGTGGAGAGTCCCAAGCCGTCATTTCTTTGCGAAAAAGGCAGTACCAGCCCTGCACAAATATGTAGAACAGAAGGTGGGCCAGTCCTTGAGCCTGTCGGTGTCTGCCAAAGTACGCTCAGGGACAATACATGTCCTTTACGGCCCACTGGGTGAATGTGGTTCCTGCACTGCCACACCAGCAACTTGGCCAGGTGACACCGCTTCCGCGTCCACGTTCTCACGCCGCTGGTCCTGCGACAACGTCTGCCTTTGCCTCCTCATCCTCCACCGTGTCTTCAGCCTCCACTGCAGGGACAATTCACAGTGCCCCTCCAGCATACCACATGTGCAGGGCATGGCGGTGTCATGCTGTGTCTGCACCTGGTTTGCCTGGGTGAATGGAGTCACACAGGGGAGGAACTGCTCCATGTGATTTATCAAGAAATCAAATCCTGGCTTTCTCCGTGACAACTCAAAATCGGAACCATGGTGACCGACAACGGAAAGAACATGGTGTCGGCGTGCGTCAAGGAAGGCTGAGCCATGTGCCCTGCATGGCACACATCTTCAATCTGGTTGTCAGGCGGTTCCTGAAGTCCTCCACCAATCTGCAAGACATCAGAAAAATGGCCAGGAAACTATGCATGCACTTCAGCCACTAGTACATCGCAAAGCACACCCCCTTGAGCTGCAGCGGCAGAACGGCATCCCCCAACATAGGCTGATATGCAACCTTTCCACCCGTTGGAATTCCACCCTCCATATGTTGGACCCTCGCTACCGGTCCAAAATGGGGGCCTTTTTTACACCCGCTGAGAGGGAGGACAAACTGAACTACTACAGCGACATCCTATGTAGTCATTTGGCCGTTGCCTATTTGTGCCATCGTCCATCCTCTCGCAGGTCTGACTGTGGGAGGCCCTCTGCACTCACGTTCCACTGCCATGGATGCTGGGCGGGGTGGGGTGGCAGGAGCAGTACCAGCTCCATCAGCAGCAGCCTAAGTCTAGAGTTGCTGATGAGCAATTTTCTTGTGAAGAAACTACTCACCATCTGATAGACATAGAGCAGAACCTGAACCAGCAGGTGGTGGCATACTTGGAGTGCAGCCTGTCATTAAGGATTTGCTGGACTTCTTTGCAGCCAAACTGGATTTTTGGCCACAACTGACCGTGTTTGCCCTGGAAAAGCTGTCCTGCCCGGCCAGTAGTGTGGAATCAGAGCAGGTGTTTAGTGCGGCAGGGCCCACAGTTACCCCAAGAAAAACTTGCCTGTTCACCCAAAATGTGGAGAGTCTGACCTTTGTCAAGATAAATCAGGCGTGGATCAGCCAGGATTTCCACCCACCATGGCCCGATGCATCTGATTAGATGATCTATGCCGCCTCACCCAAACCTTGACAAAAGAGACCGGTTTTGTTCTGGCTACCTGCCTCAGCTACTACTCTGATGCTGCCACCCGCCTGATGCCACACATCAGATGCCAAATGCTCCTTCTTTCACCAACCTTCGCGAGCGGGTACTGGTATTGCCACCCACCGCCCCACTGATGCTGCTGCTGCGATCGCCACACTATGTCACCTTGCTACTCTGTGGTCTCCTGATGCTGGTGCTGCCATCTCCACACTATGTCACCTTGCCACTCTGTGGTCTCCTGATGCTGCTGCTGCTGCTATCTCCACACTATGTCACCTTGCTACTCTGTGGTATCCTCCTGATGCTGCTGCTGCTGCCATCTCCACACTATGTCACCTTGCCACTCTGTGGTCTCCGCCTGATGCTGCCGCCACCTCCAGACTCTGTCATTGTGCCACTAAGTGGCCTCCTCCTGATACTGAAATACGTCACTTAACGCTTTCACCACATATAACTGCAGAAGTGAACTGAAAATATATTTTTCTTTTTGTACTGAAATAAGCCACTAAATGCTTTCACCAAATACAACTGCAGAAGTGAACTGAAAATATATATTTTCTTTTTGTACTGAAATAGGCCACTAAACACTTTCACCACAAATCACTGCAACAGTGAACTGCGTATATATTTTTGTTTTTGTACTCAAATACGTCACTAAATGCTTTTACCAAATATAACTGCAGAAGTGAACTTAGAATATATTTTTCTTTTTGTACTGAAATAGGCCACTAAACGCTTTCACCACAAATAACTGCAACAGTGAACTGCGTATATATTTTTTCTTTTTGTACTCAAATACATCACTAAATGCTTTCACCACATATAACTGCAGAAGTGAACTGAGAATATATTTTTATTTTTGTACTGAAATAGGCCAATAAACGCTTTCACCACAAAAAACTGCAACAGTCAACTGCATATATACTTTTCTTTTTGTACTCAAATACATCACTAAATGCTTTCACCACATAAAACTGCAACAGTGAACTGCATATATATTTTTCTTTTTGTTCTGAAATAGGCCACTAAATGCTTTCACCACAAATTACTGCAACAGTGAACTGCTTAAATATTTTTTTTTTTTTTTTGGTACTCAAATACGTCATTAAACGCTTTCACCACAAATTACTGCAACAGTGAACTGCTTAAATATTTTTCTTTCTTTTTGTACTCAAATACGTCATTAAACGCTTTCACCACAAATAACTGCAACAGTGAAGTGCGTATATATTTTTCTTTTTATATATATTTTTATATATATTTTTTTTTCAACATTGCACTTGCACCTCAATAACAAGAACCAGTTGCTGGAATAACAGAGCTGTAAATTGGCTATTTGGATCCCCAGATAATCTTTCCCTGCACTTGTAAATCGCTTTTCTAGCACTGTACCTAGGGCCTTCTGACATCTCTACCTGCACTAAGATGCTGTGAAATTATCCCTCCCTATCCTTTCCCTGCACTTATAAATTGTTTTTTGAGTTTTTTTCATACAATGAGGTTTTTGCTATCACTCTCCCTTCACTCAGAATGCTGTAAAATGTCTTAAATCTAGATGGCTGACGCTATTTATAGGGCTGTGACATCACAGGGCTGGCTGCTGATTTGCTGCATGCATGGCATTATGGGCCATCCTACCTTCCCAGAGTCCTTGCCCCATGTCCTCACATGTGTAGCCGCCATTTTAGGAAAATTTGCAAATCGTTACCACGAATCGCGAGGAAATTCGGATTCGTTGCGAATCGAATTTTTCCTGAAATTCAGATCGAATTCCACTTTGTCAGCTTCGAATTCGAATTCCACTTCATCGCTCATCTCTAGTTGGTGTCAACAGGAAATCGGATCTATACAAATATATGTGATTCTGAATATGGACCTCAGCATGTGGTGTATAAATACTTTAAAAAGCTGAAGACTGCAGCTAGCCCATGATTAATAAATACATTTCAAAATGCTTTAAATCAGCTAAATTGAGGTTTGGAAACTCTTTAAATAAAAAAGCAGATAAGGACTTCTTCTGACCCAATACTTTGGACTGTCTGATTTTTCTTTCGGGAAAACTCTTTCTATTCTTGGTTTGATTTTTGTGGGAAACGAGTTGGTTGATGACCGTTTGTGTGGGATGCTGGTTTTTGATGGTTTTGGTGGTCCTTGGTAACTGAATAATGGTGTGGTTGATAGCTGAATGGTGGCGGGCTGATGGGTAGACAATGAAGTTTGGTAACAGGTGCTGCTTAAGGTGGTTGCTGGTGGGTGCTGGGTTGGTAATTGATATAGATTGGTAGAGATGGGCTTTGGTTCATTCTGGGTTCAGCCAATGTTTAATTTACCTTGTCAACCAAACTGAGTACTGTATATATTAAAACTATCTGAGAGCTTGATTGGTTGATTCCAAGAGCTTGAGAGCTTGATTCACCTGCTGGCGGTTGTCAGGGGCCGTACTGTTTCCCATTACATTAAAGTGTTGTCTACTGCCACGATAATGATTTGAATAACAAAACAGTTGGCCGAACACCTGATTCCACAGGCTGCAGTGCCTTCTCTCCCCCTCATCTACCTAGTACTAAACAAAGTCCCATCCCAGAATTAAATAAATTGGCCTTCAACAGTGATGCAGTAGTGAAGTCACTACATAAGTGGGGAGAGGTCCAAATTCCACATTGGGGCCCATAGGTCTATAGCTATGGCATTGAACTCTGTCCCTGGCAATCATTTACAAGAATGTGCTTGATAAGGTAAATCTCAAATATTAAAACATTTGTTCTTACATTGCTGTTTTAAAGCTCTGTCTTTTTAATATCTAAATATAGTAAATGGCTACAATTTGAGCCAAACCCACCATCCCTAGTTTTGGATACTAGTTGGTGTAGGAAGATTGTTAGTGGTGGGTGATGGTTAGTGTTTGTTATTTAATTGGTATTGAATATTGGTATTGCTTACCATAATAACATTTATTATGATGCTTTTAAAAACAACCCAGAGCAAGGTAAAAAAATCATCTAGCAACTAAACATTTCAGGAGAGTAGCATTGGCATACCCTGTTTATGATTTCTGACTTGATGCCCAGATGAACACATATATATCTAAGGGTCCATTCACACTATGTATTCCATTAATATGCTGAAAAACACATTTTCATTGCATGCTACCACAATGTATGAGAATAGTGTTGGTCGAATAGCTCACTATTCGATATCTATTCGATCGAATAGTGAGAATTGTCTGGGTGATAAAATGCCGAATTCGAACACCATTGAAGTCAATGGTGCGAGATTCAGGTTTTTTAAGGGTCTTTTAAGGGCTGCAAGAGCAATCAGAGTTTCTCTATTAAAAAACACATAGTACAGCGCTGCACCAGCAATTGCTGTTGCCGTGCTGTGCTTCCACTATGTTTTCTTGGATAGAATTTTTCTAAGAATACAGGGCACTACAGGTGATTAACTGGGACAAGTCCCCATTCATCACCTGTAGTGCCTGGACATTGTAGTGGAACTGCTGAGGTCTGCAGGTCAGTTTCCCACTGTGACATCACGTGGGAAACTGAACTGCAGATTACCTCTGCAGTTCCACTATGATCTCTGGGCACTACAGTTGATGAATGGGGGCTTGTCCCCATTCATCACCTGTAATGCCCTGTATGCTTAGATAGAGAAACTCTAGAATACAGGGCACTACATTCATCACTTGTAGTGCCCGGACATTTTACTGGAACTGCAGAGGCCTATGCAGTTCTACTACAATGTCCGGGCCCATCACCTATAGTGCCCTGAGATCCCGCAATGACATGAGAATTCCCACGTCTGCACAGCCGCGGGAATCATATTGTCCTTGTGGGAAAAACTGTAAAAAAAAAAGTAAATTAAAAAAAACACAAACATTCAATAAATTACTTTAAAATTATTTTTATTATTTTTTTTAAACACAGTTTTTACAATTTTTTTTCCAAATTTTTACTATCGAATCACATGTTTTTCGGGATAAGTCTATCCAAATCCGAACAGCCATATTTGGGTCGAATATAAAGACAACCTGAATTCGAACACAAACACTATATGAGAACACAGGATACACAGGACTGCGTAATTCATTTTGAATGGTATCTTAATGTACCTAACTAAGTTACCTCACATCCTGCATGTAATAAAGCACAACACACAAATGGGAGCTATGTAATTATGTTTCATGTACACTTCCATCTCAGTATATTGGGTGAAACATGTCAGGAGAAAGGGTCTTTTTCTGTTATGAAATTATACTTTGGATCCATGATACTCATTTTCATTTAAGAAACAAAAAATGCTAGTGGATTTAGTAACCAATCATGAGAGAGAGACCAGGAGATGTCACTGATACGAGTGACTTCTTCATTACTGTTACACCTAAGGGGTAAAGGGATGTCCCAAACACAGAACAATGAACTGTCCGTGCACAATCAAAAAAAGGAACACATAAAGTGATCAACAAAGTGTCACAAAACTAACTCTGCTGGCACTATATAAACTGTGATGTGGGACTCACAGACCAGGCAGATCCACACATGTCACAGCTTGCAGTGTTACTGTGGTTCAGGTCTCATTTGTGGGCTCCCAAGTCCCATCATCCTCCTGAGCTGCCCATTCACGAACTAAATATAGAAAGACGCAGCTTTGCTAGAGATTGTGGGGCAGAATATGGATGGGACACGAGAAGGTACAGGGACAAGGGAGGGTGTCATGTGACCTGCAATCCAAGGGTTATTTATTATATACTAGCTGATAACCCGGCGTTGCCAGCGTATTTATTTATTGAAATCTTTTATTATACAGGAAAAAGAATCAAATAAAGCTATAGCGATTTTCTTCTCTAGAGTGTTTCATTTTTTTGGCTTTGATTACACTCGGCCAATTGCCTTAGGTTTTCTAGGAGGAATTATTACAGTCCAGAAATTGGTAAAAGGGTCCAAAAAAGTATGTAAAAATATAAGCTAAAGGCACTCTGTCACAGAGCAATACATACACCCATATATACATACATACATACATACATACAAGCTTGCAAATACACCTCTGACATATACCACAGTGCTGTATAAAGATTAGCAGTGCACTCACATGAGTCTTAGACATATGTCTAGCAATTTTGGTTTAAATGTCTTGCATTTCCGAGTGATGGTGGAACATAGGAAAATTGGAAATTTGGTTGAAATGTCTCCATGCATTTTTAGTAATGCCTTACTTTTCTAGGAGGCATTATTACAAGCCAGAAATTTGTAAATGAGTCCAAAAAAAGTATGTAAAAATATAAGCAAAAGGCACACTGTCACTCAGCAATACATACACCCATACACACATACATACATACATACATCCAAATATAGCTCTGACATATGGCACTGCGCTGTACAAAGGTGACTGGTGCACTCACATGAGACTCAGTCATATGTATAGCAAATTTGGTTGGAATGTCTCCATGCGTTTTCGAGTGATGGTGGAACATACACACACATGCATACATACATCCAATTTTATATATATAGATTTATATAGCTCTGACATATATCATAGTGCTGTACAATGAAACACTGAGCTAGACCCATCAGTCTGCTGACACTCTAATGTCCCCCCACAGTCACACACTATTATTATACATTTTTATACCTCTAACATATACCACAGCACTGTACAAAGATAAGCAGTGTCATATGTCTAGCAAGTCTGGTTTAAATGTCTCAATGCGTTTCCGAGTGATGGTGGAACATAGCAAGTTTGGTTGAAATGTCTCCATGTGTTTTCTAGTGATGACATGCACACATACATACATACATACAAAAATAGCTCTGACATATAGCACAGCGCTGGTGGAACATGCACACATACATACATACATACATATACACACACACATATACACATACATACATCCAATTTTATATATATAATTATATATATATATATATATATGTATATATATATATATATATATATATATATATATATATAAAAAGATTTATAAAGCTTTGACATATACCACAACACTGTACAAAGATCAGCGGTGTCATATGTTCAGCAAGTTTAGTGATGGTGGAACATACATACACACATACTGTACAACCAATTTTATATATATAGACTAGCTTTAATTTTAATTTGTCTTTTACAGGTTTTAAAAGTATAAGTACAATATACAATTAAATAAAATACAAATAAGTTAAATTAACCTAAATTAATGACATATGTTGCAATGCTGTTTTAAATGTTTTAATAAGAACATTGTGCTCATGAAACATCCTTTGTAACTTTAAGACAATCTGAAATTTTGTTCCTGAGATGTAGGTGCACCTCTGGTCAGTTTCTATTAGTACGTTTTCAATAAATTATAGTTGTAGAAATAAAGTACCAATCCCGCTTTATAGTAAATTGGCCTTTGCACCATGAATGTGGATGGAAATCCAGGCTGTTGAACAATTGATGTGGTCCCGAATGATGTCATTTGGAAACATGAGTTGTATTTTCTGATGTTATTAAGAAAATGCTTTGACTATTTGGGGTATTTGCTGATGTGTAATTCCAAAGTTCTTGTGGTGGTGTTTCTAGTTGGCAGAGTTTGACTTTCCCTTTTTTGCAGCAAATAACAGGAGACTCAGATTTAAACTTCCTGGCTTGACAGTAACTAAAAACCATTTCCATATTTACCATGCTAACACTTGCATGCTGCGAGTAGTCTTTATGTGGATCATAGTGGAATCCTTCCAATGCAAGCTAAAATGTTGTGCAGTCCGTGATCGTCTGGCTCTATCTCTCTATTCGTGTACTTGGGTCTCACGCTGTTGTACTGTCTCTGAAGCTCTAGATATAGTAGCTCTATCTCTGTTATCCTGTAGTTGGGCCTAATACTTTTGTACTGTCTCTGAAGTTCTGGATGTAGTAGCTTTCTCGCGCAGTGTGGCAAGTCTTCTATTCCTGTCCTCTGAATTTTCTTGTCTACGGTGTTGTTCAATTTTTTTTTTGCCTTTGATTACACTTGGCCAAAAACCTTAAGTTTTCTTGAAGGCATTATTACAGGAGGGAAAATTTGTCCAAAAAAAGTATGTAAGCAAAAGGCACACTGTCACTGAGCAATACATACACACATACATGCAAATATACCTCTGACATATATCACAGTGCTGTACAAAGATCAGCAGTGCATTCACATGAGACTGAGTCATATGTCTAGGAAGTTTGGTTTAAATGTCTCAATGCAATTCTGAGTGATGGTGGAGAATAGCAAGTTTGGTTGAAATGTCTCCATGCATTTTTTAGCGATCACCAAATATACCTCTGACATATAGCACAGCGCTGTACAAAGATCAGCGGTGAACTCACATGGGTCTGAGTCATATGTCCAGCAAGTTTGGTTGAAATCTCTCGATGCGTTTCCGAGTGATGGTGGAACATAGCAGTTTGGTTGAAATGTCTTGATGCATTTCCTAGTGATGACATATACACATACATACATACATACATACATATATAGCTCTGACATATAGCACAGCGCTGTACAAAGAAGACTGGTGCACTCACATGAGTCTCAGTCATATGTATGGCAAGTTTGGTTGAAATGTCTCCATGCGTTTTTGAGTGATGGTGGAACATACATACACACATACATACATCCAATTTTATATATATAGATTCATGATTTTATATATATAGATTCATATCTATATATCTGCATTTTGACCACATTACAGGTACTCTTTACAAAAGGGTCCACATATGCAAAGACTACCCGACCCTCATTGTAATGTTGACATGTTAAGGTTAATATAATAGTCACACATATTTATATTCCAGGCAAATGACACAGAAGGTGCTGAAGCCACTGGATCACCAAAAACTAATAATTATAGGAGAAGTTAAAATCTGTGTCCCAACTGGAAGGATTTAGCTTCTTTGTCTGTAATTGTCACAATTACAAATGAAGATGATGGCAAATCCAGAGCTTTGAGTTGTTACCACACTAGAAATTCAATGGAGACACTTGTTCAGTTTACACATTTTACCTATTTCATAATCAAATGAAAAAGGGAAGTTATATATAGTGCACCGAAAGTCCCCTATAAAGGCATCCTATGCTGGTAGAAATATGAAGGTTGCCAATCTTGACTTCAAATGCAGACATTAGCATTATTCAGTAGCGGTCTCTTTTAATTCCACAACCAGTTCTGCATAGTGTAATTACATGGAATGAACAGCAGGTGACAGCACAAGCTAAGGGTTCTATAAACATGAAGGAAATGTATTGCTGGAACATAAAATTATTATTATTATTATTATTATTATTATTAATAATAAACAGGATTTATATAGCGCCAACATATTACGCAGCGCTGTACATTAAATAGGGATTGCAAATGACAGACTAATACAGACAGTGATACAGGAGGAGAGGACCCTGCCCCGAAGAGCTTACAATCTAGTAGGTGGGGGAATTTCACACACAAAGGATGTGAGATATGTAATGTGGGAAGTAGTGATGGTTTCAAATGACAGAAGAAGCCGGGTAGGCAAGTTTGAAAAAATGGGTTTTGAGTGCTCTTTTAAATGAGCAGAAAGTAGGAGCAAGCCGAATAGGACGAGGAAGACCATTCCAGAGAGTTGGAGCAGCTCTAGAAAAGTCTTGTATTCGTGCGTGTGATGAGGTTATGAGTGAGGAAGTCATTAGTAGGTCATTGGAGGAGCGGAGAGAGCGGCAGGGGGAGTATTTTTTAACCATGTCAGAGATGTAAGTGGGACAATAACTGTGTAGGGATTTGAAGGCAAAGCACAGGAGCTTAAATTTGATTCTAAGGTGAAAAGGAAGCCAATGGAGAGAACTACAAAGAGATGTAGCGGAAGAGGAGTGGAGGGAAGGATGGATGAGTCTGGCTGCAGCATTCATGATAGATTGTAGAGGAGAGAGTCGGGTTAGTGGAATACCAGCGAGAAGGATGTTACAGTAGTCCAGACGAGAAATGATAAGAGCATGTACAAGGAGTTTGGTGGTCTCAGGGGACAGGTAGGGGCGGATTTTGGCGATGTTGCGTAGGTGAAAGTGACAGGACCTGGAAATGTTCTGAATATGGGGGGTGAATGAGAGGTCCGAGTCAAAGGTGACACCAAGACAACGTGCCTGAGGGGAGGGCCGAATAACAGTGTTGTTAACAGTTAGATATATGTCAGGGGGGGATTTGGAATTTGAGGGGGGGATGATGATGAGTTCTGTTTTATCCAGGTTGAGTTTCAGGAATCGGTCAGACATCCATGATGAGATAAAATGCATGAGATAAAATGCAAAGTTCTGATGTAAAAAAAATGTAAAAAGCAGAAAAACAGGAATATAAGTGTTTTGTCAAGGATAAGAACTTCAGAAAATCTGTTTTTTTTTGTTTGTTTTGTTTTTAATAAGTTTTTATTCACGTTTTACAAAGAAAAGTGTACAATTTCAAATCTTACATTCCAACTGTACATTCAAAAGCAAAAAAAAAAACATTTATACATCAAGGTTAAGCTTTGATAGTGGTCATTGTCACCTAAATCTAATGTCCAATCATGTTGAGATAAAAGAGAGAACGAGTCACTACCCTTAATTGATAACTCCTGGAATTATTTAATTCAAATGTTCTCAACATCTTCGATAGCTATGAATATTGTCCATGTCTAGCGGGCGGTAGCTTTTCCCCATTGTTATATTTAAAGGGGGGGTATCCCCCTTCAGGGTTGATATCTCACCCTGGGAACATAGGAATGCTGCTAAAGTCAATATATACCCATGAAAGAGAATCCATAAACAGGTAGAAACAGGGAAAGGGGTTGGGGGGGGGGGGGCAAGTTATATCACATCATTATATTGGTGTACCCAATTGGTTTCTTCACTCTTAATAAAAACTTAATGCATTAAACATGTACGATCCCACCCTACTGGCATATTTTATTCGATCCAGGGAGACCAAACCTTGGGAAAACGAGACATGGAGTTGGTAAGTATAGCTTTCATTTTTCATTTACCACGAACCAGGACATCTTATGCTTGACTTGGCTATAGTGGGGGTGGCTGACCACCAGGCTCCTGCTATCACTATCTTAGCTGCCGTAAATAATTGAGTTAATAGACAGAATTGTACTGTAGTGCACACCTCTGGTTTCAAGTTAAGCAGTGGCTCTGCCGGGCGCTTGGGAAAAGACCTTTCCACTAACGTGTATGCTATTTGATATACATGGGTCCCATACCTTTGCAGTTTAGGCCACATTCACTGGATGTGATATAGAGTACCAGGTGAATCACAGCCACGAAAACACGTGTGACTTTGTCAGGCTTTATTTTAGCTGGCCTTACTAAGACCATGTACCAACGCATCAGCAATTTCTAATTCACTTCAACTGCCCAAGCATTGATGCTACAGTGAGATGTAGTGTCCTACACGTGCTCCCATTTCTCCTGTCTCAAAGATACAGCCAAGTCCCCCTCCCAGAGGCTCACATAGGAAAAGGGTGCAGAGGTACGAATTTGTACCAGAATATCATATATTGTCGATACCACTCCTTTTGCCTGAGGATTGTGGGTGCCCAGGCGCTCAAAGGTCGATAGGGTACCCACAGGGGGGACATTTTCAGTCTGGTATGTAAAAAATGGGAGATTTGGAGCTGGAAGGACTCTGAGTATGGGACCTGATGTTGTTCACGAAATTAAGTTTAAAAATTGAAAGTTTTATAAAGGTTGTGTTCTATCCACTATCAAACCTTTGCGGATGTTCCAGTCCCGGTGGAAACAGTGGATTGCCAATTATAGTAGACAGTAGGAAATGCTTAGATTCCAAGCCTCTAAATTACTGTGCAGAGTCCCAAATCTGGACAGAATACCTGAGTAACGGATTGGATATAATAAGACGTACCCTGGGGGGGGGATCCACAATATAATCTCAATTGAAACCGAGGCAATTTCTCCAGCTTCAGTAGAGACCCAGTGAGGAGGTCCAGATTAAACATGGTATGCTGTAAGAGTTGCAAACTGAGCTGCTGCGTAATAGGATGAAAGGTGGGTTACAGTGGTTTATACAGCTCTCTGAGATGCTTATGAAATGTGTGCAAAATAGGTACGGAGTTACTCGTGCCATTTACCTAAGGACAATAGGGAGTGAAGTGGCCATCGGGCTGGCATAGCCGTCTAGCCAACATTGAATGGGACTTGTTGCTATACAGATAGAATTTGTTTTTCAACTAGCGACATAGTGCATAAATTCAACTGCGTTTGGATAGATTCTAGGCACCTGTCCACTTCCATTGTAGGGGTGGCCGAAAATTGGTTACGCAAATCCCTGTATTTATGTTCCAGTTGGGCAATTTGCGTTAAACAAAAATATGATCAATACGTGACAGTTGTTGATGTGGGTGGGAGAAGTGAGTGTAATCTAATTTCGAAGGGTGTAGTTCCCTCCACAAATCCGCCAACATCATCAGCAGCGAAAGATAGCCAGAAGTTTATGGGAGGTAGCTGCCTCTTTATATTGCATAGTGAGATATTGCAAACTTTTTTTATCTAGCCAGGGCATAAGGGTTGCATTCAAGTCCCCGCACATAATTTAACCTCACTGCATATGTTTCTGAATGAATTATTGGCTATCATTCGGGGCATAGTAGGTGATCAACATCACTTTGGCATTGTTTAAGTTGTCCACTAGGATAAGTAAATGCCCATCAGGGTCTGCTATTTGCTTATCCAACGTAAAAGTTACTGACTTGCGAAAGCCAATGATTACCCCTCTCTGGTTCATGGATGCACCGCTGGGTAAGAGCCGTGGAAATATTTGGGACAGGAGGAAGAAGAAAAATGTGTCTCCTGTAAGCACACACATCTATTATACAAAAAAGACACCCTTGAAGGGTTATAGAGTATTGCTTCTCAGGTCACCCTGTCTGGTGAGCGTGGCTGACCAGCTGCTGCAGGAGAGGAACCGATGTGATGCTCCGGGCAGGGACGTAGGTGGTGGTGTTTTTAGTCGCTCAGATGCATCTTCTGTGGGTGGTGTGGTGGCCGAAGGATTGAAAGCGGTCATGTGCCTCTGAAACTGTGGTAATCACCTGGTTTTTCCCATTGAAAAAAAAGATTAGCTTGAAAGGATAGCCCCATCTGTACATTATCCTCTGATCTTGAAGGATGCGCAGGTACGGTTTAAGTTCCTTTCGACGCAAGAAAATGGCTGGGGCCAGGTTAGCAAAAATCTGGTAAGCAGACCCTGGAAAGACGGTGGCTCTTTGGTGCAGGCAACTTGTAGCAATTTATCTTTAGATCAATAATAATGGAATTTTACTACAATGTACCGTGGGGGCCATCGGTCTTGTGTTTGGTTAGGGTACAATGGATGCGCTCAAATTCCAGCTTTTCAATTGGTATTTCAGAACACAGCTCCTGAAAGTCTACAATAGATTTTGGGAGCCCCCTGATCCTCAGGTATGAGCGACAAGATCTATTCTCCAGGTCTTCCAATTTTTAGTGTAGTACCTGAATTTCTTGCTTTAGGTGGTACAGATTCTCTTTATGGCCCTCAAGCACTGTAGTTCAAGTTGCACAGTGCGATGGCATAAGTCCCTCAGTCCTTTAGAAAAATGATAGGTAATTTTCATAGTTGTAGCATCCAAGGCAGAGTGCAGTATTGCCTGAAATTTTGCAGCACGCTCTCCTGATCAGAGAGAGGCTGCTGTGACCCAGTGACAGGGTGATATATGGAGTGACTGAAGTTGGCATACAAAAATCAAATTTGCAAAGGAAAAGGTTTAGGCTTTACCAGCCTATGACTCCTACCGTTTTCTGTTCCATTGCTGCAGCCTGTCGGGCTTTTCAGTAGTAATAGGTGTATGTGTTCCCCATGCATGCTGTGGTTACATTCTCAGTCTACAGGGCTCAGCAGTAATGTAGAGGTCAGAGGACCAAACCACGATGTATGGCAGGGGTACAGGCATCTAACTCTCACAGAAGTGCTGAATTCTGCATGAGTCCGACACAGGCTGCAGAAGTGGAGCAGAGGGAAGGTAGAGTAGAGTAGAGTATAATACCTAATAATTATCTTCTTACAATACTTTAAAAATTCACTCTTTAATGAAACTTTATCTTAAATATTTTTCATTCTCACAAGGGTTTTCTATTAGACCCCTGATGTCAATTCTCTCTCTCTACTTACTGTTGAAGCCAACAGCAAAGATTAATCAGCTTCTAGCCCTGACATGAATTACCCATTTAGTTATTTATTTTCTTTTTTTCCTTTTTTCACTTTATCGAAAGCTTTTAGTTTAGTTTTTAAAAAAAGAGCCCATGCCAGTGCCCCTGGATACAAAACTGACCTCCTCTCCAGCACTGTTCTTTGCAGTAACTTTTCTCTGCCACAAGATGTACCTAGTCTTCTTTGTGCATTGACTACTGCACCCCGTGGGGCCCTGCACTCACATTGTGTAATCATTCAGAGAAGGTTGCTGATGTCATAATCTCCTATTTAATGTACAGCGCTGCATAAAATCTTGGTGCTATATATATATATATATATATATATATATATATATATATATATATATATATATATATATATATATATCCTGTTTATTAATATTATCATTAATAATAATAATAATAATAATAATAATCTCAGCACTCAGGACTGAAGACCTAGAAAGGGTGCATGTTGAAAGTTTGAGTGAGAAAATCCTGATAAAAACAATCAATATCTTTGGCAGAGCTTGGTGAATCAATGCTACCCTTTTTCTGCTACTCTCTAGGTGTGAGGGCTCTGTAGAATGGAGTTATAGTGCCTGTCCTCCATATCTAAATTCTGTTTGAAGATAAGAGGTATTTTTGGAACTTCTGCTTGTGCAATAAATTGAGCATGTAAAGCAGATAAGACAGGAATTGCAGTTCTGCATGGTCACATGGTGGGAGATCACTATATAATAAAGTCTTAGGCATTGGCTGGCCATGCTAAGTAGTGTTTTGTTGTTTCTAAGTTGCGTGCAGATCTCATAGAAATATCCATGTATTCATTTATATGAAGAGTTACCAACAGTGCTTCACTACAGGAGGAAACTGGTAGGTGGATCTGAGTTTGTCCCAAATTGGAGAAATAAGAAACTTAAGGTGTTATTATAGGATACACAAAATAGAATTCTTCAGCAGATTAACATGTGGTGGTATCTTATTTTAAACAGGGCTTTTACTTAAAAGTCCAAAATGGGTCTCGTGAACCATTTTTGCTAGGAATTATGATTAAAAATTCTACTCTATTGGTATTAAAACTGTAAGACCTGCTGAGAACAATTACAAAAATATTGGACAGGTAAAAAAGTGACATTTTCCATTATTGTGTTTAGCTGGAGTTCTCCTTCATGATGTTTTATGGTGTCTCAAAGACTTCCAGGAATGAATGAATGAGACATGTCATTATTGTTACATACGTGAGTTATTTCAGAACAACCTTCTGGGAGTCTCTGTGTCTAAGGCCGCTGACGCTAATCACTATTTGCACTGCAATGTTTGCAGAGGACAAACTTATTAGTACAAAGAATTTGTAGTGCAACTTACAACAGTCACATGCCTTGTGGGAAGATCAGAATACTTTGACCTTTCTAACACGTTCTTCAGTTGCTTGGATGACCCCAACTAAAGAATGATCTATTGTGTCACTACTTGGGGCACAATTCTAGGAGCTCAGGAACAATTTACAGAACATTTGTACCTGGCATCTGTACTGTAAGCATCTTGGGAACAACAAAATGCAGCAAGCTTGTAAGCAGTTGTTAGGACACTTGGTTGGGTTCCCTTTAAGAGAGTAGAGTATTCTGAGAGGTCCTCCGAAAAGGATAATATGGAGTTGGGTCAAAAGGCATAGGAGAAGAGTGTAAATTTATTTTATCCCGCTGATTTGGAGAACTGTTACATCTTCTGCAATTGGGCTCCTGGTAGGAGGTGCCATGCTCTTGTGGAGAAAAGGAATGGCCACATTAGGAAGTGAAAGGATCAGCATTTAGAGTGATTCTTTAAAATAGGAGAAATCTGGACACAGCAGCAGTTATGTTTCATTTTGAAACCATTATTACAACTAGGAAAACTGTTGTGCAATGTTGTAATACAACAATGGAATTGCACTGCAAGGTGGTTAGGGGTAAACATGTTGGGTTTCTGGTTGCCCATCTCCCTGGGAGCCTAAAACTGCACTCTCTCTGCTCTTTCATTCTCCTTATTTCTCTGTCTGTGCTCCTGCACCTTTTTACTTTACTGATACTCTCTGGTGACATCTCACCCAACCCTGGTCCCCCCCCCCACAGCCTCCTCCTTTCATATACTCTCAGCAAGACACTCCCTTCTCCTAACCTCATACCCACTCACCTTACCCATAAGTCCTTACCCCCTCTCTCTGGCAGTCTATGGAATGCCAGATCTGTTGGCAACAAATTAACCTCCATACACAACCTTCTCCTTTCTAAGTCTCTGAACTTTCTGGCTCTCACTGAAACTTGGCTTTCCTCCTCTGACTCTGCCTCTGCTGCTGCTCTCTCCTATGGAGGCCTGCACTTTACACATACCCCCAGACCTGGCAACAAAGTAAGGGGTGGTGTGGATCTCCTTCTCTCACCTAACTGTACATACAGAGTCCTTTCTACCCCACCCTCTCTCATTTTCACTTCATTTGAAGTCATCTCTGTCCGACTCTTTAGCCCCTTACCCCTCATTGTTGCTGTTGTCTACCGACCCCCTGGCCCAGTATCACAATTTGTGGATAACTTTGCATCCTGGCTCCCACACATTCTTTCCCATGACCTGCCCACACTATTCCTTGGTGATTTTAATGTTGCAATGGATGAGCCCAACCTTCCCTCCTCAGCCAAACTGCTCTCCATTACCTCCTCATTTGGACTCATACAGCACATCAATGGCCCCACACACATAGCCGGACACACTTTAGACCTGGTATTTTCTAAACTCTGCAACCTCACCCTCCTTGACAACTCACCATTTCCCCTCTCTGATCATAACCTTATCACTTTCAACCTATCAAACCCTTGCCCTCCCTTGCCACATCCCAGACTTGGTCAATGGCAGAGAGATATCCATAACCTTGACCACAACCTTTTCTCAAACTGCCTTGCGTCCCTAACCCCCTCCCTCTCCAAAATCACCTCCCCAGATGAAGCTGCCACCATGTTAAACCACTCTCTTTCCCTGGCTTTGGATAATGTTGCTCCTGCCACCTTCCGCTACCCCCGCCCTGCCAACCCCCGACCCTGGCTCAACAACCACACCAAACAGCTACAAAAGTCTGTTTGTGCAGCTGAGTGCAAGTGGAGGAAATCTGGCCTCAGCGCTGACTTCATGGACTACAAAGCCAAGCTACAAAGCTTTAACACAGAGCTCACTGTCACCAAGCAAAATTATTTCTCTGCAGTCATTTCCTCTCAAGCCTCCAACCCACGCAACCTCTTCTCTACAATTGACTCCCTCCTAAACCCCACACCTGCTCCCCCCACAACATCCTTCTCTGCCCAAGACATTGCCACCTATTTTAGAGATAAAATAGACAAAATCAGACATGATGTCTCTGCCCACCGAACCACTCCAACTATACCCACCCCTTCCACCTTTAAATCATCACTGGCCTCCCTCAGCCCTGTTACTGTGGATGAAGTCTTAACTCTTCTCTCATTATCTCCGTCTACTACATGTCCACTTGACCCAATTCCCTCTGACCTACTCCGTGCCCATTCCTCCACCCTGGCCCCTGCCCTAACCGAACTATTCAACCTCTCCCTTTCCACTGGTAAATACCCCTCAGCTTTTAAACATGCCATAATTCTCCCTATCCTAAAGAAACCCTCACTGGACCCCTCCCTACCCTCCAACTACCATCCTATCTCCCATATGTCTCCAAACTTCTTGAACGCCTTGTCTGCAAACGACTCACCCATTACCTAAGCACCAACTCTCTCCTTGACCCCCTCCAGTCTGGTTTTAGAGCTGCCCACTCCACTGAAACTGCCCTTACTAAAGTGGCCAATGACCTCATCAGAGCGAAGACTCTAGGCAACTTTTCCCTGCTCCTTCTCCTTGATCTTTCCTCTGCTTTTGACACTGTTGATCACCCCCTTCTAATACAAATCATGCACTCCATTGGTATCTGTGACACTGCTCTCTCTTGGTTTGCTTCCTATCTGTCTGACTGCTCCTTTCAAGTTTCTTTCAATGGTAACTCCTCCTCACCCACTCTCCTCCCTGTTGGTGTTCCCCAAGGGTCAGTCCTTGGACCGGTTCTCTTTTCTCTGTACACCTCCTCTCTCGGTAGTCTCATATCCTCCTTTGGCTTGCAGTTCGATCTGTATGCTGATGACACTCAAATTTATCTGTCCACCCCTGACCTGTCTCCCTCAGTCCTGGATAAGGTCTCATGCTGCATGTCAGCCATCTCATCATGGATGTCTGACCAATTCCTGAAACTCAACCTGGATAAAACAGAACTCGTCATCATCCCCTCCTCAAATTCCAAATCTCCCCCTGACATTTATCTAACTGTTAACAACACTGTTATTCGGCCCTCCCCTCAGGCACGTTGTCTTGGTGTCACCTTTGACTCGGCCCTCTCATTTACCCCCCATATTCAGAACATTTCCAGGTCCTGTCACTTTCACCTACGCAACATCTCCAAAATCCACCCCTACCTGTCCCGAGACCACCAAACTCCTTGTACATGCTCTTATCATCTCCCGTCTGGACTACTGTAACATCCTTCTCGCTGGTATTCCACTAACCCGACTCTCTCCTCTACAATATATCTTGAATGCTGCAGCCAGCCAGCTTCCATTTCACCTTAGAATCAAATTTAAGCTCCTGTGCTTTGCCTTCAAATCTCTACGCAGTTATTGTCCCACCTATATTTCTGACTTGGTAAAAAAAATACTCCCCCTGCCGTTCTCTCCGCTCCTCCAATGACCTACTAATGACTTCCTCACTCATAACCTCATCACACGCACGAATACAAGACTTCTCTCGAGCTGCCCCGACTCTCTGGAATGGTTCCTCGTCCTATTCGGCGTGCTCTTACTTTCTGCTCATTTAAAAGAGCGCTCAAAACCCTTTTTTTCAAACTTGCCTACCTTGTCTTCTTCTGTTTTTTGAAACCACCACTACTTCCCACTACTACATATCTCCCATCCTATTGTGTGTGAAATTCCCCCTACCTACTAGATTGTAAGATCTTCAGGGCAGGGTTCTCTCCTCCTGTATCACTGTCTGTATTCATCTGTCATTTGCAATCCCTATTTAATGTACAGCACTGCGTAATATGTTGGAGCTATATAAATCCTGTTTATTAATAATAATAATAATAATAATAATAATACACAACTAGTATGTTGGTGTATGGCCCCACAGGTACTACGGCTTAATAGAATAAATAGTGTAAAATAAAACAGCTTAGGCTGATTAAGCCAGAGCTATTCCCCACAGTACCTCTTCTCCACCACAACAGGTTCTCAGTGGTCCTGAATCCCTTTATTCACAAGGTATGGATGCAGAGAATAGCACTGATGTCATCAAATTGTGATGGTTGTTTCCTGCATTAAAGAGGACCAAGCAAGGAAAAAAATTGCACCATGCCCTGACAATGTGCATCCATGCTGTTGAATTTTGTTCTTTAATAATTTGTATCATTTTCAGGATTTTTTCAAAGTGTTTTGTTGGAATTCACCTGTACACTATTAGAATAAGGGTTATATATTTCTGACTAGGAGTCTGATTATTAACACTTGCAACATTTCCTGTCTATTCATGGCAATTTCCTGCATATTGTGCACTACATTAGTCCTGAAAAACATCTTATACAGGAAGTTTTCTCATGGCTTGCCACAATGGGGTCTAGTTTGAAACAGGTTCTCACATATCCTGCATTTCATCTTAACAAACGCCTTTCGTTTTTCAAGAATATATAAATTTTACTGTCACTTTTCTCTATACCAAGGATGATGGGAGGTATTGCTGTCTCTGTTGCCTTTCCAATGTCATTTCGTCAGTGCTGTACAGGGGAGGGCAGATGATTGTGCTACAATGGCAGTCAAAAGACTTTAGCACTGCCCCCAAGGTTGACAGGTGTGGGAGCCAGAGGGGGTCATGCTTAGCAGCATGGGGTGATGGCAATGTGCTCCATGAGCCAATAGACAGGAAAAGTGGGTGACAGCAGGAGGGATCTTTGTTAAGAGTTGCAGAGAAAGCTTGGGTAGGTGTGTAGATGTTTCTTGTGTGTGTAGGGAGTATTTCTTACAGCAGATGTTTTGGATGGTCCAAGGACAGTGGGAGTGGGACCTGCAGGTTACAGTGACACTGCCAGTGGTGACTCCTCTCCTGGTTTTCCTTATTTTTTATCCTGGGGGTGGATATTCTGCTGGAAGACCCACTGATTTCTATTTACACTCCTGGCTGGACTAAAGTCTATTGACAATCATTCTGTGTAAATTTAATACTTTTCGAATAATGTGACTTCATGAAGAAGTATAATTAGACCACTAGGAGGAGTTGAGAATTTACAGCCAGCAGACTCTCAGGTTTAGAAATAACATGATCCCTGTAAGACTGTATACAGGTAGGAGACCTGCTGTACTAAAGAAATAAAAAATTCAAATCCACAAAACTTAAAATCAGGTTGTTTTAAAATATATCTCTACCCCTATAAAAATAAATGCAATGGAGTAGGATAATCCACGAAATATCCAGCTTAGCTGAAATACCTAAATGCACATACCCTACTTACAAAAAAAAAAAATATTTATCATTTGAGGTCTATGTACAAAGCAGTAACTCTGCTAATCGAGTCACTCATTTATTAGGAGAAAATGTAACACAATTATTTCTATTTTAAGAAGAATTTATTCCTACACATCCCAAGTTGCCTAACTAGATTTACCTGTAAATTGCCATTTGCTACAGGTAAAAAAAAACTGTTTACTAAACACATTTCCATTAGGATTTTAGGAATATCCTGCTCATTTTCACTGAAGTCTCTTTCTAACCTTAATATATCCTTTTTGTATAAAGAATGCTTGGGCATTTCACCCACTCACAGGCTTCTTATAACTAGGTATAGGTTTTTGAATATTCATGCTTGATTTTTACCACTACTTGTTAGAGGGCATTACCCACCACATTCTGTCCAAATAATTGGCATTGTCATTGGCATGGCGAAGGAGGGGAAATATCCAAAAGCCTGGCTATTCTAGATAACGTCAGTCCTAAAATTCTGAGACCTATATAAGGCCACCTTAAAGTTCGTCTGTCATTAAGGGGGTACAGAAACCACCACCATCGGTCCTGCTGTTAATAGACTGGCTGTATTACCCTTATACTTGCATACCTAATACTTTTAAAGCGCAGACCTGGAACATGCGTTTAATTACTATGGATTTAAAAGGTTTGAGAATTCCTTCAGGTCAGCAAGTGTGAGCATATTCAAAACCAAATAATGTGAACATGTGGCTCGTCACTGACATCTGTGGCTATGTGGAGCAATTAATACTCAAAGCTTATAGCAGAGGCATTGAAGTCTCTATCTATTACCAGTTGCGTGACATTTCATCATATCACACTCACCTACTTCCTATTCTTGCTCTAATGCCTTACAGTGAACATGTGGCCCATCACTGACATCTGTAGCTTCATACCCTGTGGAGCAATTCTCAAAGTTTACAGCAGAAACATTGACTTATCCATATCTTTTCAGCTCAGCTTCACTTGCTCTTGCTATAAGAGCTCTTGTTGCATATTCACCTTTGAGATTAAGACTATGACTATGATTATTGCTATGTTTGAGAGGGGACAGGGTGATTTATTTTTACATATGACATATATTGCTATTTAGGGATGTTTGTAAACTTGTCTGGCAACAGATTCAATTTAGGAATGTTAGACCCAAAATGTTCTATAACATTTAAACAAAATCAAATATGTTTTGATTTACCAGTTATAATGAAGATCAGGGTTCTAGGAATGTTGGTAAACAGTAGCCGGTATGTTAGAATGGCTTTTTTCCCAACTTATGTTAAAGTTTTTTTAATTTTTTAGTTTTTGTAATGATTTTAACTACATCCATTTTTTAATATTCTTCTCTATCACATGGGATTTCTCTTCTTTAAACACAATTCAGAAGATGTGGGGAAAAAAAGAGACACAGCACAGCAAACTCAGTGTGTTTGTAGCCATTTATACAGTTGATGGATATTTTAGACTAGCTACAATAACCGTTGTCTCTTGTCAGCAAAGCTATTAAATAGCAGGGCTCCTTTCAAAAAAGTTAAACATGACAAACCCTTCAACAAAAACAAGAGATAGACTCCTCCCACCCTGATTCTCCCATCAGAACAAGTTGGTCACAAACCCAACCTTTCCTTTTTTTTACCATCACAAAGATCGCCAGATATTGCGCTGCAATCTACTGTAGACCTCTTTGGCAATGAAAAGGTTAAACTGATGCAAGAAGGACCTGCAAAGTGGTTAATGCGGAGCAGTGATTTTTTTTCTTTTTTTAAATATTTTTCAAACACATACAATAATTTAAAATATATAATTTCTTATTATTCCATATTTGTTTTTTGTCTTGGTCAGCAAATGAAACAAAAGCTTTGGCAAAACAATTTTGACAAATTGAAAGTGGTGACATCAGTGCTCCCTGGAGGTTTTAGAGGGAATTTCAGGACAACCTCAGTCGATAACGCCAGGCTTTGTACATCACCTAATGTTGTGCTTGGTACTGGGCTTAGGTGACACAGCTGGTTACAGAAAAAGAGACTTTTTACTGAAATGGTCAAGTCAGTCTATACCCATCCAACCATGCCTATGTACATCGCCACTTAGAAAAGGTTGTTAGAAAAATAAACGGTAAAGGAAGGGATAAAAGTGAAGACGAGAGAGGGAAGGAGCGAGAGAGAGAGTTGACAGACCAACTACAAAGAGAAGCAAGTTCACCAAGATGAATTGACTGATGTAAACTAAATTGGTTTAGATATAACTTTCAACCACAAAGTCTATTTGACTGATATGTAATAAAGTTTGCAGAGAGCGTTGGTTGCTGGTCCAGTAGGTTTGGATTCCACAGTCGGCACTATCCAAGATAAAACTGCTCGCCAAATAGCTACATGATTGAACAGGAAGAGAGTGGATTACGAATCTGGCAACTGCAAGCTGCACCACAGTACTGGCGGAAGGTTTGGTAGCAGCTGCGGTCTGCTTCGCTGCTCCATTGCACTGGGTTGGCCGTGAGGGCTTCGGCTGGTAGCCGGTTGAGGATGCTGGTGTTGACAGCAAGGGCGGCTAGGCCATAGTCTGTAAAGAGCACCGTTTCCCGTTTGCAGGTAGGGCAGGAGATAAATTTGTACTTCGGACATGATTCATAAAGGATCTGAAGGCATTCCTCGCAGACAGAGTGTAGACAAGACAAGATACGGGGCCTCTTGTTGGTGAAATTGTACATGTGACCACAAGTTGGGCACTCTAAAGGCTCACATGGAGTGGACGGATGCAGCACATATTGGTTTACAATGACCTCATCAGATGGAGTTTTACGATGGTAACAAATCTCTGTGCTTGCCTTCCGCTGCCCAGGGTGGATCTTCTCTCGCCGTGGTGGTGGGGGTGTCCTGGGAAGCCCCACAGTGCCTGGAGTGCCCTCTAGACTGGGCATCTCCCCACAGGCCTGGTTGACAATAATTTCTGAGTCTGAAGGCCAGGCCCGCTTGGCAACTAGAGGTGGCTCCTTCCGTGAAGGAGGGCCATACCGTGTCTGAGAGTTCTGACACTCAGAAAACTTCTCTGCCTGTATGATCTTCATGGCCTCCATTTTGATGATCACCTGTTGCCCTTTTAGACAGGACATAAGAATTTTTTTCACATTACTGTCCGCAACTTTGTTTTCTCCTAGAGCCCCCTGCATGTGGCTTGTGGAACGTGAAAATGTTTTAACACTTATAAATATATGTTTGGCAAAATGTTGCTTCTGGAGAAGCCTTGATTAGCAGGTTGACCTAAAAAGATGTCCATGCTCTCTCTCTCTCAACCAAAGCTAATACCAGGTGATACAAAGAAAGGTGTCTAGTCTCCAAATAAAATACAATTGTAAAGGTGTTGTGCAAGGTCCAGAATCCAAAAATGCCAAGGACTCACAGTGTTTTAAACTTGTAATCCATTATCTGTTTTTAGATATCTCCACTTCTTGAACTTATGGAGAAGATGCAGGTCCCCAAACCCAAATTTTCTAGGCAAATCTGTTCCGTGCAGACAGGCTTATTTGTACAACAACATCACTTCAAGGGCGTTGTGTACCTTATGAGGAGGTGCTCCACCTCTTTGTGCTTTATTGCCATTTGTGTGCAAGGCTGGAGAGAGGCTTAAAAATGTTTTAACAAATTCTTTTCTTCTGACTGCCTCCTTCGCTCCCACTAACAGGTCAGTTGCATTCCAGGAGGCTGAAGATCTTTGTGCAAGGTTGGCATGAGTTAGATGTATATACAGATGTCTGTTTTAAGTCTCAGGGTAAGAGGTGGAGTCAGGAAACCTTGCTGAATCTAGTTGAATTATTCAATAAAGAAAGATCTGTGTCTTCCTTTGTCAATTATTACCTCATCTACTGGCAAATTGTCACGTAAGGGACCTTTTCTTTCTGTGAACACCTGTGCAAAAATAATAAGGAGAAAGTTAAGGTAAAGGGCCAACAGGCATAAAAAAATTGCAAACCTTTCTAGTATTTAAAAACTTTTTATAACATTTGTGGATAAATATGTCATATTTGCAGAGACTAAGACACCAGATTATTGTCTTATTTTATTTTCTTGGCAAGTTTTGTAGGTCATGCTGTTATTTTGTTTTTCTATACTTTGTCCCATAAAGTATATCTGGCCCAAGATCTTAACTATTAAATGATAATACTTCATTGAATTCCTTTGTTGATTATTTTATTTAATATTAATACTTTATATGCAATCAGCCCTATTACCTAAAACTATCTTGATATCTGCTTTTATTTATTAACCCCTTCACATGAATCCAGACTGGAAGAAGAGGAGGCAATGCTACTGGCAAGTTAGATACTTCTTCATGCTAACAGGGGAAACTGGCAAAGTTAGCAGCAATATTACTTTAGTGTGTTGCTGCTCCTTCACAGTCCAATCAGAAAGCTTGCTGCTGGAAGGGGACACCAATGTCTTTCTAAAGTCTAACGGAGGTAGAGGTGTTAGCCTTTTGGCTGTGCCGTCTATCAAAGGTCACTGGGTCCCAAATGTTTCTGGACAGAATTATAAAACCTTTGGCTAATAAGCCAGGTCATATATGAGCTGTGAATTTAGCTGCTTGCCTTGAAACCTACTATTAGCACAAGGTCAGTAAAAGCATATGGCACAAGCAGCATGTGAATTTTTGTTTTATGTAAATAAAGTATCAAAATATTCAACAGAAAGTTTTAGGACAAACAGATAACAAAAGTTTCACTTCCTTTTATCTTTGAAGACTGTTTACCTGCCAGCTCATCCCCACTTTGTTGGCGTGTGAAAGTTGCAGCTTTCGATATGCATATATAAGTTGTAATTTAGAGAAATTCAGAAGAGAAATCATCACTGAATTTGGGAAAGTTGTTTTAGGGGCTGGTAAATATTACAATTAAGGGCTAAACTCAAAATGAGAATTTGGAACAATATTATTAACTTCTGTAATAATGCTAAATTACATACACTGGGGAATGAGACATTATAGTTTTGCTTTTTAATGGGAGAAACTTTTTTTTCTTTTCATTTGAGAGAAACTGGGAATGTAGGTACAGATATCTCATCGCCTCAATGTACACCTTGAGGGCTTTAAAGAATGGCTCTACATTTTAGTTTTAAATGGAAAGTTTATATGTTTATAAATATATAGAACAGTGTTTCTTGACCATTTTTTTACATAGGGGAACCCTTCAAATAACTTTCAGGTCTTTGGGGAACCCCTGCTATAATTACTATATCCACAACTCACACTACATTAGTGTAATGGTTAGTGAGAAGAATTAATCTTACATTGGTGATCATTGAGAAGAATATCACCTGTACAGATCAGGCCAAAAAGATCATTGGTATCAAAATAGATGGTCGGAAAGGCCAACGGAACCCTGATTGAGAAACAATGGTATAGACCTGTAGTTCAGGATTGAATAGGGAAAAGGTTATCTTTTTCTGTCTTTATCTGCTTGCAGGATCTAGGAAACCGGAAATCTGAGATTACTTCTAAAAAAGTGAGAAAATTCCCCTTGTACAGCTGCAACTGGTACACATCTCTTGGAAGATGCACCTTGTTCTGGCAACAACCCACAAATTTCAAAATGTTCCATCATTTTTGCTCTCAGCACATATGGGTCAGATGGAGAGGGTGGATCTATGTTAAAAAACATGACAATGATTTCACCCATTTTCCAAATGTCCCAGGAACTGCCCAGTAAGCCCAAAAAAACAATAGCCAATATGGAAACCCCTCACACTCCATAAGTTTGAGCAAATCTATTGTATGCTCAAATTCCAAGGTGGTCAGCTTTACTAATGACCAGATTCTTCCGTAATGGCCAGATTCTTCCGTAACAAGTCCTTTTAGAACGGGGATTGTGAGAAATAGTTCTTTTTTTAACTTTGATCCCGTGTGTCACCGGGACTTGTGTGCTTCTGTCACATAACAATTAGTCAACAAAGTTGGAACGTCCTGAGTCTTCAGGAACATGGCAGGAAATTTCACAAGCCAGTTCCAAGTTCTGGAATAAAAGTTCCATGACACTGGAAAAACTTTGGCTGTGCTCGTCTCATCTGTTAACAATAAGTGGTGATCATAGCAGTAATTGTACCCTCCTATGTGCCATAGTGACCCCACCTGTTACTGGAAATATTCTGACTACATCACCAGCAGCTAAACTGGTTTATCCAACGTTAGGGAGAGTAGAGGTGTGCCACTAGGAAATGAAAATGGTTGTATTAGCTTTAAGTTTTATCTCTGTTTTATTTCTTTATAGATCCAGTGTGCCTCTTTCCTATTGTTAATTTTGCCAAAACACACAAAAACACACACAAGTGCAGTAAAGGGTTTTCTTTTTCTGTTTCTTTCATATTTAGTTCTACAGTGGCTTCCATACTTTATATAGATAACGTCCTAAAACCAGAATCATTTCACAGAGATTCAGCTCCTCTCTGACACATTCCTGAACTCATTCCTTGTTGGTAGTTTTCTCATGTTTGAACTCTGTCTGACTTGAGTTTAGTCACCTGCCACATCCACCATCGATGCTTGGCAAGATGACTGATATGAGTTTGTGTCAGGGTAGACATACACACATACACAGGCAAATGTTTCTTACAAAGCTCTCTTTGTAAGATCACTTTGTGATTGAATCCCTGTGCAATATTTAGATTCAGCTGCAGTGCAAAGGATGAAGATAAGTTAATAGGTTATGCACATAATTATTATTGCAAAAAAATTGCTAGTGTATGTGTACTAATATATATATAGTATACTAGTGTGTGTGTGTGTGTATGTATGAATATATATATATATATATCTCTAAATATAGTGTGATGTATCAAATTGGAATTAGTGGAAGACAGAGTGTGAGGAGGTTGATCTGCCGGCGACACTTCTCCCCGTCACAAGTTTTTCCTCCTGGTATAGCTATATAAAAACTGTTTTTGCACAGGTGAACTCTTCACATAACTTTCAGGTCTTCAAGCAACCCCTGCTGTAATTTATATATCTATAATACACAGTATAATGTGATGGCACACTGCACAAGGAACCCCCAGCAACCTCTGGAGGAACCCTGGTTGAGAAACCCAGTGCTTATCTTTTATGTTGCAACATTAAAAATGATTCTCTTCACCAACTGATATAAACTTCCAAACTGTTCATCTACACTATTTTCCGATGTTTATAAACTGTTTATAAATATGTAAGTGAATTCAATAGAAAGAAAACAAAAGTCTGCAATAAGTATTTATTTTTAATGTGTTTGAGTATTAAGCAGTTAGAATATTTTCATGGCAGCCTAATGTGACACACAGTTAATGCACACTCTCTGCAGTGCATTGTGTCTCCAATTGATCCGGGCAAGGCACCCGCCACACACACAATAATAACATGGTATTATACAATATTATTAATTGTTATTTACAGGGGACAGCTGCCAAGCATTAATACTATGATAATGAGTCCGTGAAAAAAATTGTAATATTTGTGGGGTAGCTGCATGTGACATGCAGGGAAAAGCAAGAAGTACACTATAATAATGTCCCCACCAGGCCACCCTTATTCCTCTTTTCTTTGCTTCCTTGCTGTTTATTTAGTCACTGTTATTAGAGTGACCTTCCCTTTACTCTTCCATCATCGGAAATAAATTGGAGCTAAGAACAATCTCTTAAAATGACGCAATATGACCGCCTTTGGTGCCTGAGCAGCCAATCACCAAGAATCAGCATTTAGGTGGAAGGGGAATAAATTAATGTTCTTCATACCCAGAAGTACCCAATATTTTTTAAAAAATACACTTAAAGACTTGATTCACACTGTTCCTTGTACATGCACATGTTGTAATGCACAGACATTAGTGTTACTTTTGCTTTCCTTTCCTACAAGACTGCAGAACATGGATGAAATTAGGAACATAGGAAAGACTGCAATTTCTATTTCCAATGTATTTTCATGTACCAAAACAGACAATTGTATAAAGACCATTAGGGAAACAAAGTAAGGAAGTACAAATGATTGCTCCATTGCTAACCACTCCTTCTGAAAATACATGTTTGCCTGCTGTCAGACTGTTGTCCTGGGTTTAGTAGTTTTCCTATTATAAAATATGGATAATTATGCAGATCAGGCACGCTGACTTTACAAACTTTTTTATGTGTGTTTCAGACCAGTGACTTTAAGTACTAAAGGTACATGCAGCTAGGTAACACAACAGTTTTCCAGCAATGACGTCCCCTGTGTTTTTCTCTTTTTTGTTAGTACAGGTTTCCATCAATCTTTCTCTAAAATTCACACTAAATCCAACCACACTAAAGTAACCTAACACAAAAATCCCCAAATCCTAAGCCTGGCCTTCTACCCCCGTCTAACCTTTAACCCTACTTTCATTCCTTAAACTCACATCCTGCACCAAGGCTGCTGGTCTAAGCTTAGGTCTACCCATATCAATTCCTTGCACCAAGTGCAAGTGCAGACAAATCCATCTCGATCCACAAAGAAAATGCTGAAATTAGTTGTCAAGTTGTCTTCTTATCATGTGTTTAAAGGAAATCTAGCACCAGCATAAAACAACCTGTTCTGAAGAAAACAGCAGTCTTAGAGACAAGGAGCAGAAATGATATAGTTAATGAACTAATGTAATCTATCATTCATCGCCAATACAAAAAAGACAATTATGTGTCCCACTGTTTCATTTCAAACTGGTTGACCAAAACCACTGGAAGAATCTTCAATATCCAGTGCACTGAGGAACTAGCCCACATTGTTTTATCCATACCTAAATATTATTTATAGATGGACTCACCCTTTAAACTAATGGCATAGTTGCAGGTGTTAACCTATTAGCTAGCAGTGTGCTGCCATGTGGGGGATTTTCCTAGCCTTATGCAAATGCTGACTCACAATGCCACACTTGATTTCCTAGTAACTCCCATTGGCTGATTAAGCTTGCAGGCAGACATAGAGACACATATATTTCAAAATGTACCCAGCATGGCATATTGGTTTGCTGTGTGTTATGTATCAAAGAAAAAAAAAAAGTAAATCAGTTATGGAATAAAGCAAAAAAATCAGTTCTAGTCATTCTAAATGTTGTGAGCCCTTATAATATCCCACAGCGATCAGGATCGTACCACATGTTTTAAAAACATATTACTGACAGCCTCCACCATACATTCAGCAGCATATACTGAGACAATAGCACAATGGAGGAACAATAAATTATGCTGATCTGCCTGGAACAATGAGTGGGGAAAGCATAGGCTGATTTTACACTTACCAAAAATAAAATATATATAATTCACTGTGATAGCGACTGGTATTTTTTAACAATAGTGACAAGTTTAGTCATGATAACATGAAATTACAGGAAATTATGACTACATGAGCCTAGGAAAGACCCTTCTGGAATGCCTTTTAAGAAGATTATTTATTTATTTACACAGGGAGCAACAATATGCATTAAACCCATGGAAGTCAATCAGATTTTAGCTTTTGGTAATGCACCATATAGAAAGAAGATTAAAGCTAAATGATAGAATAGATTGCTGCATAAAAATAGTTTTTGCATTTTGTGATCTATTAAAGAAACCTATTCGCCTAGTAGCACACAAAAGATGCAAAACTGCAACCCCAACATTCCTAAGCAGCGTACCACAACCCACAGATGTGAATCATACAATGCTACCCTTCAATCCTGAAGATCTTGCAAAACCTGTGTTATGCTTACAGTAATGCTCCACAAGGTAGTGGACCAGTAGTGGCCAGATATTGACTTTTGGTGAAACCTTTTATCACTTGACATTCCCAGGCCAGCAAACTCACAAGGACTTTACAAAACAATTTTGGCCAGATCAGATTTTAATCTGTCCTATATATAAAAACTAGAACAGAAGAGAATGAGGAACATCCAACAACACCCCTATTCCCCTATTCCACCCCTTTTCTCTAGTAGGAGGTGTACAAATCGAAAATGGGAGGGAACATTGAGACAATGGGCCTGATATATTAAAGCTCTCCAAGGCTGGAGAGGATACACTTCCATCAGTGAAGTTGGGTGATTAACCAAACCTGGAATGGATCTCCTCAAGTATTCCAAACATGTGCTAGCAAATAGGTAATGACTGTGAAGAAATCCATTTCAGGTTTGCTGGATCACCCACTTTCACTGATAAATGTGTATCCTCTCCAGCCTTGGAGAGCTTTAATCAGGTCCATTGATGTGAAGGTCATGCCAACCACTTCATCACATATAATACAACATATAATCCAAAGACAAAGAGGATGCCAGTTATCCTACCAGTACATTGTAGGTTGGAAACAGAAGCAAACTCAGACAGTCATGTGGATATAACAAACTCTAAGCAGAAAGTGGCTTTAGTGGTACTAAAAGTTGCCCCATGTCATAATCATCGAAGAGGAAGCAACATGATTCAACTACTTAGATGAAGTAATTTCTACAATATTGCAGCACTGCCATTCGGTGTTAGACTGTCATACTTTAAACTTCCTCATTTTCTAAAAAAAAAAAAAAAAAAAAAAGGGGAAATCCTGTTTATTATTAATAATAATATTAACTGATCTGGATGATGTAAATATTGATGGCCATTGTGATAAAACATTTGCACTTTTAGTTCAAATTACCTAAATATATTCAAGGTGCAACAAAACAAAAGGTGTTCATAGTTTTACAATCTTCTTTTTCCTTAGAAAGGTGCCTTTGTAGAGGCCCCTTGATCCCTACAGATCTCCAAAGCTCCAGCTCTGACTAAAGCTGCGTACACACGTGCAATAATTATCCTTGGAAATGAATGACTAACGTCTGTTCTTCCGACAAACGTTAACAAAAAAGTGCACAACAACGCCGATGAACGAGGATTGTCACTGGAAACGAACGACCTTCCCGGCGGATCTGATAAGGCGACGATTGTTCGCAATATATTGTGTGTACAGTTGTTCAGTGATCATGGATTGTTCTGTGATACACTTTCTCCTTTACATGTCACTTCCTGCATTGTTCAAACGATCGTATCTAGCGTGTGTACATTTTTGGTGGAATATATTTGAGTGATCGTATCGTTACAGCATGTACAGAATTGTGCACAATACGATCGTTCAAAATATTCGCGCATAATTGTTGATCTGTCGTTAGTCCTTCGATTTTAAATGACAAATATTGCACGTGTGTACCTAGCTTTAGTTAGAAGCATGTCAGACCTCTGCAGAGACAACAAGGCTTCCCCACAGAAAGGATAGACTTTTTCTGCAGCACGCTGTCGGGATATTGGCTCTTGTTTTCTGCATTTGACTCCTTATTAACCACCTGGGAGTTACACTGATGTCTGGATTTCTGTACCAAAAGCGGTACACTGTTTTTCATGAAATTTTTTTTTTTTTAAATTGTAGACCTGTAACTTACAGAAATATGTCTGAACAGGGGTCTAGTAGATATCATGAATATAAAAAATGTTTGAAACACACAATCGTAAAAAACAATAAAAAACACTTTTAATAAAATTAAATAAAAGACACAAAAATCAGCTTAAACAAGAATACATAAATAAATCAAAAGTACTGAAAATTCGATAATTCGGTATACTGTATAGTAATATATTTTTCTAAAACACCTCCCTAGTGTCCAACAGTCCAACGTCACATACCTATAGACAAAACCACATAAATATATTTTGTATTATTTTGTATTGGATTGGATACAGGACTTTGTATTGAATCCAATACAAAATATTTGAATTTCCCGCTACGACCCCCATCGACGGGCGCATGCACGGACATCATCAGGAATCGCCGAGGGACGCGTACGCGAACGCGGGGTATTTTAATTCTTTCCGAACTTCTGTACTTCCATACAAAAAGTGTTAATTTTTTGCATGGAAATTTATTTTAGATTGTGGGCTATAATTCACCGAATTACTCAATATTTACTTATAATTCATCGAATTACCGCATAACTCACCAAAATATGTCCAAAATCTTATAAATTTAATAATAAAATTTTTTTTAAAAAACAAAAAAAAAATCTTTAAAAAAAAAATAGTGTATAATGTAATGTTTTGTACAGTAGCTTATAAAATATATATATATTACAACTATATATATATTATATAAGGATTTCTTTGTATTGGACTCAATACAGCTTTTTTGTATTGAGTTCAATGCAAAGCGATTTGAATTTCCCGCCCCGTCTCCCGCCCGCACCGACGCATGCAGCGACATCACCGGGAAACCCCGGTGATCGTCACTGCACTCCTTGGGAGAGAACAGAAGAGGACAGCCAAATTAACCTAACTGCATGTTTTTGGAATGTGGGAGGAAACTGGAGTACCTGGAGGAAACCCATGTAAACGCAGGGAAAACCTGCAAACTTCATGCAAATAGTGTCCTGGCCAAGAGTCCAACCTAGGACCTAGAGTTGCATGGGCCCCCACCGCATTCATACTTACCTGAATCTTGCAACCATGGTGCACTGTGCTGTTTTATATCCTGTATGCTGAATCTTTTTCCTGCTGGCTGCACCTGCGCACTTATATAGGACCACTAAAGTGTCCCCTGCTTCAGGAGACAGCCTCGTATAAGTAATGCAGGATAAAGGTATGTATGATCTGGGGCAAGGAGGGAAGGCACTTTAAGCTGGTGGGAGGATAATATCATTTTGTATATCCTTTAGGTCAGGTGTGTCAAACTCTGGCACATGTTTTTTTTTTGCCCCCAAAGGAATCCTAAATATGACCTGCAGCTGGCCCGTCGCTGCATTAAAATAGCGCTGCTACTACGATTCCGGGCATCACTCACGTCTATAGAACAGCGTGGTTCCGCATGGTCCTGCACTGGACTGTTTTATAGACTCAGGTAATGCAAAAATTTTAGTAGCGGTTCTATTTCAATGAAGAGGGAGTTCTAGCCCCGCATTGGCCACATCTGGCATTTTCACCACTCCCCTCAGCTGTACTTTTCTTTGCTACTACAAGGCATGGATGGATTTTCATAAAAGAAAATTGTTATTATTGTTAGCCTGTGCAAAAAAGTTACCGTTTAAATTTAACTCAGAAGGCTACATATAGAGAGGCATAAGATTTTTCCCTAAAAAAATTAAAAAAAAAATTCTTATGCCTCTTTCTCTATTATAGGCTTGTTCCAGATTGAATGTAAAGCAAAACCTCTTTTTCTGTAAGAAAAGGTTTTATATCCAATGAGAAGGAAAAATGTCCTAAATGTTTTCAATAAATTTTAAGGTTGGCCCGCGACTTTGTATAGGTTTTTAATTTTTGCCCACTGTGTATTTGAGTTTGACACCCCTGCTTTAGGTGGTATAGTACTTTTTACCTTACTTATCCACCTTGTCTAATTTTTCTAATACAACCCAATGTATTATAGTGTATTAAATTAACAAATGAATTAAACATTGGACATTTAGAAGTAAAGAAATGAATGAGATCACCAGCTAATGAAAGTACCCAGTCAGCAATCAGCTAACATAAGAAACTGGGTCTGATTAATTAAAGCTCTCCAGGAGAAGATAGACTATTATGGGAGATCGATCATGGGTAATCTAGCAAACCTGGAATACATTTCTTAAAATCATTTGCTATTTTTTGGAAACGTTTTCAATACTGGACTAGTATTGTTTCTAAGTACTGCCAAGTTTGCTGGATCACCCAGGTGCAAGCATCCCACTGTTTAGTACTAATGCTGTGCCATTTAAGCAAAAGCAATGCAAAGGCCTCATTCATATCCACTATCTATATTATAAGGTGTATTATAGATCCAGGATTAGGAGAAGGGAAAGTTTACATGATTAATGACTATATGCTTCTATGTGCACTATAAGTGCAATCAAATCCATCCATATAAGGTCGACTGACTTTGTAAAGTTAAACAATAATAATAATGTGGTAATTCAAGTAAAATGCACAAAAGCAGAATTGTGGGAAAGACATTGACAACCATCTTTTTGTGGCTACATGATGAGGAAAAGGATTTGCTTGTGAAGTCAGATAGATACAAAAATGTCAGCTGCTACCACTGGGGCCATTAGACCAAATCATTGACCAAACCTTGACTCCTACAACTAACCTACATTCCTCAAAAAAGGGCACCTAAATTCCACCTTTTCTCTGAATTTTCAAGCATGCATTAGGAAAAAAGACGTTGTAAACAAAATAATGCTCAAATGATTACTAATAATAAATATTTAAAATGCCTGGTTGAACTATGAAGCAAAATTTCTTGCTTTGAGACAAAAGCATTAATATTTACCATCTGCTTAGCTAATGGGGGAGATATTCAGTCACAATTGCACACCTAGACGCACCCTTGCCTGCACCCACACCTCCCTGCAAGGTAGTGAAGAAGACTACTGAGTGCAGTATTCCCAAACCACCAGATTTATCTTTCATTTATTTTAGATGGCAAAAATGCAAATCGGTTACTATGGACTACTATGCTTTGCTCGTCAATCATTTTTACTGGATAGAAAACCTGATCATAAATAAGGTGCCACGCTCCATTGCTTCCTGCCTAGGGCTGTGGATGAATTTAGGGAGGCCAGATTCTCCAAAGGTTATCTGAAAGGCAGAGTGGATGCAGCCAGCATACACCCCTCCTCCTCCCTCTTCTCTCTGTACCATACACTCTATATAGCTCCATTGCACAAAATACTTCTCCCCCAGGCTCAAGATTTACATTCAAATAAGCGTGCAATTCATTGTGATCACCTCCAGCAGGGGATCAGCTAGATACAAAAGCATTTTTCACCCTGTTAGAATGGGAACATTCTTTCAATAATCCAATTCACAGAAAGAAAAATAAGAAAGAAAATATGTTGAGGGTTTGTAATGCTTCTTGGAAAGGGTCCAGGTTTATTAGCTGGGCTGATTGCTTTCCCTAGTGGGCACCATGGTCGAGCAGAATGATGGAAGATCCTGGATCTTACAGATGAGGACATACCTGATGCAACACAGAAGAAATTGTTCCCCCTACACCACCATACACACATCCCACAGAAGGGATTCAAAAAAGAAAGATGATAATCCTACCAGCTGGAAGGTCTGTGGTACAAGCTGCTGCTTCATCCCCCCTCCTTGCAAAGAAATGGCTCTTTCTTTGCTCCTGTTCCTCCCTGAGCCTGGCTGTCTGCAGTGGGTTCTGCTGCAGTGATGCAGGCTGTTTCTCTCAATCAGTTAGCACAAGCCCAGTGGGATGCAGGTTTGCTGGGTCCACCCTCTGCATGGCGCAACTGTCAGTGCTCAGTCTCCTCCCCTGTCACTGCCTCTTCCATTCATCTACCACCTATATGTTCTGTGCATCCATCCAGCTGCTGATTAATGACTGGAGGTGGTGGTGGAGACACTGGCTCTTCATACATCCTGAAAAATACACTGCTGTACGTATGTGTAGACAGGAGAATGACGTAGCCTGCATGCAGGATAATAGAATGCTTATACATACAGGTATTCAGGTATAGAACATATAAACCCATGCATCCCAAAACATTTCATGGAATATATCAATTCTTTGCTGCCAGGTAAAATCTGCATCCACCTAAAGAATAATCGTTCAATGCCAAATAAATAATTGTTACTCAAAATGATGGTTAGACACAATTTTACAAATGATTGCTGTACAGATCTTTTCTTTTCTATTAAGAGCGGTGGGAGGGGATGATTGAGGGGACACTTCTGTGGGGACAACAATAATCCCCAATAGCCGTCGGTTGTTTAAAGTGTACCTAAACTCAGAATTTTCACGTTACATAAAAGTTGTTTGTTTTTTTTAGGTGCACCACCCCCTTTTTTTTAGAAAAAAAGGGTGCAGCACCAACCCCTAATTCTTGATCCCCTAGGATGTTGAGAATAAATAGGAGCGCAAAGCCTCTCGGGATACGTACATCCAGCAGCCTGGGAGGCTCTTGGGCACTCCTTCTGCATATGCCGGAGCATCTGGGGCATGCGCAGAAGGAGCCTTTTTACGTAAAGAGAAAAATTTGCCGAACTCACGCATTCGCAGTGAAATGCGCAATTTTTTTTCTCCATCCTATGTCACTTTATCTCGCACCAGGATCAGGTGTCGTAGGGTGAAGAACCCAGAAGAGAAGACGAAGATGGCAGCACCACGACCTGCTCCGGGGCGCATGTCGAGCGATCGGACTGCCCTGCAGGATTGAAGGTAAGTGTATTTTTTTTTGTTTTTGAGTTTAGTTCCTCTTTAAGCAGCACAGTGGATTGCTGAACACTTTAAGACTCCTAAACTGACAACTCGAGGACATGAATCTATTGTCTGTAGAATGAATGTATAATTATTAAAAACAATTAGCTGGTATAGGTGCCAGGCAACAAGTTCGGTCCAAAACTTTTGCATTTTGAGTCACAGGCCTAGAAAAAATATACAGATCAGGAGTTCTGATTTCACTCTCACTTTGCTAACTGCATACTCATTTCAAGACAGTGACAGAGGAGGTACCGAAGACACAAGATCACATGACAAGCAGGGAGCTAGCAATGTGCAATGGTATGCTACAGATCCTGCTTTTACCTTTAAAACCCTTGGCCCCGTAACACCTATGCCCAATGTTGTGATGCCAACATGGGGGGGAGGGCACTGAAAAAGAATAAACAATTGCACCCACCTCCCAGTTCACTGACCAGTGGATGTATGTGGAGGGTCCATTAAAAATAAATGTCTAATCAAATCCAATAAGATTTTTTGGAGTGGCTAATCGGCAAAGATACTGAATGCAGTTGGGAGGCATAGAGATAACTAGCCACTAGAGGGGGCACTGAGAAATATGAGAAATATAAAAAAAAAGGTTACTTTAATTTTACAAAAAGCTTTCTCTTTAAAGTGGAACGAAACTGAAAAAAAAATCACACATTTAATCCCTTAATCACGCTGGAGAATTTCTTAAACAGGTCCACAACGTGGAGGAAGCGCCGGGTGCTGTCATCTTGCTCTGTCTTTTTCCTTCTTCTGGCTACATCACCTGATCTTGTGCCTGCTGTAAAGGGGAAAAAAGTGCCAATCTCAGTGTGCATGAGATCGGCATCTCTTTACCCTCAATTTGGGAAAATGCACAAAAAGAGCAACCAGAAGCCTATCTGGATCCATGCTTTAGGTATCCTCGGAGGCTTCGCACTCCCATTCAGTCTTGATCACTGCAGCAATCAACACTCTTTTTTTATAAAAAACACACTTTATATAAAGATAAGTAAAAATGGCAGCTGGTACAGCTAGGGCCATTAGACCAAATCATCCTTGACCCCTACAACTACCTACATTCCTCAGAAAAGGGCACCTAAATTCCACCTTCTCTCTGCATTTTCAAGAATTCAGAACGAAACAAGACATTGCAAACAAAATAATGCGCAAATGATTACTATTAATAAATATTTAAAATGTCTGGTTGAGTTAAGCTACGTACACACTTCCAATAATTACCGTTGGTAAACGAACGACGAACGATCCTGCACGATATCATTGAACGATCGTATAGCACCGATCCTGTACATTCAGATAACGACACGATGGTTCAACGATATTGTACACACGATAGATGCGATCGCTTGAACGATACAGGAAGTGACGTGCACCAGAAGAAGTGAATAGTGTGTACGAACAATCAGGTCAAACGAACGACATTCACTACACTGTTCCTTTGTCCCCCTGTGCAGTATGCCCTTCAAAGTGTTCTCAAGGAAGAAGAAAGCAGCTCTTGCTTTGATGTGTCTGCTTAGTGCTGAAGAGGAGGATATTGAGAAGAAGCGGCGAATGTGGTGTAAGGATTGGTTGTTGGACCGAGACAACATTTCACATGAGAATCTGCTACGGGAACTGCGCCACTCATTCCCAGATGACTACAAGGATTATCTTCGTATGTCAGATGTCTGTTTCAAGCAATTACTTTCTGCAGTTGGACCTTTTCTGCAGAAACAAGATACCTTCATGAGGAAGTCCATTACACCTGAGCAAAGGTTGATCGCCACGCTGAGATACCTTGCCACTGGAAGATCTCTGCAGGACATGCAGTTCTCCACTGGGATCTCACCGCAAGCAATGGGTCATATCATCCCCGAGACGTGTGCAGCAATTATCGACTGCTTGAAAGATGAGTACATGAAGGTAGAGGCCCCATACAATCATTGAAACAAAATTACACATTTGCTTCATAACCAAAAGATACATTTTATTTACCAAAGTGCATGTAAAAAGTGCCAATAAAAAAGTATAAATAACAATAAATAACCAAAAAAACAAAACATAACTATTTTAACAATATTAACAACAATAAAAAATTAACATTTGTGACACACTCCCACTATAAATCAGTGAAATGGAGGCTTTCATTGCCCAAACTGTACTGATTTGGTGTACTGGAGGAAGGGTAGTGATGATACTCATATTGGTGGCGTTGAGTGTGTACAGGTGAAGGGTGAGCCTGCGGGTGTGGATAGGGGTAGGAATAGGTAGGGTATTGTGGGTTTAGTTGGTTCATCATCCCTTTGTTCATAAAACCCATCATGATAATCTCCACAGCACCTGCTTGTTCTGGGCTCATTTGCCGCAGTTTTGATACAATATAGAAGCCAAAGCCATCCAAGTGATCCTCTTTTTTATTTAATATGAACATGGCTTTCTTGAAAGCTTCCTTTTTTTCCAGCTCCTGATGTTTTCTTTTCTGATGCCTTTTTTTGGTTGGAACTTATCGGAGTGGATGTTGTGGTGGCAGGTGAGCTCTTTGCAGGTTCACTGCAGGATGAAGACTGCAATAAAAATAAATAGAACATATAAATAGAACATAATATTATGCATATAAAACTCTTCCTATGTTCTCCTTTCAGTTTCCTGATACACCAGAGGAATGGCTGGCCATCGCTTCAGAATTTCAAGATATATGGAACTTCCCAAATTGTGGAGGAGCAGTTGATGGGAAGCATGTAAGAATTACCCCACCGGCAGACAGTGTATCGTATTATTATAACTATAAGGGGTTTTTCAGCATTGTGCTCATGGCAATAGTGAATGCCCGTTATGAATTTGTTTTAGTGGACATAGGAAGAAATGGGCTCATGTCTGATGGAGGGGTTCTGGATGGTACGCCATTTCACAGGAAGCTGATGAACAAGCAACTGCACCTTCCTAGAAACAGCCAAACTGTGGAGGGACTGAACTTTGTGTTTGTTGCAGATGAAGCATTTGCATTGCATGAAAACCTGTTAAAACCCTATCTTCAAAAAAACTTGGACAAACAGAAAAAATTTTTATATACCGGTTATCTCGTGCTAGGAGGGTGGTTGAGAATGCTTTTGGTATTCTAGCAAATCGCTTTCGAATATTCCATACTGCTATCGATCTCCACATGGACAAAATTGACAAGGTAGTCTATGCTTGCTGCTTGCTACATAATTTTCTACGCCGCAATAATTGCAGTGCATCATTGGTCCTCTAATGGAGCAAGATTCTACTACAGCCGCACCGGGTGAAAGCAGTAACCAATTCACTGGTCTAGTGGATCTACAGGTTGCAGTACCTCAGAATGCTTCAGTGTTGGTTAAAGAAAACCGAAGCAAGTACTTGGAGTACTTCCACCATAGCGGTATACGCCTTCAGTTTCATGTAATGATTTGAATAATCTGCAGACTTTACCTTCCACGGACAGAGATGGGACCTGTATGCCTCAATAAACGTGCTCATGAAGTCAGGATTATTAAATGCATCATAGGCCATGATCTGTGAAAAACATTAAAAAATAAAATATAACATATAAAACTACAAACATATAACATATAAAAACATATAAAAATATGCAGCATCACCTACCTCAATAATGTTGGTCGGGCAAATACTTGTATGAATGAACGAACGCACGTTCCGGACTTGGCACCTTGCACTTCTGATTTCCCACAGCACTTTGCAAATCCAGCCACTTCCTGTTAAATTGTTTCCTGTCATGTGAGAGGATGTCACAGCAAAGAGCCAGCCCAGCCACCCGTGCCACACCAATGACAAAAAAAGAGATAGAGGTTTTGGTGGATGTCCTGGAGAGGTGGGATTATGATGGTCCGAGGGCTCATTACAAATCCAAGAATGAAAGGAAAAATCGGATTTTAGAAAAGGTGCAGAGGAGAATACATAGAAAGTTGGGTGTCGAGCGATCCAAGGACCAGTTAAGAAAAAGGTGGTCCGATTTGAAAAACCGAGAGAGGGACGTATTGGATGCGTTAAGGCGTCGTATCGCCAAAAAACGTAAGTATAAAATTTGTCACTTTGTAAAAGTTTCGTTTTGGCAAATTTTTCTTTTCAGGTAATGTAAAATTTTGGGAAACTATTTTTAATTTATTTGTATTTGTTTATATATTGTTTTAGATATTAGTAATTTTTTTATTATTGTATGTTGTTTTTAATTTTTTTAATGAAAATTTTTTGTTCTGTATTTGCTTTTTTATGCGTTAGGACGCCGTGCTCGGAAGGTAGAGGAGCAGCGGCAGGTGCGTCTGGAGGACCAGCTAGAGGTGGAAGGTAGGATATTGTTATATATTTATTAAGAAAAAATGTATTATTTTAAAAATATTAAAAATACATTATTTTTAAATATAGTTTAAATATGGTTTTGATTTTGTTTTTATGCAGAGTTGATTCTGGGTTCCCCTGACCAGGCTGGGTGTTCAGAGGAGCAGCTAGAGGTGGAAGATAGGATATTGTTATATATTTAATAGGAAAAAATGTATTATTTTAAAAATAATAAAAAATTCATAATTTTTAAATATAGTTCAAATATGGCTTTGATTTTATTTTTATGCAGAGTTGATTCTGGGTTCCCCTGACCAGGCTTGGCGCCTGGAGGAGCAGCTAGAGGTGGAAGGTAGGATATTTTAATATATTTAATAAGAAAAATTGAGCCAAAAGCACCAATAGATAACAGTTTAATAATCAGGCAGGTGGACAGATATGAGACAGGCATATGTGTGAAGTCAGTGAATACAGGCAGCCCACACATCTCGGTTACAGTTTACCACAGATCAATAGCAACGTTTCCATCGCTCTGTGTCACATTCACATACGCAGACATGTGGTAAATGATCACAATGAAACAAACACAAGCAGGTGGTTTTTCGTGTGTGGTTAATAACTGCGCTCTGACATTTGCCTGCAAACATGAATGCTGTTACATTGTCACCACTGACACTTCCTGGTATAAAGATTTTTGCACATAGTACAAAATACATTTTGTATGATACTCATGTACCAGTCTATATAGCATGAAAATGTATGTATTAAACACAGTCAATTGCATGTACATTGTAATTACAAAAGAGTGTTACCATGACTAGGGTAGCCCGTACCTTGCCCCTTCACCTTCCCCTCCCACCATACTTACTGATACACCTTCTCTTTTGCCAGCCCCCTTTCTTGTCCTTCTTCCCCACCTTAACCTCGCAAACAACACACAACACCGATATGCATTTTAATGGCTGGCAAGCAGCCGTTTATTAATACATACAATAAACAATTTTATAACTTATTATTATGTATCAATATAATAATTTAACACATATTTAAATATAAACGAATATAAACAAATAAATATAACCACTGAAACAAATAATCCACAAACAAACAAATAAACAAACAACACACAGTAAACACCATAATAAACCAATAATAACTTTAATTAACCAGCTTACTTTTCCTTGAATTAACCCTTTAAATAACCACCTTTACAAATACTATCTCAACATTTTCCCAACCAACGACTAGGTTGCAGGTCTGGAAGGTAAAGTCCGCCACCACCACATCACATATTCTTAAAACCACCATACCAACCTGGCCCCTAAGCAGCCCAGTACCACCTCAGGGGCCTCCACCTTTTACCACTTAAAGGGGGGTTCACCACCACCTTGGGTGCCCCTCAACAAAAATTTACCCAGCACTTCTACCTTCCACCAAACCTCAACCGCCACGGCGCACGGGCACGAAACCTCACTCCCGTGCGCCCCTCCACACCTTGATTGCTCGTTGCACTCCATCCTGCAAACCCAAGCACCAAAGATCCGTCCCAACATCATTCAGATGAACCCCATCTCCCCTCAAAAAACGCCATGTATCTTCTTCCAAGTCCCTGTGACGCACCACCAAACCACCATTTCTAACAACAAATCGCCCAACCTCCTTATTCACTTTTATTCTCGCTTTATTAACTCTCTCAACTGACCGTGCCCCCCTCCACATGGCCCTAGCCACAATATCCGACCAAACCCAAATAGTCCCAGGAAATTCCACCTTGAACCGTAAGAAATCCAATCTCACATCCCTAACTAATTCCCTCATACCTCTGCGTGCAAGGTCATTGCCCCCTGCGTGCATAACCAGCACATCCGGCGCCCTCTCCAGCGCTGCACACCTCCAAATTTCCGGTACCATCCTACTCCAGAGCATCCCTCGTATTCCTATCCACCGCAGTAGAACCTCCTCCCTTAGAAAACCCAATTGCCTGCCCTCTGGCCGAACCGCTGCCCTACGAGCACCCCACCACACGAATGAGTGTCCCACGATAAAATAAAACACACGTAACACCAACTGTGCACTCAACCCCAAAACAAAAACCCCCACGTTCACCCCCCTGTCCCATGCCATTACAACAAATGAGGCCGCACATACAATTGAAACCTCCTAGACTCCCAACACCCTATCCTCCTAATGGCATCATCCCCTAATCCCCATCTAGCCGCCTCCGTAGCCGCCCCAATCCGGAATGAATGCGAAGAGAAGGCTTCTGCATCCACCCCCAACAACTTCAGACATTTTCTAAATACTGCAAAAAATTGGAAACGGGACAAAAAGGCCCCATCCGCATGAATCAACAATGGACCCCTCAAATCCTGTCTCACCCCCAAGAAACATTCCACAGCCCTTACCGGGCAAACAGACGACCCATCCCCCAACCGAAAAATTCTGACCATGATGCCCCTACCCGTTTGGTCCGTTTTTGACCTCCGGATCCACATACTCACCTTGTCTCCGGCACAGACCACATCTTCAAAAAGCAAACCACCCGGCCACCCCTTGGCCGGGCTAACTAACTCCCCTATCCGCATGGCCCCGAAAAATGCAATACAAAAAGCCGCCGTAAACAACGCTCTTTCGTACCCATCCGCACACACTACCCCCAAGCTGTCAACCACCTTCTGCAACAAACCAAATGACACCGGCCGCCGCCCATCCCGCACCTTATGACCTTTCCTATATCCCTTCACTGCCTGACGCACAATGAAATCTTTGGTCCTATCTCGCCAGCCATGCCACTTGAACCAGAACACCATACCCGCCAACAATCTGTTAACCGAGGCTACCGATGCCCCCCTAGCAAATTCCCGAGCCAGCCTGTACACCAAAACATGCCCTGCCATCCCTTCGCCATCTAAACCCCCCAACTGTGCCCATAAACCATCCCACTCACTCCATACAGCTGAATAGGCACTCCAAGTCCTCTCACTCACCGACCGCCGAATCAAACCACTGATGATCCCAATGCTATGTCCCACAACACCTCTGGACATGGGTAACCGCACTGCTCCGCCTCTGGTGCCAACGCGCGAAACCTGTCCCACTGAAAACGAGACAACGCATCAGCAATGACATTAACAACCCCCGCAATGTGCCGTGGAAAGATAAATATATTCAACTGCATACATTTCAAAACCAAATATCTCATCAACCTAACTGCTGCTACAAAGGAAACCGAAAATTTATTCACCGCCTGCACAACACCCAAATTGTCACAATGAAACCGCACTTTCTTATTAGCCAGCTCCTCTCCCCACAATTCCACTGCCAACAATTCTAAAACCACTAAATCCCTTACCAACCCCCCATCTACCCAAGACTGGGGCCAAGCCCCCGCACACCATTTGCCTCCGAAATAAGCCCCGAAGCCCGTCGAACCCGCTGCATCTGTAAACAATTCTAAATCAACCGCTGTCACCGGCCCTTCCAACCACAACGCCCGTCCAGTAAACGAAACCAAAAACCGCTCCCAAACCCCTAAATCCGCCCTCACCTCTTTGGACAAACGCACAAAATGTGTCTTAGCCTTCTCTCCCGACGTCGCCGCCGCCAGCCGCCTGCAGAAAATCCTGCCCATCCGGATTACCCTGCATGCGAAATTCAACTTACCCAGTAGTGATTGCACCTCTTGCAGCCGCGTTTTGCGCCTTCCCTGTGCCAAACTGATGTTCGCTCGCAGTCCTTCCAGCTTGTCCTGCGGCAATCTACACTCCATGGCCACCGTATCCAATTCTATACCTAGAAAGGTCAGCACCGTAGTAGGTCCTTCCGTTTTCTCTGCCGCCAATGGCACACCAAACCTTTCTGCTACATGTTGCAATGTGGCCAATAACACCCTGCACACCCCACTCCCAGCTGGACCAATCATCAAAAAATCATCCAAGTAATGTATAACTGAGTCCACTTCCGCTACTGTCCTAACCACCTCAAACAGCGCACACGACACTGAACACCCCATGGGCAAACACCGATCGACAAAATACCCCCCATCCCACTTACAACCCAACAACCGCATGCATTGCGGATGAACCGGAAGCAACCTAAAAGCGGCCTCAATATCCGCTTTAGCCAACAACGCCCCTTTCCCATACCTCCTTACCCAGGCAATGGCCACATCAATTGATGTGTACGCCACTGCGCACGCATCTGGATGGATCCCATCATTTACCGATTCCCCCGGCGGAAAAGATAAATGATGTATCAAACGAAACTTACCTTGTTCTTTCTTAGGTACCAAACCCAACGGCGACACCACCAATCCTTCCAGCTGCGGCTCCCGGAACGGTCTGCACATCCTCCCCAAACTGACCTCCTTCGCTAGCTTCTCCCCCACCACCTCGGGATGCTGCCGCGCAGATTTCAGATCCCCTGGCTCCGTATGCCCACCCACAGCCGCACTTGGAATCCAGAAACCATCCGTAAACCCTGCCTCCAACACCTTAGCCGCCTCCTTGTCCGGATACTTACTTAAAAAGGGGCGCATCATTTCGACCATCACTGGAGTCACCCCCTTTTCCACCACCATCACCCCCTCTGCCGCCACCTGCCTTAAAACACCGTGAGAGGCCGTGATTGCCCCCACACCCAGAGCACTCATGTCGGAAGCGACAAGTCCCCCCAAACTTACATCCGCCTTCGTTGAACATCCAACAGAGCCCCTTTTTCCGAATGGCCGACGATCCTGGAGCCTGCTGACCGCCGACCCCACCAAGAAAGGACTGCATCCCCCCCACCCTAGGGCCGGACATCAGCTTTATCCACAAACCGATGTCCTTATGGTCCCAGCGTAGCGACTGCCGAACCGCCTTCCTCTGCCGAAATTGCTCATCGTAACGCAGCCAAGCAATTCCGCCGAACATCCTGTTCGCTTTCCTGATCGTGTCCAAATAACAGAACAGCAAAGCACACAGCTCTGGTTGCCTTTCCCCTATCACACAAGCCAAAATGCTGAAAGCCTGCATCCAATTCATAAATGTGCGCGGGATCAAATGGTGACGCCGCAACTCGTTGTCCTCCTTGCGCCCTTCCCCCATCCTGTCCAGGTTGAAAACGCTCTAACGGCAGCAAAGTGAAGATATCTACCGTATTTTTTGCCATATAAGACGCACTTTTTCTTCCCCAAAACTTAGGGGGAAAAGTTAGTGCGTCCTATACGACAAATGTGTTAAAAAAAATAATTAAAATATTACACTCCCCCGATACCCGA
>NC_092871.1:58102099-58134380 GCF_032062135.1 Pyxicephalus adspersus | reverse complement strand
ATCTTTCAGAAACTTTTTTTCTAGATTTTCCTCCTTTAAAATTGGGTGCGTCTTATATTCCGGAGCGTCTTATACGGCGAAAAATACGGTACATACTCACCCTTCCAAATCCGTTCCTTAACTTCCTCCTTCAAATGCGCCCCAAGCGGACCCTCAAAGCACACGTATACTTCCCCTTTTGTGACGTCCCCAACCCCCACTTGTTCCCCCGCCGCCCCACCCTGCACCGCTCCGCACCCGCCGCCTGGCCCGCCTCTGAATCGTCACCGGAGGATATCAGCTCCCCTTCCGACCGGGGAGCCTCTTCGTCTACTTCCGCCCTTCTTCCGGGTCTTCCTGATGACGCGGCGCGACATCTCACGTCACTTCCGGGCGCCGCGTCTCCTTCCGGAAATCTTGGAGCCGCCGCCATCTTGGCCACGCGGTTCCCCACCGCCCCACCCTGCACCATTTGACTAACCCCCGCCACTATGGATTCTGACCCTGCTGCCACCACCTCCCCACCCGCAACCCCTTGCTGCCCCGCCCCACTACAATCCCCACCCGAGGACCCGGAACCACCTGGAACACTTCTGCTGCGTCCTCGGAAGGACCAGCAGCACCCGCCCTCCACCGGGACCCCATGCTACTCGAGGCCCCGGCTTCAGGTAGGGCCTGCTCATGTGAAGAACTCGCCCTAGGGGGAAGGGGGCTGCGCTCACCCGGCTGCAAACGGGGGCTGAGCCCCTCTCAGCCACAGCCCCCAGGGCATGGGAAGCCCTTCTAGGCCCTTCAAAACGGGGAACACTGCCCCCAGGTGAGGCCTCCCCTCTCAAGGCCTCACCTGAATCACCGAGGGGGCTGCGCTCCCTGGCAGCCGCAGCCCCCTTACCAGAACTCCGCCGGCGACGGGGATTCCTCCCTAGCCTAGGACCAGACCCGGGCAAACACCACCCAGCTGCCCTGCTAGAAGGGTCCCTAATGGGGCTCCCAGTATGGGGCTGAGTCCTTGCAAAAGGTTCTGGGCTCAGGCGCACCGGAGCCCTGTCTCTCCGTGGCCGCAGCCCCTCTAACCTATCTAACTGCTGATCCCTGTCTGCCCCCCCAACTGCCTCCGCTACCCTCTCCCGCAACCAGGCCTCACCTTGTGAGGCCGCTGCAGCACTAAGTTGGAGCATTAAGGCGTCGATCGACTCCATGCTGCAGAACACTCCCCACCCAACTTCTTCTTTTCAAAAAATGTGCCTCACTTCCGTTTGACTCTCCTTTTACCCTCTACTCACTCCTCCCCCTCTATTTCCGACCCAACCTTCTCCCCCTCCTTCCTTTCTTCCAAGACTAGCTTTTAACTCTTTCAAACCACCCCCCCCCCTTCCCCCCCTGCCTCGTGTCTGTCCGTGCACCCTGTCATGCTGCCTTCCACATATTTCCTGCTACAGGCCTCTCTCAACTTGGCTCTGTTCACTTCTGGAGTTGCTTGGCCAAACTGGTCACAAAAATTGTGTATTCTGAAAGCAGCAAACACCATTGAAGTGAATGGGGAAGAAGTTCTGGTGGATTGTTTTGGTCTGCGTAACTATTGCATCCAAATGCATCAAAAAGGAATCAGGAACATTGTGCTAATTAAAGCAAAATAGAAGAAAAATAAGAACATAGGTGGGTAATAGGTCCACACTTGAAAACGCAAATACTTCAGTTTATGACATTGTGGGGTACCCTTTTTTTTCTCACTGATGAGTCTTTGTGACATTGACTGAGTTGGACAAAAAAAAATTAACAATAGTCTCCTTTTAGAATTGTGCAAACTTTGTAATTACAAACATACAGAATGTACACAATAACATCCTGCCTGCAGTGTCATACATGAACAATAATGTTATGCTTGCCAGACACATGTATGTTAATTCGATGCACTGGGATCCCAAGGTCTGAATAAGCCCCAGCAAAAACATCTCCCTGTGACTTCTGAATTTACTCTTTTTCCTGTTTGTTCTGAAGTCAATACCACAGACAAATATGTGTTCTGCTAAAAAATAACTGTAGCTGATACTGACAACAATGGCAGTTCCGTTGCATCCCACACAGCTTTAGGGCATCTCCAATACTTTTACTTTTTAATTTAAATGTTGCCATTTTTTTCCTTAAAAAAAGGTCTCTGTGAGGCTTCTCATTTAGGTTAGGTGGCAAAAACAAATCAAACATGGTGACCATTGACTTCAATGCAATTAAAACTTGAAAAATGTTTGATCTCTAGAGAATGGATAAGCTACATTTCTAGTGATGTAATCTTGATCTCTAGGGAATGGATACCCTGCATTCTCCGTGATGACTGAAGCCTAAATCTTCTTTACATTTCCAAAAATACAGTATGGTGTTGGGTAGCCAGATGTGATATTTGGAGAGTATGAGGGCATGCAAGGTGACAGGAGCAGCATCTCAATTATCAGACTGTGAGGCTGATTCATCAAGCAAAATCGGAAACTCGCTCGCGCATTCGTATTCGCGACCTGAAATCGTACGCCGTCGCGCAATTCAGCAACTGAAAGAGCTCACGGCCGGAGCCGCGCATCTCCGGCATCTTTACACTGGCGAGCTTGCATTAAAAGTCACTGTTCCCCTAAAAAATCATTCTTTCTAATTGCACACATATTACCCTTAGCCCTAAAAAAAAATGTTTGCGCTGTTGAAATGTTTAAAACATTTATGTGCGCTTCGTTATTCAGTTTTTCTCTTTTTTTTCCTGTTTCTTCTCTTTTTCTTTTTCTCTTTTTTTAATTTGCACAAGTTTTTGGTTTGCATGACCAGAATGACTGCAAATTTATAGGGATGCAGACGCGCAGACGCACGCACGCAGACGCACGCACGCACACGCATATTTATTTAAATGTGCACCATTCAAGGATTTTGCTTTTTGTTGTCATGATCCAGATTTGGACTTCGATTTATTTTTGTACTGCTGCTGCTGCTGCTTTACACAGCGCATCTGTTTTACTAGAAGATGAGCAGCAGCAACCAGAGGAGCAACCAGAGCAGGAAGCTCATACTTCCCAAACGGTCCGGGCACCACGCGTCTTCTTGGAGCGTGGCCACCTGGAAAGTTTGCGTGACCAGGATGTCAAAAGGCATTTTTGCCTGTCTCGCCAGGTCATCCTTCACCTGTACAGCTTGCTGGAAGAGAAAATTGATCGCCTTAATTGCTATGATCTCACGATTGACATCTTAACAGATCCTCCTTAATCGCACAGCTGAAATCTAATCGCCTTAATTGGCGGATGCGTGACCCCTATTGCCCATTTTGTTATTAAGGCAAGCATCCAGCTTGGCAGTGAAATGCGAATGAACGAGCGCATAACTCCAGCCCGCGGTAAACCGGCTCGATATAATGGCGCGAAAGTACGCGCGACCAGCGAGCGCGGATTTCATTGATAAATTAGGCCCAATATGTTTACAGTCCCACCAGGCCAACTATTCCCTGGCAGCTCCGCACATAAAGTCTTTTGGAACATACTATAATAGTTCATTACATTGATAGCTTCTGAGTTCTGCTGAGAGGAAATCCTACCACCTCTTTCATGGAATCCCAAGCTTTGTTGTTTTCTATGAATATTTCATGATTTAGGTAATGTTTTGTTGCTGGGAGAATAGAGTGACATCACACCCTGGAACTTGTTCACACTATGAATAAGAGTATTATGCAATCATATGCAATCAGACTCGGGAAATCCCCCCTTCACCTGACATGGAATAAAGACACCTTTCATCTCTCCATAACATCATCTGGATATATCCTTCATGGGTATAGTTTGGAGTTTTAAATAAGTGCGTCATGCGCCACCGAAAACAAGCGAGAGAAGATAGTGAACAATAAAAATTATCCTCACATAGGATTTACCTGTCTCTCTTTTTTCCTCTGGGGTATTTGCTAGTTCCAGGGAAAAGGCAATGAACAGATCATAAAACTTTTAGGGTTCCTATATACCCACAGTGGGAAACCGCATGGTTGGCAGCTCCTGGGGACGCAGAAAAGTGGAAAACCACTCTGTTGGCTACCAGATTTGCATAGGCTGTGACTGTGGTATAAATCTACAATGACATGGCCAATAGCAAGTTGTCACTTTTTGGAACCATGGAATGATTTGCCACAGCCATATGCAAAAAATGGGTCCCAACCTCTCCACTTACTTGACACCGAGCGGCTCACTGCAAGTATGAAATTCATTCATGTGCATATATTTCAGATATATAATGCTTATCTTTTTCATATGTTTAACTTTTTCTGAAAACCTGTCAGCAGTAGATACTAAAAGGGTCCATTCTAACCTTTGTACATGGGATGACGCATGGCACAACCATGGTACAAGAAGTGGACTGCACACAAACAAGCATCCTTATCCAGGCTAACCTAATAAATAATGCTTACATTAGGTTTATAGCCCTTTGGGGATTCCTATACATTAACTTGGGGTGAGCAGTATCTGCCAAAATGAAGAAGGTTCGGCAATACAAATTTATGAGTTTTAATGATGTATTGGAAAATCAAGAGCCCCAGAGAAAAACATGACGGTGGTTTCAACCTTTTCCTATTCTTGAAAGTTTTCATTATGAATATATTTTAATGCTCCTAACCTTATTTATCTAAAAAACACAATGCAAATGTGCTCATGTGGGTTTGCTCCAAGCATTACAGTTTCTCCTGCATCCCATGAAATGGGGAAGATTAAATTTTCTTGAGTTGAATTTGATGGTGGACATAGCAGAATCAATTCTACTTGAAAGTTTTTAACAAGAGGTCCTAACTTTTAATGATCTGGTATTGTTGTTTAGTTTTTAGATAGGTGGTCTATTACAATATGTTGTGCAACAGTGATAGATAATATATTGTGTTTGTGCCTAGGAGTTGCTCCATTCCAGCTTGGTGCTGTTTTTTGAGCGCCAACGAGGTTCTTACGTTTTTACAAGAAATTAAACATTGTGAATATTTTGTGTATATTTTGATATTTTCAGGCAGATATCATTATGATTAATAAACACACCTTTCCAGTCCATGAAATGTTCTGCCAAAAAAGAAGACCATGTTCACATTCCTCAGTGGAGTGAGCTGTCTCCCTTACCAGGAGGAGTTAGCACACTTTATATTGGGATGCATCCTCCCACATGGGCAGACATTCCTCTTTTTATTGATGTAATATATAGTAGGCAACAATGCTGACAGACAAAAATCACTCAGGGTTGTCTTGACCTCCAGAAATGTTTGGAAAGAACACACTCAATATGTGTGCAATATAAAATATAATTAAAGTCTAGGCCCACCTTTAAAAAAAGTTCTCTGCATACCTGCATATCCTATCATACAGCAAGTTCCCTTCTGTGTGACCACAAAAGGGCCAACCGAAATAGAGACAACAGCATTACTAAGTGAGCATCGAGGATGTGTGGGTAGTTTCCTGTTAATTGACATTAAAACCCAAATTATTAATTTGTGACAAGTGATTTCAGAAAAGCTGTGAGACAGTTGAAGTCTAGTGTCAGCTGAAATAGTGCCAGCTAGGTGTAGGCAATCTCTGGACGCTGCAAATGGGGATTTCTGGATGTTGCATTTTGGGGTGCATGTCATTGGATGTATTTACTGCATGGAGCAGGCCAGCAACTCGATAGTTCTAAAAGGGGAGGGAAGAGGATGCAAGACTTTAAAGGGTTTGGGATTGTTGTAGGGGATGATTCCTTACCCCCAGTGGTGCAAGAGGTAATGCTTTATAAAGAAATAAAATATAATCCTCCCTAAAGGAAACCTTTCCAGAGAGAGACATGGAGGCTGCCATTGCTACTTATCAATCTGCAAATGCTTGTTTCCTAGCTGTCATATTAATCCCCTTGATTCAATGTTGTTGTTTTTTTTTACCTAGAACAAGCATATGAAGGTCTTATTTTAGAATGTTTCTGCAATGTACACAAGTGTTTCCTAGGTCAATGACAGTACATGATTTGAATCTCAAGGCCCAGTTGGTTTAGCCAGGCAACTAAAAATGTAAGCTTTTCTTTTAAGCATAGGTATAGTAACAAGGGATAAAAAATCTAAAAAATAGGGTTCCTTCAGAGGTTGCTAGAGGTACCTAGAGCAATGAGCAGTGTGTGTTTCAATGATCAATGCACCAATCAACCAATCAACTAATTAACCAATGTTCTTTTGGCTGTAAGGGCGGAATTCTTCCCAAAGGCCAGCCATATAAGAGGTATTCTGACCACCTGTCACGGTCCATTCTGTGACGGAAGTTAGAGGATCTGTCAGACAAGCTGCATGTGAGATTATCTGACAGTCTCTTTGTTTTTACTTGTTTCTGTGTTGTTGTTTGTAATGACCACTCCCCTTGTATCAGGTGCAGCTGGTGGTCATTACTGCTCTTCTATTTAGTCTGGCCTCACACTTCATGCTGTGCGGTTGATATTCACTGCTGGGTTGTGAAGAGCTGGAGTGTTGAGCCATCCTGAGTTCCTGTTGATATCTGCTAATAAGATAAGTTGCTTTACTTTGGTCCTTTGGTGTTTTGGGGTCTTGTGGTTGTTTAGTTGTTTACTAGGCCTCAGGGAGACACTGGGTCCTTCATAGGAGAAGGAACCAGCAGTCTGAAGCCAGACACTACTGCTAGGGCTATACAGGGCTAGTAGGGACCAGGTTCCTGTGTATGAGTATTTCCACCATCAGGAGATACTCATACGGTTAGGAGTTAGGGCTAGGTTAGGGTGTCTGCAAGGGGTGACCATTCCCTTTTCCCTAGCCACTGGAGGCCTAGTCCAGAGTATAACCCTTTCTGTTTCCCTCCCCTCCCCTATTATCCGTGACACCACCATGCTGATATACTGTGAGCTGTGGATATAGTAATTATAGTAGGGGTTCCCGGAAGACCTGAAACCTTATCTCAAGGGTTCCCCCATAGAAAGGTTGGAAGAGGCTGCTCTAGACTCTTTACAACTCCAATGTCCTATTCATAAATTGGGGATTAGTGACAAGGAGCTCCAAGCATCCTACCGATTTAGGTCAGGCTCCACAAGTGAGACGCCCTAGGCTAGTTTATTTGCCCCCTCCCAGCCATTATCAGTGAGGATTCCCCATGATTCACCTACCGTCATTTGAACTCCCCCTGAATCCTGCAATCAATACGTTATTTTGTCCTGCAGAGCGGACATGAGTTGTTGAGGACATGAAATTATTTTTTGCTGCCTCTTCCTTCAGAAGGAAGCTGTGCACATTTCATGATTACTTATTCATCAGGCAGTTATCCTAATTGCACATAACTCACAGGATTCTTTTAAATATAACTGCAAAAGGACCTCGAGTCTGCGGGGCAACCAAGCTGATCAAAGACAGCAGTGAGGAAGAAGAGAGGACATTTACACAGTGCGATGGGGATAATGAAAGGAAATCTGTCTTTAAGAGCACCTGTAGTGTTGCTGAAAAAAATACACTGCCAAGGAAGTAAAGAAGAGCTGGGAATCTTCTCTTTTGTTTAAAGCGTTGTTAATAGTTTAAAGAATTTAAATAGCAATTCTATTTATATGGTAATATAAACAATGCACATAAGCAAAGTGGTGGACATATACCTGTGTATGGACCAAATGTGCTTGCACATTGCACTACATTCCATTTCCACTCATCTTAAGATTCAAACAGTGGGAGGATCAATTATTTGTGAATATTTGAAACTCAAAGTAAGAAGAACAATAAATGCCAGGTTGCTTTGAGATTTTGCTTTATTTGTTTTTGTTACAATCGAGTGAAGTCCAATCCCTCTATACTAGCCAAGCTCCACCCTGAATCATTAAAGCTGAACTCAAGGCACAAAAATCCTTCATTTTCACACCCAGGGCTTGAAAAGGGGGTAACCTGGAAAAGGGGGTGAGATGGTTGTGGGAAGATTTAGATTTGAATCCCCACTAATGTTGCTGTTTAGCCCCCTAACCGCTAAGCCCGTAATTTCTCGCACTAAATATTTTTGCTCTTTTGGTTAACCCCGTATTTTTTCGCCTACACTAAAATCCCCACTTACCTGGTCCCGCTGTGCTAATCCAGCGTCGGTTCCGTTTCGGACATATTTCTGTAAGTTACAGGTCTACAATTTAAAAAAAAAAATTCATGAAAACCTGTGACACTTTTGGAACAGAAATCTAGAAATCAGTGTAACGCTCAGGTGGTTAGGCAAATCATACAGATGTTTGGAGGTACAAGGATGTTCTGACATGCTAAAGGATAAACAAACCTGTCCCAATGGAGAAACTGCATCTTTATCTCTTTAAAAACAAGAGGAATTTGTTCTTTTATTGGTAAAACCCCTACAAAATCACTATCATCAACTAGGCTAGAGGGGGTATGTGGACTCATAGTGTTCCTGGTACTTGTTTGCCATTAGATAGATAGATAGATAGATAGATAGATAGATAGATAGATAGATGTAGATTTGCTACAGGTTTCCTTTAAAATCTACAGAACAGAAAGTAAGTAGCAGCCTGCAACAATCTTAGCAATGCAGAGTAGATTCGGGTTTAGTTTTGTTCTTAAACAAAGCCAGAACTTTGCTTTATGATAGACATAGTTGAAAGATGGAGTGGTCCTCCTTGTGACGTAGGGGATATTTCTGTATGTGTTTTCTAAATTTGAAACAGGTGAGAGTTGAGCCCACCCACTCCTTACTAGTCTGTCTGTTTTCTTTAAGGGTGGGTGAATGTTTCTGGCTGTGAGGTCACAGGAGGAAATTTAGGAATCAGGAAACACTCGAATGGTGTGCTGCTCCCAACGTGAAGTCATCACAGCATACAACACTTCTCTGTTCTTTGGGAATTAGTTTCTCGCTATATACGCTTCACAGAAGCTAACAGATTTAATAATCATCCACAAAATAATATTCAAGGCTAATTTGATCATGAACAACATAACTATCACTTCCTTTTTATTATTAAACAAAAACTTGAAAATCTCTATTAGTCTGTATTGATTATTATTTGTAAATTCTATTTCCGAATGATGAATTATAATTAATAACGCTTTAGAATGTATTATTCTCACTTAGGATGCTGTTGAGTAGAGCTGCAAAATTGTATCAGTATTCTTTGCAAAAAAAAAAAAAAAGCTCCTTATCGATCTATTATATTTAAAACATAATAATAACATCAAATAAGTATAATATTAAAAAAAAATGATAAAATAGACAATATAAGGAACTCAACAAATACAACAAACATAAAACAAATTACATAAACAAAAAATATTACTAAATCAAAAACAGAAAAAGCAGTACTTTTTATTTACTTTTTGCATTGTTTTTTTGTTTTTTTTCTTGTACAATTTCATAAAAATCCTATTTAAAAAAATGGATCTTTCAAAAGCAAATGTTGTTTAGAGCTTAATGTTTGAAAAGGTAGTGTTAATCTCTACCCCTTATGTGTATAGGGCTGCACACCCTGATAAATGTACAAGACGTTTTTCCAGTAATACTTTATTAGGGATACAATTGTCTAGTACATCTGTCTATCTCCCTATACTGTTTCTTAAATGGGAGTGACCAAATGGAAAACTATGTTTTAAGTTAAGGTTGTATGCAACATTGTTTACTTTAAATAGGCTGGTAGGCAGGTTAATGAGCAGAGCAAAGCCAAATTTCATCTAAATTTCGGAGCATAATTCATTTTAAAGAACTTGCTCTGCTCATCTCCATTTTTATAGCTTTATTGAGTCACTAAGGGTCCCTGGACAAAACTATCTTTTAAAACCCTTTAATCCACCAATGTCCAAGTGAAGTAATTTACTGTGTATGGATTGGTACCTGGATAGAAGTGAACCACATTAAGGTAAGTGTCTCACTGGGAGGGTCCCCCAGCACCCATCTGGCCCACATATTGTATAAAAGGGTACCTTGGTTCCCAAAGGCACTTGTGTAGTGGTAGTTAGGGGAGAATGTATAGTAACCATTGTGTTCTGAATGTGCTCCTTTTTCTCTACACATATCTTTCATGGAAGAGTAAAGCTATGTACATGTCAGATGATTGCTGCCACAGATGAACGGTCCTCTGGCATGTGTATAGCAGTCCCCTGGCATTTTACTACGTATTTGGTGTTGGTTCTTGTCTTTGTTTAATAAAAGTTGTGTTGAGCCACGTCTTTGTTGATTATTTAGAGCTCATTATGTAGGTATAGGGGAAAGAAATAGGTTTCAGGCTCAGGAAGTTTTTTGTGCAAAAAAATCAAGTGTGTACTTATCAAATTACAATTAGTACATACATCAAAGATACAAATTACTTTTTAGGCTTTATATATAAATGCCTGGTAATGTGACAGGGTTTGGATACTTTAGTCTAGACATAAGACTCCTTCTAACGTCATACAAAGTACATATAGAGATTGAAAACAACCTAACAAAAGGAGGACATGTTCACATGTTGACACCTTCAACCTCACACATCCAGTCCATCCACTGGTACAAAAATAAAGGGCAGAGGAGGTTCCGGTATTTTGTAACTTTTGTGTGGTTTCTGTCATTGCCACATTGTTAACTAAAAAACAAATTCCACCAATAGAACAATATTTAATATTTTACCCTTGCAACAGGTCCCCTCCCCTTGCAAGGGTTAACTGCTAGTGAATGAAGAATAGGGTGACAGTACAGTACTTACCTTATTCCTCACCTATGCAGGATTCCCCCTCCAGCCTGCACATTAGCCACTCTCTGATGTCATTTCAGTGCAGGACCACAAGTCCACAGATCCCACCAATAGAGGAGAAAAAATAGAATTGGTCAGATGGTTTAACCAACGTCCAATGAAAATTGAAATATTGGTTTAAGGTGAACTGACCCTTTAATGACTCCTGTGACAATGTTAGTTACCTTATACTCTCTTGTTTTCACTCAGGTCAGACTGACTTATGTTAAGAGGAGGGAGCAGTGAAAAAATAGCTTTCAATCTAAAAGGAGGGCACAGTCACAGGCATAGTTTTCTTTATAAAAACCTTGAAATAAAGAAAGTTTCTAGAACAGGTTCAGTCCCTTCATATGAAGGACAGTTTGGAGCTATGAGGAGCTGGTGCCTTACGCCTCAGTGCTGGGAACAATTAGAATGCGTCATAGTTCCTTTAAGACTGCTTGGAATGGAGACTCCACACAACCTAATGACCTTATAAATAATCCAGCACTTACCTATGATTAGAGTGATTGCAGGGCCATTAATTGTGTCTGGTCTCCTAGTTGGCTGGAACCGCCATACGGCCATGGCCAGGGGTCAGAGAGCTTGTGTAATCTTAAATAAGATATAATATAAAGTGGTGTGTGCCTACATTTAGTTCAACACAACTTACTTTGCCCTGGCCAGAAACTGCTGGTGGAAGAATGGCAGTGGTTGGTGTAGAATTCCATGGCCTTACAGCACTGTGACCCTGGACTCGGGACTCTGCATGCATGGCCCCCTGTTTCAAAATCCGAGTGAATTTAAAAATACTGAAGGACCAGCATGACAGCCAGGGTGCTATTACTTTAAGAAGAGGTCACCAATGTCTACTTCCATTCTTGCTCATTCCAGGTGTGCTACACCATAAATCCTTCCATCACAAAATCTGTTTGTCGTCTCAAGTACAAATAACAATTGTATGACAAGACTAAAGAAAAACTTTTCTTTCTCAGCACGATATGCCCCCTCCTTTATAACGTGCAGCCATGTCATTCAAATCACAGCTGTGACCAACATGCAAAGTCCGACTAATGTTAAAGTCAAGGCAGCTAAGCCTATAAGTCCGTCTCTGGCCACTCCTCCTAGGGGACGACATATGCAAACAACAGTGACCTATCACTAGAAGGCAATATATGTCTTTTATATTTGACAAGATGATGGCACCCAACAGGTCCCTGGGACAGCCATGTCTTTGGTAAGATGGCGGTCTCTCAAGACTAAAGAGGAGTCTACCCTGTTTATGGGTTGATGAGTTATTATTTAAAGTTAGTTTATATTTGGCACTAGAAAGCAAAGGACCCCTATGAGCGCTATAGGTGGTGAGTTCTAAGCAGTGTCAGGATATTACTGGAGAACATTTGGCCTCCTGGGGAGGAGAAGCTGGACCCCCATTATGCACCGGGCCCCTTAGCTCTATGTAATAGATATTGATAGAGCTGGAGCTGCTGTCGGGCTGCTGCCAGTAAAACGGATTCAGATTAATGGCAGACATGTTCCTGGCAAATCCCTCAGGGGGACTCTCCACAAGAACCCAGCCAGGGCTCAGTAACAGATTACGTCTCATGGAGAGAGTCACTGGTCTGCGGTCTGATAATTTCAATCAATTGGATGTCTGAAGCAGTCATATAAATCAATCTGATCATTAATAGTGTGTAATTGATATTTGGAAAGTGACTGAATTGCTTGCTGGACAATCAGACCAGTACATGTATGCCCAGCATTGGAATGGCTGCCTCCAGTATGATAAGACAGGTGCACTTTATTGTAAAAGGAGATCTCAAGTCTGATAAGATTTTTTTTCTATTTCACGTTTACAAAGCAATGTGTAAGTGTACACCTGCAGGTATTTATGACCTCCCTCAGAAATCACAGTGTTACCCCTGATGCCTTCATCTGCTTTTCCTGCAGGACAGTCATCTTTATTCAGCCATCATCCCAGGTCACCATCTATTTCCTGGGATATTTATGCATATATTGGCTGTGTTCACAAATGCTTGACACAGATTATGTTCCTGTTACAGCTTTCCAGCTTGTCACATGTTGCAGTTACAGTGGTCACTGGAAGAGAGGAGATCAAGGAAATGCTTCCTGCAGCAGACAGATGTCAAATATCAGACTAAATAACCATCAAACAAACCTATCCAGGTACACCTTGGGTCCCATGCTTCACTATAGCTGGGTCATGGTGCATTTAATTGGTAGAAAAGAACCAGGAATATGAAGGACTGACCACAATAAAACATTATAAGCTTTGGATGAAGTAAACAGCATAGGCTCCTGAGCCTGCTGTGAACTGCACTGAGCACAGCTGACCATATCATTGGTGGCCCCTTTATTCCTGGAGATCAGAGACAAATGGTCCAGCAGGGGGCCACCTATTGGGCCTGTTCATGTAACCACTGGAAATGGGCTGAATGGTTCTCAGGCTGCTGCCTGGGTCGGATCCAATTAGGAAGCCAACTGAATTGCTGGAAATAGGAGAAAAGGCAGCCAGTCAGTGAGGAGGAAGCGTCACTGGCATGAAACAGCCCAGAAGCAGGCAGATGGCATCCAGCGAGTTGCCCAGGGGCCGAGAAGTGACAGTAATCGCTGTGGATGTTTTCCTCACCCTCGCCTATTGGGTGTTGTGCTCTGGCTGCGGGTGAAATGAGGTATATATAGACCCTTGTCACATGTGATCTGTCCATTCATCTGTGTCAGTATGAGGCCCGTACATGGCACACGTCCCCCATAAGAATGGCCGATGGACGCAGGAACACACGAGAGGCCCAAATAAACCAAATCAAATCCCTACATTTATTTTTTTATTAAAGCAGACCTCTGAGTCTACATAAATCCATCCTTACCTGGTGTCACCGAATGCTGCAGCCATGTCACCTTTTGATATTATGAAAACAAGGCCCACACACACTCCAGGTGATTTGCCCTGGCTAAGGTAATGCCTCCAGTCTGCTGCAGGCATAAAGAAGCATTTCCTCAGTCTTACCTTCCCCAGTGACGTCACAGGGTAAGAAGTTGCATTAGGGATTTACCAGTGTCAGACATTTGTGAAGATATCTAAGAATTGCACAGACTTTGTGATTTCCATGATCGCCAGACAATCATACCAGGGATTGCTGAAATGGAGAGGATGGGAGGGGTTAATAGAAACTTGGGGGAATGTATCCCTGGTGAAAAAAAGTAATTTCATGTGAGACATGTTCCCACATACCCTTCCTAAACCTGCCAACCCTCCCCTCCTGAATTTCTGATCATTGCTATCCCTTCTGCCTAAAACCCCCAAATTACATTGAATGGAGGGTGAGCTGCCAGTATTGCCCTCTGCGGGGTGATTGTCCCATTAAATGTTTCCAGTCCTAGAAAATCTAAATCAGAACAAATTTTAAAGGAGAACTCTGCACAGTCAAAGACTCTACATTTACACACGTGTTCGGTTTGTGTTGTCATCCTGCATGGCAGGGGAGGATTGCGCTGAGTGTTTTATGACAATGTGCAACAATGCATTGTATAGAATATATAGAAAGAATTTCCGGAAAGTTCCATGCACCGATGAGGGGGGGCTCTGTGTGAGATAATAGGATTTGTGGATGCCAACACAAAAGGGTTAATTGGCACTTTTCTGCCAGGATGTGGCAGGGATCCTGGCAACCACATGGACGCCCCATCCTTCCATGGACCTATCATCACTCCTGCCGAGGAGTTACTAGGTAACGCCATGCTTACTATTCACTACTGTCACCATGGCAACCTCCTCAGCCTCATTATTCCCAGCACAGCCAATCAAATCCATTCCCATCACCCCTCAAAAACTCCCAGCTGGCCAATCACAGCCCACTAGTCACATTTTCACCAGCTTAGCTCTTGTACGCTGATTTACGTGTGAGCTTGTTGGTTTTTGTGTACAGAATGCTGCTCATGGCATATTTCCTGGATGCTGCGGGAGAAGAAAGCAACAATGGCAAATCCGGAGAGAGAAAAAAAACCCAAAAGCAAATCAAATAACAGCCATGACTGCTTGTAGAATGCGTGCCAAGGTCTGGGTAAAAAGGAAATATTATGGACTGGCAGGGACAGGGAAAATCCAGAGTCAGAAGGGAACTCTCAGCAATCTTACACCGAGCAAAAGGTTGAGATTGTCTAGTATGCTGGCATAAACATGTATGACCTTCATGTGTGCAGGCCATTGCATGGGCCAATGATTGAGGTAATATTCCCCCACCTACTAGATTGTAAGCTCTTTGGGGCAGGGTCCTCTCCTCCTCCTGTGTAACTGTCTGTATTCGTCAGTAATTTGCATCTCCTAGTTAATGTACAGCACTGCATAATATGTTAGTGCTAAATAAATCCTGTTCAATATTAATAATACATTGCAACCCTCTGAGTGCAGCCATACCATGCGACTACGCATTCCAGGACTAGGACATCCATCACCAAAATAGAGACATTTATCCTCATCATTGAATTTCTAAAAGACATGTGTTAATGCAATGCACATGCATTGGTGCATTGGGTTGCCATTCATTCCTAATGCACACCTTACCAGCAATGCACTAGCACAGCAATGTGGCACATTGGGCTGCCTAATACAACGTGCACAGCACTGCAAAAAAAGTGCAGCATACACCCTTATCTTAAACAGAGGAAGCCAAACATAGATAATTAATAAACAAAACAAACTGATACAGGGTCAGTGCAGGCCACACTTCAATTTTAGCAAGCTCTGGCTTAGTTTCCAATCTCCATTTAACCAGGAAGAACACATACATATGGTGTACAGGGTGTGAATGGATTGCTGTCAGTGTAAAGGTGGAGTCCCCCTATATTTAAAATCCAATGAGTAATATTCATCGGTGGCTGAAGTTCATTTGCTCTGAATTTTTGGAATGTTCACTCTGGGAACGCAGAACGGGCTCAGGGAAATTTCCAAAAATAGACGGGTATTTTAATGTAAGTATGTCATAGTTTGCCACTGTTAGAGAAAAAAACTACAACTACTGTAGCTCCTTGTTCTGGAGGAGGGGGAGACCATCCAGGAGAGTACACCATGACGTTATAAACCAGAAGGTGCCAGATGCTGCATCTATCCTAAGAACTGCTCAAAGGATCACTGGGCCTTGTTCTGCTAAATATGTTCAGGCCAAAGATGATCAATCATATGCAGTATATTGGTGTTTGATGTGGGGGGGTTCCATCAGGCTACAATGATGCTCAAAATTGTTTGTGATGGCACTCAACAATCAGGTAGGTCAGTAACCTCACAAAGACCAGCAGGAGAACACTTCAATACAGGGATGTGGTGGTGGTGGTGGGGGAGGTGGGAGGGTAGAATCACTAAAGTGAAAATGTATCTGAGCCTGCCCAATAAAAAGGTAGCAGATCATACAATCTATCGGTCCACTGAATATCAAAGTAATTCTGGATGGAGCTGGCCTTTAAACAAGCCCATGTATATGCTAAGGATCATACCGTGGTGGTGGTTGATGATAAAAATGGGGTCATAATTAAAACAATGTAATTATTATTATTATAAACGTAATGTGAGTGTTCCCAACCACCTATGTGTGGATCCTCATGTTATATACTCCATATTATATATTTAAATAAAAAATGAACAGGGCTGTTGGGAGGTATCACATCTGTGTGTCTCTTGCCCAACTTTTTGTGTTTCTGCCCACCTTCATGTGCTACCTCCATTTGTTTCCCTTGTCGATATTCCTACCGTTGTTTATTTCCGCCCACCTTTGCTTGTTTCTACCAACCTTTGTTTTGCCCTAGCCCACCTTTTTGTATCCCCTGCCCACCTTGGTATATCCCTTGCCCACCTTCATGTGTTTCCACCTTTGTGTGCCTCCACCACTTTTGAATGTTCCTGTCCACCTTCATGCATTCACACCTTTGTGTGTTTCCACCTTTGTCTATCCCTTTAGCCTATCTTTGTCCTTGCATACCTTTGTGTGTCCCCTGCCCACCTTTTTGTGTTCTAGATCTTCTTGTTAAATTCTCCAAAATATAAAAATAAGTAAAAAAAGAACAGGTATGATGGTAACCCCTTAAAATGTTGATAGCAGGTATACAGACCCAGGAAAGCAGCTCAAAGGTTTCACCTCTAGAAATATAAATGGAGACTGGCCCTTTACCATGAGTAGCATAAAGCGTAAACAAACAGGCCTACAATGGCAGCAGAAAATGGCTCCTTTATGTGTAATCTGTATACTTTCAAGAGTTCAGCTGTGGGACCCAGAAGCCTCGGTGCTATCAATATTGTATCTGTGGCACACACATGGAAGAGACAAATCATCTTTTGAGATGGAGCTGAACATGGAGACAAGCCACCTCTGTGGAGAGATACAGTCTGCTCTCCGGGCTTCTGACACTGCCTGTGCTGTCCTGCCTGGAGAGCACTGAGATGTGGCTGCTGCACCAAGAATCAACAATTAACCCTTTAGTTCCTAGGCCACAGGGTGAAACATAAATCCTTACAGCTCCTGCTCATGTACTAAAAAGCACAAGAAACAAGGTGCAGTAAAGATACACAGGCAAAACAATCATCTACATTCTTATAAAGAATTTACCAAAGATTTTATATTATTTTTTATTATTTATTTTCATAAAATATAAGCTTGTGGCTCACCACTTTCCACCTAGTGCCACTTGGCTGATTTACTATTTCCTATCTCCGTCCATGTTTCCTTGGAATACTTCAATCTGATTAGGAAATAAATGTCAGAATAAATTTATTTTGAGAAAATGTTTTCATAGCCTGCCTACTGGGAAGATTGACCAGCGGTGTCCATTGATGCATATTCCCTGTGGTATTCCCCCCATTTCCTCAGATAAAGCCACCCCACCCTGCTATAATGGTATCCTATTGTCCCCTTCTCTTCATTAATTTCTTTTTTTGTGAACGCAAAGGAAATGATAGAAACCCAATTTGGTCACAGACAACATATCAAATCTGGCAGATATTCTGTCCCCTCCATGCTCCATCTAGAAACAAGCGCTTTAGGATGCCTGCTAAACAAGGTGCCAAGAGAAAGGTCATTATTGGGGTTGTCTATCAGCAGAATCTATGAGGTCCACTCTTACCTAAGAGTAAGGCAAACAAGAAAGGATTCCTATCAAATTAACCTTTGGCAACACATATAATTTTTTTCAGTAATTTGTTTTTATTTTAAATTCAATTGACCAGAGAATAAAATATTTCCAAGTTGGAAGTGTTCTAAACTAGTGGTCGCCAACCTTTTCAGGCCAACGGACCACTACATTTATTGGCTCCAGACCGCACATGCACGGGAGCCGGGTGTCACTCAAAGAGGAAGAAACTTGCCCCATAGTGAAGTCATGATGCAAGAACCTGCCCATTCTCCCATGCTCTGAGCCTGTGTCCAGAGACACAACACACCCCATTCCTTGAGCCAGCAATCCGTATGGGGCACATGGGCCTTCTCCTGACCCGGCCAGAGCCGCGGACCACCAAAATTTTCTCACGGATCACCGGTTGGCAACCGCTGTTCTAAACCATGATCACAACCCAAGATCTATGGGCCAAGAACAAAGTGGCCAATGGTCAGGTTTGAGTGCTCTGAAGGCTTCTAGCAAATTACTTTGGACCTCCATTTATATACCTTTGTGTTCCTTTGGAATGCCTAGAGACCTCAGTCCTGTCCCTCCGCACTGGATAACAATTAAGAGTTTTTTTTTATAAAAGATTTCTGGTATGCCATGTAGGAAATAGCTCCACAGGCAGCATTGCTGCTTAAATACATATTTATCTTATAGTACAAAGGTCAGGAAACTGTCCCCAACATGCCTAACTTCCAGAAAACAAACAACATGAAATAAATGCTTTTAGGTGCAGCTGCGGCCACTGGAACAATGTTCAGGATCCCCAGTAGAAAGGATAATGACTACATTCCAGAGACAGTGGCTGGTGTATTGTCCCAATGCACCTTCTGGAATGTCTACATAGACATTGTTGGGCTTACTCCATAGCACAGTGTAAGGAGCGGTAAGAATGTGGTGCCCACAATAAAGGTGTCTACAAAGTAGTAAGAAATGAGAGGTTGTGATGCATCTGACTTTTAGTTTTTGAAATAAAAAAATTCTAGCCAATCAATAAACTGAAGTAAGTTCATAAATGATTAGAAGGCCTTTATTGGGATTTTTGGTCATGTGGATCTTCATCTGAAGACAAATGATCCTCCTAGCAAATTACAAAAAAAATTCTAAATTAAATTTCAAAATATTTTGACAAAGCATTGGATTTTTATATCCAAAGGTGATCTTGTGTAGCCTGGAGTTCAGAGTTAGCTTTAGCTTCTTAGATGACTTTAGTTAACCCCCATCTTATGTAGTGCTCACCCCAGTAGGAGAGGCTGTTTGTATCCAGGCTCTTCCTGGAGTAAGGTGATTCCAAAAACTCATACAAGCTCAAACTGTCCTTTTAGAAGTTTTTTTTTTGTAATAGAAAAGAAAGAGGGTGAGGGAAGCGGAGCATTACAGAATACAGTCCAAAGTTTCGGAGTAATATAATTGTCCCAAACACAACTGATATTTACATGCAGATACAAAGACAATAATTTTACCTTCTGGCTTTAACCCAAAATTTGGCTTTAACCCAAAGTCCCAGTCTTAAATTTATGGCTCCTGTGAGATTCTATCCTGGGGTTCTAGCTGCCAAACTCAGCATTTACAGGCCTCACCGCCAGCTGCCCTGATCTTTTACTCTACATACGATGGATCCAGGAGATGCCCCCTCTTGCTCCCAGTTCTCCAATATTTCAGCAACCAAAGGTGCCAAAATAACTCATGGGCCAAAAAATACTGCATCAGGATACCTGCACAGGTACAATCTTTGCAGCAACAGACAACCAACCATTACTTTCCTGTAGGGAGCCAAGTGCCAAGTTCTAAAACTAGAAGTCCTTAACCTTTTAACATTCAAAGTGACCCTTTCACACTAACCGGGGGCCACACCCATTTACTGCCTACCTTGGAGTTTGGGGTATTTTTGAGCTTCAGTTGCTCCTGGTAATTTCTTCATATTAAAAATGTAAATAAAAATAAAACAGGAATAAAGCAGAGATCCCATACTGGTTTGAAGACACAATAAGTCAGTGCAGAGGTCTCACCAATAAAAAACACCCAAAATCTATATTTTGATATATCTATATATATATGGATATACCAAGTAAGGAATATCACAGGAACATGAGGCGGGAGTCTGAGAACTTATCACAATATGTACAGGTCGCCTCTCCCTGCAGTTAATGAACAGCTGCTGAAAGGCAGCATTTACAGCCTGCAATAACCTTCACTAGTCTCATGGGTTTGTGATTAAATCAAGGTTAACGAGCTGCGGAATGTCAGACCTTTCAAGATGGTTGCCGGACCGCCTGCAGTCCCTCGCTGCTTGTGCAAATTTTACCAATGAATTGTCCAGCCAGCATAACATTATCTGATCATTTACAAGCTAATTTGTGAATATTGTGAACACAGCAAAGGTGATGGGAGCTGTGTGCTAACTATGAGCAACTGTGTGTTTCAATAGCAATGACTGATTCACCACCAGGAAATGTTTGAGTGAACCCTCATGAGTTTTATTTTTAAAAATAATTTCAAACCCAAAATCCTAAGTCACAACCTTTGAGATAGAGTGTGAAAGAGTTAAAACCTCAGTCAGGTTGTGATTTCTGTCTGTGATCTCATTTAGAAGACACCCTCTTGGTCTCTGTCTGGGTGACCATTGTCTCTGATGCAAATGTTGTCACCTGAACAGGGTTATTGAATGAATTTACAAATGCTGTACATGCAGCATAAGTTTTGTTCTAAGAAGAGGGGAGTTGGGAGGACAAATGAGCAGCTCCCTTCTGAGCTGTCCTCCTTAGAAATGCACAGTAGTCATTCTTAGCTAGCTGTTCATATATTTGTCAGGCTGAAATGATGAACAATGCCAGGACTTTCAATCTGCACAAATATTTGTTTCATAAAACAATCATGTGACATATACATAGCTTAAGATCATTGGCCTGGTTTCATGTAAAAGGGAAAGAAATATAATAAAAAATATTTTATTAACACTGAACTTCAAACTGGTTTTAGCAACATATATTTTGTATTCCTATTACCTTCAACAGATACACCAGTCATCAAGATAGAAAATGAGCACAGAACATTTCTTCAATGGAGACACACCAAAAAACACTTGACAGTGGTTCCAAAGATAGATCAGCTTTCATTGGACCACTGTTCACTTTGACCAACTTTTTGTCCTATATCAATTTTGCTGTTCTAATCTATGATCTATGAAAAAATCCAACGGATTGCTCCAATGAGCAGAACAAAATGACCTCAGTCTGGCCATTACAATCTATATGTGCACCATCATTCCTGTACTATGTTCTGCTGGAGTTGGGTTTTGCATAATAAACCCTCCTGAGATGTTAGTAAATCTATGATCAGCTCATGCATGATGCACAAACATGATACTGATTAATTATTTCCCATTTGATAACATAACAAGCACTTCTGTCTCCTCTTTATTTACAAACACAACATATGAGTAGGCGTTGTGATAATTTTTAATCTGTGTGCTCATTTGATAAGCAACATTCTTCCTTGTTATGTGATTGTGAGAAAGAAATACTCACTCGTAACATTTTGGCGCTATATAAATCCTGTTTATTATATTATTAATAAAAATAGTAATAATAATAATGAGGGCACCTGTTCAGGTTCAGGAGAGGCGTGCAGAGGGTGGGGCATGGAAACCTGTGTGTAGAAGATATGGTGTGGACAGAAGGCTGTGACAGCATATATACTGTACAGAAAAGGTGTGTAAGACACATGAGTAAATGAATACTTGGGAAATAAGGGTAAGATATATGTTTTACTTGGCATAAAACAATATATATCATTAAACGTCGCAGTATGTACAGAAGGAGTGCAGATGATATGGATATGCAGAATGTATAGGAGAGGAGTGCAGAATATGAATATGCAGAAAGCACAGCACAGAAAAGCAGAGGTCATGAAGATGCAGTATCTACAGGAGAGGGGTGTGGCAAGTATGAGAAGCATTATTGTCAGGAGAGGAGTGCAGAAAGAAAGAATTTGCTGTTTCTATAGTAGAGAAGCTTTGCAGGTATGAGCATGCAATATTGTACAGGAGAGTAGGCTAGAAGATATGAGGATGCAGTATTGTACAGCAGAGGAGTGTTAGGTATATGAGCATCCAGCAGTATATACATGAGGAGAGTGCTAAAGATATAAACCTGCAGTATCTAGAAAAGAAGAGTGTAACTGGTATGAATATGCAGCGTTGGCAGGAAAGAAGTGCTGAAGTTATGAGAGAGGTTTGCAGAAGGCTTGGCCATGCAGTATCTAAAAGTGTTAAAAATATGAGCATATCGTATTGTACAGGAGAGGGGTGTTGCAGGTATGAGCATGTAGCATTGTACAGAGGAGAAGTGGTGCACGTATAAGCATATAGTATTGTACAGGAGAGAAGTGGTGCAGGAATGAGAAAATAGTATTGTACAGGAAATGGCTGTTGCAGGTATGAATATTTAGTATTGTGGAGGAGAAGAGATTTGCAGGTATGAGCATATAGAATTGAACAGGAAAAGATTGTTGCAGGTATAAGCATATATTATTGTACAACAGAGGAGTGTTGCAGGTATGAGCATATATAGTACTGTACAGGAGAGGAGTGTGGCAGCTATGGTCATATATAGTATTCGATGGGGGAAAGTTTTGCAGGTTTGAGTATACAGTATTGTTTAGTAGAGAAGTGTTGCAGGTATGAGCAGATAGTATTGAACAGGAGATGAGTGTTGCTGGTATGAGCAGTTATTATTGTACAGGGGAGGAGTGTAGCAGGTATGAGCATATAGTATTGTACACGTGAGGAGTGTTGCAGGTACGAGCATATAGTATTGTAGTAGAGATAAATGTTGGAGGTATTAGCATAAAGTATTGTACAAGAGAGGAGTGTTGCAAGTAAGAGCATATATTATACTACAGGGGAGGAGTGTTGCTGGTAAAGGCAGATAATATTGTACAGGGGAAGAGTGTTGCAGGTATGAGCATATAGTATTTTACAAGAAAGGAGTTTTGCAGTATGAGCATAGAGTATTGTAAAGGAGATGAGTGTTGCTCATATGCGCAGAATTTATTGTACAGGGAAGGAGTGTTGCAGGTATGAGCATATAGTATTTTACAAGAGAGGTGTTTTGCAGGTATGAGCATATAGTATTGTAAATGAAATGAGTGTGCTCATATGCACAGAATTTATTGTACAGGGGAGGAGTGTTGCAGGTATGAGCATATAGTATTGTACAAGAGAGGAGAGTTGCAGGTAAGAGCATATAGTATACTACAGGAGAAGAGTGTTACTAGTATAATCAGATAATATTGTACAGGGGAGGAGTGTTGCAGGTATGAGCATATAGTACTTTACAAGAGAGCAGTATTGCAGGTAAGAGCATATAGTATACTACAGGAGAGGAGTGTTACTATTATAAGCATATAATATTGTACAGGGGAGGAGTGTTGCAGGTTTGAGCATATAGTATTTTACAAGAGAGGAGTGTTGCAAGTAAGAGCATATAGTATACTACAGGAGAGGAATATTGCTGGTATAAGCAGATAATATTGTACAGGGGAGGAGTGTTGCAGGTATGAGCATATAGTATTGTACATGAGAGGAGTTTTTCAGGTATGAACATATAGTATTGTACAGGAGAGGAGTGTTGCAGCTATAGGCATATAGTAATAAACAAGAGAGGAGTGTTACAGGTATGAGCATATAGTATTGTACAGGAGAGGAGTGTTGCAGGTATAGGCATAAAGTATACTACAGGGGAGGAGTATTGCAGGTATGAGCATATAGTATTTTACAAGAGAGGAGTGTTGCAGGTAAGAGCATATAGTATACTACAGGGGAGGAGTGTTGCTGGAATAAGCAGATAATATTGTACAGGGGAGGAGTGTTGCAGGTATGAGCATATAGTATTGTACAGGAGAGGAGTGTTGCAGCTATAGGCATATAGTAATAAACAAGAGAGGGGTGTTACAGGTATGAGCATATAGTATTGTACAGGAGAGGAGTGTTGCAGGTATAGGCATAAAGTATTGTAGAAGAGATAGATAAATAAATAGGTATGGTTGCAGGTATGAGCATATAGTATTTTACTGGAGATGAGTGTTTCTTGGATGAGCAGATAATATTATACAGGAGAGGAGTGGTGAAGGCATAGTCATGTAGTATTGTACAGGAGAGGAGTATTGCAGGTATGAGCATAAAGTATTGTACAGGAGAGGAGTGCAAAGTATATGAAAAGGCTAAATCTACAGGAGAGGAGTGTTAAAATATTAGGGCAGACAGCAAAATAATCCCATGTTGTGGACAATATATAGAGGAAATGTCTGCTGAGCTGCTGTCAATGCAGGAGACGAGTGTGGGGGCTGAGTAATGAACTCTATGCACTGTGTGGACAGAAGGCTATGACAACATATAGAACACAGACTGTAAAACTCAAAGGGGAAAGAAAGGTTAAGTATGGGAACATAACTTAGGCTAGGACTTTTATTATTACTCGATATGTTTTGGTGACAGGTTCTTTTAATGGTGGTAATATTGGATCTAGAGTTTTGATTTACTGTAACGATTAATGAGAAGTTTTTATGATTTCCCTTGATATTTCATATTTTTTTTGGTTTTGTGGGGTTTCTTTCTAATTACTAACATGTTTTTTTTAACCCTGTAGTCATTATTATTAGATCATTAGGAAATGACTTTGGAACTTTTGGGAGACTGAAAACAAAAAATTGGAGTTTTCAGGACTGGTGAGCAGCGCACCGCATTTAATTGTCAAAGGTTAGCTTTAAATTTTATACTTGCTTTTGCCTTTGCAACGTTAATTGATAGTTCATTACTGCCCTCTACTGGTATGTTAGCACATGATTCAACCTTAATACATTGTGAATATATACCGTATTATCTATCTATCTATCTATCTATCTATCTATCTATCTATCTATCTATCTATCTATCTATCTATCTATCTATCTATCTATCTATCTATTATCTATCTATCTATCTATCTATCTATCTATCTATCTATCTACCTACCTACCTACCTACCTATCTATCTATCTATCTATCTATCTATCTATCTATCTATCTGTCTATCTTTTATTGTTTATTTATTGTTTGTTTATTATGTTATTTACTTTCACTTCTCTGTACTTTCAGTACCCCCGAGTCATGTTTACTTATAGTGTGGAAAAAAGCACCAAGATGATTTGATCAGAGTTTATACAGTAATATCAGTGTTGCAATCTCAGTGTTGGGGTACAGCAAGGAATCTCTGGTCCTGTATGTCTGCTTGTATCTAAAACTACTGAGCCCCAGCAGGAGTGTTACACCTATGTAGTAGTACTTAAAGCTGGCAAGATATCTCTTCTCCTGTGAAGCAGTGATAGGATCTGGCAAGGAATCTCCACTCCCATGAAGCAGTATTGGGATCTGGCAAGGAATCTCTACTCCTATGTAGCAGTGATAGGATCTGGCTAAGAATATCTACTCCCATGTAGCAGTGATAGAATCTGGCAAGGAATCTCTACTCCTGTGTAGCAGTATTGGGGTTTAGCAAGGAATTGCTGCTTTTATGTAATAGTACTAGGGTATTGAAAAGAATCTCTGCTGCTTCAAAGCAGTACTTGGGTCTGGCAAGGATTTTCTGCTTTTATATTATAGTACTGGTGTTTGCCAAGGAATCTCTACTCATGTGTCAAAGTACTTGAGTCTGGCTAGAAATTTCTGCTTTTTTTGCAGCAGTACTGGGGTCCGATGATCAATATCTACTCCAAAATTTACTACTCCCATACTAGGGTATGGAAAAAAATCACTGCTTCTATGTAGCAGCCATCTTACACACTCTGCAAGGGCACAGGCAAGAGATTCAATCAGTACCAGATATTTCTCCCTACCCAAGCAGATGTTTAGGAAAAACAAAGGTGAGGATAGCAGTATGGGTGTTTAAAGACCATAATTACCTCATAAATTTTTTCTAGTATTACTCCCAACATCCTTAAGGAAGAAGTCTTCTGTATATGTTTAGTTGCAGCATATTTTAATTGTAATTTTGTAGATTAGCCACAAGAGGAAGCAAACACCCATTTTACAATACCTTTGTCACTGGGATAAATTATCAGCTACACAAGCAGTGTATGATTTTCAGCCCTTTCATAGATGTGTGAGAGACTATCATGGTAGAACTGGGGTGATCCAGCAAACCTGGAATGGATTTCATAAAATTAATTTGTTATTAGTTGGCAAATGTTTTTAGTCCTGAACCAGATTCATTCCAGGTTTGCCTTTTAAAGGATCAATTGGAATGTATTGCAGTTAATTGACTTAACTGTGCTAAATGACTTTTGGTCAATAACTGGTTAATTACGTGTGCCAGGCGTGTTTGTACATCATTATCTACCCCTCCAAATCATCCATAATAGCTTCCATTAGTACTAAATTCTGCTGAATGAAGAGGTGGGTGTCACCTATTCAAAAGATTATACAGTGAGCGGGGCAGTGACACCACAGGTCTGCTATGTGGCCTCATAATAAGGTGTACAGATTTTTTTTTCTGACAGCTACAAACAAACTTCCAATGTGTGTTTAGCTGTCTGACTGGAGTCCAACAAACTGTGTGTGTTCAGAAAAGAAGGATGTAACTATGTGAGCCTAAAAGGACAATGGAGACATTGGGAGCCTTAGGTGTGTCACTGAGATGCTCGGAGTCCATCAAGAGAGAAGGACCTGATAATCTGCCTCAGCCACACACCACACATGCCACAATCCTCCATGACCTGCTTGCACAATCCTGACACACATTTAGATGGTGTCATGGGAGTGCCAAAAAAGCTGCTACTTTATGTGTGTCACCAACCACCACATGTCCTATGTCCCTTTCAGAAAATGAACATTTTCTGTAAAGGATATGTGTATAGATGATGTATCTGAAACATATTAAAGAAATACCTTTTAATTCCCATGTGTTGCCACTCCTGACAGAACAGGAGTTGCCTTATCTAAAGGGTAGAGATAAGCGAGCGAGATTTGTAAGTTCGATCTTGCGGCGAATCGGGCCTTCCTCGCTTACCGAACATTGAAGCGAGAACGACCTTGTGTTTCGCCATAAGGTCGTGTTTTCGCCGAACGAATGAGGGAAAAAGCTAATTATTTGCTCCCCCGATGCACAGCAAGGCCCAGCAGCCCAATCAGGAGAGACTTGAGCACAGGCATATATACAGGGAAGGAGGGAGGCGATAGTCGCTCCATCTTGTGTTCTGTGTGAAGTATAGAAGCAGGGAGAGATATTTTAGTCTGATACCTCTTGCTATTTACCAAAAAGCCAGTTTGCTACAGAAAAAGTTCTGTCCTACTCTAAAAAAAAAATGCAGATATTTCAGTATAATACCTCCTGCTATTTACCAAAAAGACAGTTTGCTACAGAAAAAGTTATGTCCTACTCTAAAAAAATACAGATATTTGCTATTTGCCAAAAAAGCCAGTTTACTACAGAAATATTTCTGTCTTGCTCTAAAAAATACAGATATTTCAGTCTGATACCTCTTGCAATTTACCAAAAAAAGACAGTTTGGTACAGAAAAATGTCCAATCTACTATAAAAAAAATACAGACGTTTCAGTCTGATACCTCTTGCTATTTACTAATGAAGACAATTTGGTACAGAAAAATTTCTGTCCTCCTATAAAAAAATACAGATATTTCAGTGTTTGATACTTCTTGCTATTTACCAAAGAAGACAGTTTGGTACAGATAAATAGTGTTGTTCGTCGAATTCGGGTCGTCCTAATGTTTGACCCGAATATGACCGTTCAAATTCAGGTGGACCTGACCCGAATTTTGTTGAATTCGAATACCCGAATTTGACCCTCCCACAATGCCTAGGGACCTCCCCCATGATGCAAAGGGCCCTCCAATTAGAGCAGGGATGCCCCCCTCAATGTTTGTTGTGGCAGGCAGCCGATTGGCTGTCTGTCACTGCATGCCACACAGGCAGCCATTGGCCTATATAAGGCCAGGGCGTGCCTGGATTTACCACTCCTGACAGAGATTTGCTGATAGCATCACAACCTTTCTGTGCTGCTTGGCTTGCTTACTTTGTCAAAGTGAAAAAAGTGCTTTACTTTGGTAGACTGTGCCACACTCACCCTATTAGTCAGATAGATTGTTGGATTATACTGTATTTGTGCAGTCCTGAAATCTACTGTACTCAGATAGGAAGAGTGTTTCACTGTTTGCTAGAAAGATAGCTAGATAGATAGATAGATAGATACATTGATAGATAGATAGATAGATAGATAGATAGATAGATAGATAGTTACCCATGCTGCTGCCAGCAATTTGAGTGTGGCATGTAGCCGATCATTACCTTTTTCAGGCTCCACCAGCGGTGAGCAGGAGCTCCAACGCAGATCGGCTGCTGTTTGTGGCGTTCCTAGCAGTCAGGACCAGGCATCATTGCCATCCCCCACAACGTCTACCCCATCATCCAATGTTTCTGTGGTTAGCATTAGCAGCATCCAACCTTCCATCCCCCAGATGCTGGAGCGCAAGAGGAAATATGGCCCAAATGACTCCAAAACAAAGCTGATCAATGCGGCAATTGCACAGCTGATTGCGTTAGAGCTCCTCCCTTACCGGCTGGTGGACTCCAATGCGTTCTGTTATGCATTCCTCTGCGCAAACCCACAGTATGTTATGCCTAAGCGACAGTACTTTGCACAAAAATGTGTTTCTGCTTTGCATGAACACGTGCAGAGCAATGTGTCCATGGCCCTGCAGCACTCAGTTTCTGGCAAGGTGCACCTGATAACCGACAGTTGGTCGAGCAAGCATGGAGTGGGAAGATATATTTCATTTACAGCTCACTGGGTAACTTTGGTGGCAGCAGAACACATCGACATGCAATTTCCTCCTCAACCTTCACTTCCACCTCCTCCTTTGAATCTTGTGCCTCAACCTCTCCCTCCAGGGACGCTTTGCCGTGGAGACCCAGCACCAGCACCTCCCATTCGGCAGCATCAGTTCACCACCAGCAACAACCTGCAGTTTGCTTTTTTGGTGCACAATTCCGACGTTGCCACGCAGTCCTGAGGTTGCGAAGCCTGGGTTCCCTCAGCCACACAGGCGCAGCCATTCTAAGTGCCTTGCGGGAGCAGGAGGACAAATGGCTAACTCCCAACAGACTTCAGCCAGACAAGGTCGTGTGTGACTATGGGGCCAATCTGCTGGCAGCCCTGTGTTGTGGGAAACTCACACACATACCTTGCCTGGCTCATGTCATTAACCTCATAGTACAGCGCTTCCTTAGGAATTACCCAGGCCTCCAGCCACTGTTGCCGAAGGCCAGAAAGTTGTCAGCGCATTTCCGCCGGTCGTACACAGCAAGTGCCAGATTGGTGGAGTTACAGACGTATACCTACACTACCTTTCTTCAGTCCTGCGGAGTGGCTGCAAATTGAGAACTTGTGCACTGTATTGTCACCTTTTGAAGAGGCCACCAGGATGATCAGCAGAGATCAGGCCTGTGTCAGTGACACCATCCCCATCATGCGCCTGCTGGAACAGATGATGGTGGATCTCGGACACGACACAGAGTGGACGCTGCATCAAGAGATGACGTTTCAAACATCATCCAAGACATGTATGCCTACTATGCATAGTGCACCACCAATCTAGGAAGAGGAGGAGGTGGAAGAGGATGAGGAGGACATTGCAGGCATGGGAGAAGGGGAGGAAGAGGCAGAGGAGGATATTGAGGGTACATGGCATCCATCCACCCAAACACAAGGCGGCATGTTCCGTGGATGGCAAGACCATTGCAGTTCCACCAGCCATGGGAGCCAAACAACTGCTTTAAGCGGCATGGGTGGCAGCAGCAGTAGAGGTCGTCTAAGCCAAACTATGCAGGCTTGTTTTCAGCGGAAGCAAGCTGCCAGTCGTGCAGCATTTGCCAATGACACTCAGCAGCGGTACTCAGTCATGGTGCAGGAATACCTGAGCTCTGCATGGGACATCTGCAACCTGGAAAGCCAGGACCCACTGGGCTACTGGGTGTCCAAGCTTGAGCAGTGGCCGGAGCTGGCAGAACATGCCATTCAGATCCTTGCCTGCACAGCTACAAGTGTGTTATCTGAAAAAGCGTTCAGTGCAGCTGGGGGAGTAGTGAGTGACAAACGGATTCGGCTCTCCGCAGAAAATGTCGACCGAGTCACTTTTATTAAAATTAATAAGGCTTGGATCGGCAATGACTTTAACACCCCCTCTGCAGAGTGTACTGATTAGTCGTCAACTGCTGCACGGACATCTTGATGGGAAGAGCAAATTAATTATCTGTATTTTTTTACAGAAATACAAAAATTATTCTGTTTATTTTGATAGGAAGTGGTATCAGAATTAATTATCTGTATTTTTTTACAGAAATACAGAATTGTTTCTGTTTATTTTGATAGCAGGTAGGATAAGAATGAAATATCTGTATTTTTTTACAGAAATACAGAAATATTTCTGTTTATTTTGATAGATAGCAAGTAGTATCAGAATGAAATATCTGTTTTTTTTTTACAGAAATACAGAAATGTTTCTGTTTATTTTGATAGATTGCAAGTGGGATCACAATTAATTATCTGTATTTTTGTAAAGAAATTTTTCTGTTTATTTTTATAGATAGCAAGTGGTATCAGAAATAATTATCTGTATTTTTTACAGAAATACAGAATTTTTTTGTTTATTTTGACAGATAACAAGTAGGATCAGAATGAATTATTTGTATTTTTTTACAGAAATACAGAAATTTTTCTGTTTATTTTGAAAGATAGCAAGTGGTATCTGAATTAATTATCTGTATTTTTTTTACAGAAATACAGAAATTTTTCTGTTTATTTTGATAGATAGCAAGTGGTATTACAATTAATTATCTGTATTTTTGTTACAGAAATACAGAAATTTTCCTGTTTATTTTGATAGATAGAAAGTGGTATCAGAAATACTTATCTATATTTTTTTTACAGAAATACAGAAATGTTTCAGTTTATTTTCATAGATAGGAAGTGGTATCAGAATTAATTATCTGTATTTTTTTTACAGAAATATAGAAATTTTTCTGTTTATTTTGATAGATAGCAAGTAGGATCAGAATGAAATATCTGTATTTTTTATAGAAATACGAAAATTTTTCTGTTTATTTTGATAGAAAGTGGTATCAGAATTAATTATCTGTTCTCATACCACTAAATAAACAGCAAAATTTCTATAAAAAAAATACAGATTTAATTCAGGCTACAACTTGCTATCTATCAAAGAGATGTGTGTTTCTCTCCAAAAAGTACAGATATTTAATTATGATTCATAATTAAATATTTTTTTATAGATAAATACTTTTTTATGGCTATTAAGATAGATTGCAAGTGGGATTAGAATTCAGTAGCTGTATTTTTTTTACAGAAATAAAGAAGATTTTATGGTTTTTTGGATAGATACTAAGTGCTATCATAAAAAAAAATATATCTGTATTTTTTATGAATAAATATAGAAACTTTTCTGTCTTTTGTGATATATTACAAGAGGTATAATTTAGGATACCTCTTGCAATCTATCACAAAAAAACTAAAAATGTCTGTATTTCTGTAAAAAAAATACATTATGATTATTTTATTATGATTGCACTTGGTATCTATGCTAAAACCCTTAAAAAATTCAGTATTTCTCTCCAAAAAATAGAGATAGTTCATTCCGATCCCACTTTGCTATATATCATCAAAACCCTAAAAAAATCTATTTTTTTCTTCCAAAAATCTAGATTTTGAATTCTGATAGCACTTTTTATCGATCCAAAAGACCATAAAAAATTGTATATTTCTCCACATATTTCTCCACAGAAAATACAGATATTTAGTTCTGAACCCACTTTGCTATATATCCCTAAAGCCATAAAAATTGATGTATTATTATACAAACAATACAGATATTTATTTCTGATAGCACTTGGATATGTATCCTAAAACTCATAAAAATGTATGTATTTATGTGAAACAAATACATGTATTTAACTGTGATAGCATTTATCCAGTACCCAACTCTAGATGCCAGAAACTACTGCCGTCCACACACCGTCTCAGAGCCCACCACCTCCTCCTCTTGCTGTAAATGATGCTGCCTCCTGCCCAGTACCTGACTTTAGACGCCAGAAACTAATGCCGTCCATACTTCGTCTCAGAGCCCACCGCCTCCTCCTCCTCCTGCTGTAAATGATGCTGCCGCCTGCCCAATACCTGACTTTAAATGACAGACACTAATGGCGTCCATACTCTGTCTCATAGCCCACCGCCTCCTCCTCTTGCTGTAAATGATGCTGCCGCCTGCCCAATACCTGACTTTAAATGACAGACACAAATGGCGTCCATACTCCGTCTCAGAGCCAACCGCCTCCTCCTCCTCCTGCTGTAAATGATGCTGCCTCCTGCCCAGTACCTGACTTTAAATGCCAGACACTAATGCCGTCCA
>NC_092871.1:58081767-58101755 GCF_032062135.1 Pyxicephalus adspersus | reverse complement strand
CCTCTTGCTGTAAATGATGCTGCCACCTGCCCAGTACCTGACTTTAAATGCCAGACACTAATGCCGTCCATACTCCGTCTTAGAGCCCACCGCTTCCTCCTCTTGCTGTAAATGATGCTGCTGCCTGCCCAGTACCTGACTTTAAATGCCAGACAATAATGCCGTCCATACTCCGTCTCAGAGCCCTGCGCCTTCCAATCATGCTGTTACTGCTGCCGCCTGCCTAGTACCCAACTCTAGAATTACTAATGTCCTCCACACTCTGTCTCAGTGCTAAATGCCTCCTCCTCATGCTGTTACTGCTGCTGCCCAGTACCCAAGTTTAGATGCCAGTTACTTACGCTGTCCACACTCCGTCTCAGAGCCCAACTCCTCCTCCTCCTGCTGTAAATGATGCTGCCACCTGCCCCCAATACCCAACTGTAGAGGCCAGATACGAATGCAGTGCACACATTGTCTCAGAGCCCACCACCTCCTCCTCCTGCTGGAAATGATGCTGCTGTCTGACCAGCACCTGACTTTAAATGCCTGACACTAATGCCGTCCATACTCCGTCTGTGAGCCCACTGCCTCCTCCTCCTGCTGTAAATGATGCTGCCATCTGCCCAGTACCAAACTCTAGATGCCAGACTAGACTCCAGCTCAACAGGGTCTTCTTTCCCCGCTAATTTCTCCAAGCCCTCCATGTGGTTTCGCTATATGGTAGGTAGGGACAGATTGGAATCTCGCTCATCTATTCATGTCTCCAACAGCTACGGCTTCCACACAGTCCACATAAGTGATGGCCTTAAATTGTAATGCCCTCCTTGCTCTGTCTCAGGGGCCACCGCCTTCTCCTCCCAGTACCCAGCTCTAGATGCCAGACTAGACTCCAACTCAACAGGGTCTTCTTTCCCCGCTGATTCCTCCAAGCCAGACTCCAACTCAACAGGGTCTTCTTTCCCCGCTGATTCCTCCAAGCCCTCCATGTGGTTTCGCTATATGGTAGGTAGGGACAGATTGGAATCTCGCACATCCATTCATGTCTCCAATAGCTATTGCTTCTACACAGTCCACATAAGTGATGGCCTTCAATTGTAATGCCGTCCTTGCTCCGTCTCAGGGCCCACCGCCTCCTCCTCCCAGTACCCAGCTCTAGATGCCAGACTAGACTCCAGCTCAACAGGGTCTTCTTTCTCTGCTGATTCCTCCAAGCCCAATCCCTTTCATGTGTTTTCGCTACATAGTCCGTAGGGACAGATTGGAATCTCGCTCATCCATTCATGTCTCCGATAGCTACTGCTTCTACACTGTCCACATAGGTGATGGACTTCAATTCTAATGCCCTCCTTGCTCGGTCTCAGGGCCCACTGCCTCCTCCTCCCAGTACCCAGCTCTAGATGCCAGACTAGACTCCAGCTCAACAGGGTCTTCCTTCTCTGCTGATTCCTCCAAGCCCTCCATGTGGTTTTGCTATATAGTAGGTAGGGACAGATTGGAATCTCGCTCATCCATTCATGTCTCCAATAGCTACTGCTTCTACACAGTCCACATAGGTGATGGCCTTAAATTGTAATGCCCTCCTTGCTCGGTCTCAGGGCCCACCGCCTCCTTCTCCCAGTACCCATCTCTAGATGCCAGTTAACAATGCCATCCACACTACTCAGGGCCCACCGCCTACTCTTCCTGCTATTACTGCTGCTGTCTGCCCACTCTCCAGTACCCAGCTCTAGATGCCAGGCTATACTCAAGCTCAATAGGATTTTCTTTCCCCACTGATTCCGCCAAGCCCTGTTTCCTTTTATGTGCATTCACTCGATAGCAGGCCCTGGGACGGAGTGCGAAAGGCATTAGCAACTCTCATCTGGAGTTGGGTGTAATGCATCTTTAATGACACCCCGAAGTGTGTAATCTGAAATTTGTGATTGAATGTAGAAGGCCACGTCTTCTGCTTCATCCATCGTTACCACGCTTTATCGGACTGAATTTCTGTGTATGTTACCCCGGAACTGGGACGTGGGACAGCAGTCCCTCTGTATATGTTGGGGGCATGAGATGGGAAACACCACACCCTATTGAGCCATGACATTTTTGAGCTCAGCAGACGTCCGGAGACTTCTCCACAAAAAGTATGTGGCCGTCCTGGGAGACTCCATTCAAAGATCTGTCAACAAGGATCTTGTGAAAATTCTGCAGAATGATGAATTTCGGACTGAGAAGCAGCTGAAAGGGAAGGGTGACATGTCATTTGCAAACGAAACATTTGCAAATCAAACATTCTGAAACAGTCAGAGAGGAAAGGCAGCAGCAGCAAATAACGGGGCATGGACTGGGACGCCAATCTGCTTCATGTGAGTCCCAAAGAAGAGACAGAGGAGTGGGCACAAGCAGGGGAACAGTCAGAGACGATGTGACCGTGCATGAGGTGGAGCTGGAGCAGACGCAGGGCATCCAGCAGACGCAGAGGTCGGCAAAGAAAAAGAGCAGCAGAGTGGTTGCACGCACCTCTCCAGTGTGGTCTTTTTTCACGCTGAAAGGCGATGACGGGTGCATAACAATCTGCATACTGTTCCACAGGCACATCTGCAGAGGACCGGCCTGTATCACATTTGGGTAAAACATCCCTGCTTTCCCACATGCACAAAAACCACAAACCAAAGTGGGAGAAGAACTTGCATTCTCTTGAAGGAGGAGCAACCACGTCATTGTCTCTTCTTCCACCTACATTGACTCCTTCTCCACCTCCAACTGTCATTGCTACTATGTCTCAGGAGGTTGGTGCCAGCCAGACTTAGCGGCGATGAAATCAGCTTCTGCCCGCAGGTTTTGTGTCGTCAGACAACATTTGTCGCCGCAAGATGGGTACTCCAGTGACCCCTTCAGCTCCCCTAGCTCCCAGTCCCCTCAGCCCACTATACCAGAGTTCTGCACAAGGCATCAGGCTATGGGCCCAACCAACAAAAGAGTCATCAAACTCAATTCACGTCTAGCCAAACTATTGGCCTTGCAGCTACTGCTGTACAGCATTGTGGGCTCTGCTCCCTTCTGTGACCTGATGGCTTGTGCCGAGTGGCAGTGGAAAATACCAAGCAGGCATTATTTCTCCTGCACAGCTGTTCCCAGTTTACATGCACATGTAATGGAAAACCTCTCCCGGGCATTGGCATTCTTGGAGTCTAGCCAAATCCACATCACCATGGACAGCTGGAGAACCAGGCACAGATGCATTGCCTTGCATAGCTCAGTGGGCGTAGTCTGCAAAAGGCATTACAGCACCTAGTACCCCCGCCGAGGGGTGTGGTGGGAAAGCATGGGTGCAAAAGCAGTCCTCTCCCTCCTCCTCCTGCTCCTGCATTCCTTCTACTGTCATCCCCTCTCTTTTCTACACTCCTGAAAGGTCAGCAGCGGAGGGCACTGTGGTTAAGCAGGCATGCCACTACGGCTCCCTTAAGCACACGCATTGCCAGGCAGTGCTGAAACTGGTATCCTTGGGGGAGAAAAGTCACACCGCCAGAGAACTCTTGTCCACTTTGCACAGAGAGGTTGAGGCTTGGCTGACACCCTCCCAACTCATAACAGGCTACGTGATGTGCTACAACGGGGCCAACCTTGTGGCTGTGCTGCACATGGGCCGCATCACACATGTGCCTCACTTTGCGCACATACTTAACCTGGGGGTTGAAGAATTTCCCTCCGCACGTACCCAGGACTGCAGGACTTACTGAGACAGGCTCGCTTCATCTGCAGCCATGTATGCTGATCCAGCGCCAACAGAGGCTGCCACCGCATGGACTCATTTGTGATACTGTGACTAGATGGAACTCCACCCTGCACATGCTCCAGCGTCTGGGATAGCAAAAGCTAGCCATCCGCCATTACTTGGTCAGCGTGGTGCATGGAGGCAGCGGGTCCCTTGGTACAGCCACACAACTGAGCTACTTTACCAGTGACCAATGGCTGCAGATGAAGACGCTGTGCAAGGTACTGGCCCCGTTTGAGCAGGCCACAAATGTTGTGAGTCGGGAGCGGTCAGGCTGGACAACATCATATCTGTCATCTTTCTGCTTGATAATACCTTGTGTGGCCTGATGGAAAGTGGCGATGGGAGAAGAGGGGAAAAAATGGGGGAGGAGGATGAGGGTGACATTACACTTTATAGCGCTCAGCCAGCATCAGGAGGAGCAAGAAGGGACACTGGCCAGTATCAGAAATTTCAAGAGTAGGAGGAGGAGGAAGATGACGATGATGTGGGGGAGACCATGTTGGGGCTGCTGGACAGGTCCCCTCCAAACAGCATTTGTGCTGTCACGCCCCAGGCATTGTGCAGGTGATGGAACAACAGGAACTGCTGCAGCTTGAAGAAAAGCAGGTGGATGATGAGGAGGAAGATGTTTTGGCCCCTACTGAGGGACAGGAGGAGGATGAGCCCAGGGAACCCCTCTTTCATATGTGTGTCCACATGTTGCAATGCATACGGAGGGACCCCCGCATTTGCAGCAACAAAAACCGGGATGATTACTGGCTGGCCACCCTTCTGAATTTTGGGTCAACAGGCTTGATATCTGACCGCAGTTGGCACAGTATGCCATCCAGCTTCTTTCATGCCAAGGATCCAGTGTTCTGTCCGAAAGAACCTTCAGTGGTGCTGGCGGAGTGGTCACAGACAACTGATCACGACTGTCGCCGAAAAATGTCAACCGCCTCACCATTTTGAAAAAGAACGAAAGGTGGGTTACTAACAACTATCTTCCCCCCACTGCAGATGTCATTGATTGACTGACACAAGGACTCACTGGCCAACCAAGATGCCTCTGTGAACCAACACTGCTCCTGTGCTGAGTCTGTGGCTGGCTATCACCAACACCCTGTCAGCTGAGCCTGCCTCGGTGGAATTTTTCCACTAGTTATCGCAATGTCCAGGGATGGCATTCATCGCCAATGTTATGCTTGCCATTGTGCCAGCTAGCAATATATCATTCACTTCTGCTGCTTCCGGGAGGCTGACAAACTGCAGATGAAAACCCCCAGTACTGCCACACTGATAAGTACAATTGCTTTTGCCTAATTTTTCAATTCTTTTTTTTTACTTGTCCACAACGTTATGGGTGGCATTCCTAACATATGTCATCCAAGTCATGATGCCAGCTAGCAATTATTATTATTACCAAACAGGAGTTATATAGCGTAAACAAATTATGCAGCTATGTAAATTAATTAGGGGTGCGTACATTAAATAGTAATGCGTTCTCCTGCTGTTTTGATGGCAGAAACTGTTGCTATTGGGTTGAGTTCACGCTTTCCTAATGTCCTAATGTTTATGCTGCCTTCTGGACACTGTCCATCACGCAAAAATCCTTTTTCGGTTCCCTGAAATTTTGTGGACCCATCAAAAGTTCGAGGAAATTTTCGCGAGACTGTCAGGCCTTCTCGCTCATCCCTATCTAAGGGTAAGCACAGACATTACAATCTGGTTTTACATACCCATGTAATAGGAGGAACCAATCCATTGTTTTTTTTTTCCTTGTATGGAGATATGAAGGTGGTAGCACAATCAGATTGTACTGTACAATGTATGTCTATCAAACAGATGATACAATGAGTGCATAAGACAGATTCCAGGGTAATTCAGTTATATTGTATAAAACTGGAACATTATGTTGTCACAAAATAAAAGATGTTGTTCTGTATCATTAAGAGTTATGAGGAAGGAACAATAAACACTAATAATGATACAGAAAAAGAGATCGCCCTAAAGCAATAACATTCTTTTACCGTGAGAATGCTCTGAATAAATCTCTTCAGGGTGGATGTGAAACTTCCAATCAAAAAGAATTTAAATTATACTCAATTCCAGAAACAAAAGTGTATATCATATTGCAGTTCTTCACTCCACTTAGATTAACTAGCTGCATTTTTTTCCTGTTTTTAATTTTTGTTTTTCTTCACTTTTATCTGGTGATCCTGACAGTGACACACTTCCTGTCTTAGGGGGACAACATTTTTCATTTTTGCATGTTTTCCATTTCGGCATGCAAGTAGCCTTTTCATATGTATTTGCCATTGACTTTTATGGTCATTTTACCAAAACCCTAAAGATGCAGCAAGCAAGAATTTTCGAAAATGCAAAGTGCTGCCTTCTAACAAAAGGCACTGGTGTGAAAAGCTTCATTTTAATGATAACTAGGTATCATGTGCTTTTAATGTGCTGTGACTCTTTGTTGAAGCCCAAATAAACTTGTGGCATGTTTCTCCTGTACAACAACAAACACAATGATCTTTCTATTTACCATCATAAAGAAAAGAGATTTCTGAATTCCCCTTCTGAATCATCCCTAAGATATGCTAAAAACTTTGTTGAAGTTATGTTACATAACCTGCCACAGAACGGTTTGTACATGTGACCAAAACAGACAAACTGTCACAATAAAAAAGTCACTAAAATTTCTGGCTTATATTCTGATTCTTGCTAGTTCTATAAATAGATCCCAATTATGGCACTTTCCTTTAAAAGGTCATACAACATGGGAACATTCTGAAACCTATCACTGCCATGATATGGTCAACTAAAAGGTGATAAAACATGGATGCTGAAACTGGACCTCTGCTTTGGCATGGTCAGCTGAAAGATCATTAAACATAAATGCTGGAACAGGTCCTCAGTGGTGTCAATGTCAAATAAAAAGTCATAAAACACAGATGTTGGAATTGATCAACAGTTGGGGCATGGTAAATTGAACAATCATAAAACAGGAATGTTGAGACCAGTCCTCAGTTGTGAAATGGTCAGCTAAAAGGTCATAAAACATGGATACTAGAACTGGTCCTCAGGACAAGGTCAGCTAAAAGTCATAAAACATGGAGATCTGAACTGATCCTCCATTAGAGCATGGTAACTCGAACAATCAAAAAACATGGATGCTGAAGATGGTCCTCAGTGATGTCACAGTCAGCTGAAAGGTCATAAAAAACATGAAAGATGTGACTATTTTTTAGCAATGCCACAATTAGCTGAAAGGTCATAAAACATGGATAATGAAATTGGTTCTCATTTAAGGCATGGGAAGCTGAAAAGCCATAAAACATTGACATCAGAGCTAACCCTCAATGAGCGCATGGTAACTTGAATGATCAAACATTAATTTCTTAAGCTGGTCCTCAGCAATAGCACAGTCAGCTCAAAGGTCATAAACAATTGATGCTAGAGCTGGCCCTCAGTCATGGCATGGTCAACAAAACATAAATGCTGAAACAGGACCCCAGAGATGACATGGGCAACTGGAGGTCCTAAAACATGCTGGAACTGGTCCTCAGAGAGATCATATTATCTTCCTATCACATTCCTCTCCATTTTCACAGGTCATCCATTTTCACACTTTCCTAAACCAAAAGTTATTGGGTCTAATGACTATGTCAGCAATAAGTGTAAATGGTCTTGGGCAGTCATCCCCTTTGCTACTTTTTTGTACATTCTAAATATCAGAAGCTTTTTTAAGGTTTAGATAGTTATCAATCAATAGCACACTTGTTTTTTATTCACTGCAAGGCTTTGTGGATTTGTTTCCTATCAGTATTATGAGGTTTTCAGGTTTTATAGTTTATTTATCTTATAGCGCTCACTTACTGGTTATATGTTTTTTGGAGATGGCTTTTATTCACACCACAGCTCTGCACTGTTCAAAGAAATGTGCAAAGTGCAAATACAATGTAAACCTAAAACACCCCACATTACATTTCTTTCAATTGCTCCCCTTTCCAAAAGAAAACAAAATAAAATTGAAAGTTAGGCATTTTTAAGCCTATTCTTCCTGAATAACTATGTCCTGCTGCTGGTCAGTTATACAAAGCTAAAGGAAGTGATGACATTCAATTCTTACACTAGAAAAGGGGACCAACCACCAGTCAGTTTGGGACTCTTGAGATGTACCTGGACATTCTGAACCTCACCATCACATTGTGACCCCGTTCTCAGGAATGTAAATCGTGGTGAGCAGAGTCTGAGTATCTTGTTTGGCAACATTCCTCGATTCACTCATTGTGTCCTAGTGACAATACAAGATCTACATCACAAAACACGTATAGAATTTCCATAAGCCCCAAAAGTTTCCCCTCTTTGGAGAAACCTCATGGATCCTTCCAGATATCTGGCATTGAAGAGAAGGGAGAAATGACAATGCTTTGGAAAGATACTGTGGAAATTGAATAAAATAGAAACAAACAAGAAGTAATGTTAACTAAATTATAATACAATGGATGACCAAAACAGTAAAAACTATTTTGTATTAGAAATGATGCCAAGGTACAAACTCCTCCAGTGGGTGAACTATGTAATGCAATCTAGAACTGTGCTGAGGTCCTCACACACTGGTTGTTGATCTGCAGTCAAGTTCCATACATCAGGATTTCAGTATGTGGATGTAGGGGATAGAAGTTCATAATACAAAGAGTGCAGGTCCACACCCACTACACCGACACTACAAGGGTAGATGTCCTTTAGTATCCGGCATTGACTTTGTTTTTGAATAATTTCTTTCAAGTTACTTGTGATCTGTGTTCCTTTTATGGAAATTTACTTTCACCTTCTCCAATTTCTCTTCCTGAGTGATTGTTATTGTCATATTTACTTGAATGCTACCACAAACATATCAGTTTATACATCAGGAGTGACACTGTCCTATTTCTTTAAATATTACATATTAACCTCCTGAACAGTTAATTCTGTCTGGTTTTATATGTCTAAAAGCGGTACATTGGTTTTCATGAAAATTTATTTTGCAGTATATTTTATTCACGTGAGTATAAAAAAGTGTGACAAAATCATGTCAAAATAATAAATAAATAAATAATAAATTGTTTTTTTTTTTTAATTTTTCAAATTAAAAAAAATTTAATATACTCATACTATTATATTATACTGTAAAATAAATGTTCATGGAAGACAATGTACTGCTTTTACACATATAAATTCACTGAATTATATTCAATAGTGTTATTTTGTATTGAATGCAATACAAATAGATTTGAATTTCCCGTCCCGCCCCGGGAACTCCCTGTTGACTCATCGAGTGCAGAGGAAGCCGGCCAGAAGAAGAAAGGGACGCCGGCGGATCGGGTAACACTCGATTTACTATAACTTCCCATAGGTTTACCTACCCCGAGTGTGACTCGGGGTTACCACTTTTAGCTTATGTTTTCTGCACCGAGTCTCGGGGTTACTGCTCAGGGGGTTATTATAACTAAAACTTGCACAGGGAGTAATGTTCTGCCATTGCTTACTGCTTAACTTATCAAAATTCTAGCTACCTGTAAACCATAGGCTTGATTCAATAAAGCTGGAGAAGACCTAGAATGGATCTGGTCCAAGATTGAAAACATTTATCAACTGATAGCAAATGATTTTTAAGAAATCCATTCCAGGTTTGCTGGATAGCCCAGGTTCTTCCATGATAGTTTATCTTCTCCAGTCTAGAATAGCTTTAAAAAATCAGGCCCAGTGTCTCATGTAGTCCAGGAGTCAGACACAGCTGGTGTTGCCTGGTAGTCATGAGATTCAAATGGTCACTACTTTCTGAGCCATTAACTCAATAGAATTAAATCAGGTGTTGGGACTTCTTCCTACATGCTTGTTCTGGGTCAGTGTTAAAGCCAGAGACAGCCAAGTAACTAGAATTCAGAGGGGTCAACAACAGCATCTTCCATACTTTTTGAGGGGGACGTTTACATTGTTATAAAAGAAACATGCAGTAAAAATATGAGGCTGCTACTTCTGAAAATGCTAAGTGTCTGGCTTTCTGATCTCTGCTTTTACCAGCTATGTGGTTATTCTGAGTGAGTTAAACAAAAAGTAGGACAGAGACAGCCAGGCAACCAGCATTTTTAGAAAGGGATCACTAATAGGCACACCTGTATTTCTCTTGTAAATTTATCCATTCTGTAAAGCACACCTTCAGTTCAAGGCCAGAGATAAAATCCAGAAATTATTTTTTTTTAAATCAGAAATTCTTCTAATTGTCCTTTTAATTTACACCTTTTATAGTTCATCTAATTTGTTCAGATTCAGCAAGATGTTGGCTGCACTTCAAGAATTTCACACTGAGGAACCATTTACAACCAGATTGTAAGGTATAAGGCCAATGGGAAAAATGTAGATCAATCTTGAGGGCACATGACCAGCTGCTTGATATACATAGCAGGCTTTGATCCCATTGAGAGGGGTGACATACCTCCCACTTTTGGAGATAGGGACGTGGGTCACTTTTTGTAGGCAAATGACACGTCACACTACTGCCATGTCTCTATTTAGCAGTTCATAAAAAACAAATATGCAAAAAAATTACTGGCCACACCAACAAGTGTTTATTTCAATACAATGCTCCTTTTTAAAAAAATGTGCAATCATTTAGAAGCTGGATGGCTTTTAGCTTTGGTGCTAACACTTTTTAATGGTTAAATAATACAATATTATAGAGGTGTATATACCCATACAAAAAGAGGCACAACTGAGGAGGAAAGCCAGGGAAAGAGGGACACTTCTTCCAAATCAGGGACAGTTGGGAGGTTTAAGGGTGGGGAATCCTAATATGTGTATAGGCAACTTAGACATTTAAGTAAATTTTAGTGACAGGTCCTCAAGTGGTTCACAACAACCACTGTGAGTCCTTTTTTTAGTGCTGTAAACTGTTTGGTTGCTTTGGACAACAGCTTCTCATCAAACAGCTCCAGGTAAGGTATAATGGAGAAATTCAGAGGCTTCCATTAGTGTTCATCTAAAATACAACCCTATGGTTTTATTCCAATTTTTACTGTTCTGAAAGGCAGGAAGAAGTCACAAGAAGGAGCACTAAACTCACCTCATTTGCCCTCTAAAGGGTACCAACACTCTTGCTCTGGATTTTAAGAGGAGGATGCAGTAACTCCCCTTCACATGCACATTGGGGTTTTTTGGTACCAAGGATTGTCAACAGCAGATCTGAACAAACAAAAGTGCACAAACAAGCAGGTGACTTTGTTTTAATGCAGACGCGGGATGACATATATTTTCTGTAATAGTGCTGCTGGCTCTATTTTTCTAATAAATTAAAATTGTGCTTTACTTACTAGTTGGCCTTGCATTTGGAAATCCAATAAATTGGTCTCAATCTTGACTGCCTACCTAAGATCATTTCAGTTAATTAATAAAAATGATTCCCCTTTTTTAGTGCAAAGATGGCTTGTAGTTTACTGATTGATCAATGTAATAAACAAGGTGTTTTCCCACTATTTTGGATTGTATTAAGGATAAAACGCTGATTGAAATTGCTACATATGTGGCTAAACACAATTCTTCATTTATCATTTTCCAGTCCGAGTTTTGAATCAGCTTAATTTTGATTGCTATTTTAGACACTCTTATAAACAAAGCAAAAGTTGGAAATCTGTTTTGGTTCCAGGTGGATGAGCTGTGATGCTTATCAGGTCTTTACATTAGCCAGCAGTGCAAATCACCTCCTCCCTCCACCCAGGTGGGGCTTGCAGGCTGATTTGAATTGTCAATAAGTAGCCCTGGCACTGTAGATTGAGTAATGTGAAACCTGTGTGTCACACCCAGCCTGATACTGGCTCCCCTCCCCCTGAAGGAGAAAACGCAGCAGGTGCAAAGGTTTCAAAGCACACTCATCTCCAGATCCAGAGGTACGCACCTCCAGGTTCTCCTATTTTTCTCTAACTGTAACCAGGATTCTCCTCCACCCATAACCTGCTACATATGGATCTATCCTAATCCTGGAATGGTCACAGTCTAGGTAAGTCTGCTTTTACCCCACCTGAGCTTTCCAGGCAGTGTTTGTACCTCATATTCAGGCTGTTCCCATTTTTCTATTTTGAAATGTTGAGTTTAGTTACGGTTGCTGGTAGTAGCTAGCTGTTGCAGTGCCAGCTTTCAAGGCAAACAATCAGCAAGGTCACTTTTTCTGGGCTCGCTGCTCCTTCCAGAATATCTGCGTTCTACGATGTTTGCTTTAGGATGCCCTTTGTCCCATCTTGAAATTATTTCCCCACTACGATTTCTACAATGATTGATTTGTAGAATTGTTTTATTGCCTGTAAAGTAAATATTCTTTCAGGAGCCTCAGGCCATAGTACACTCTGTACCCATGTGGACTCCATGTGAACCTCAGGATATTATTGGATGCTGCTGCAAGACTTTGTCAACCAATATCCTAATGTGACTTCAAACTTCATTTTTACTCCTATTGGCCATTTTTAAATTGTTCCTGGATCTTTTGCATCCAAATGCTTACATGTGGAGAGATCTAAATTTCATGTGGGAATTTAGATCATGTGGACTTTCTAAAGTTTGTTGGCATTAGCTAGTGTGTGGCTCCAAGAAAAACCTAAATCTCCCATTTATTTATTTTTTTTCAGTTAAACTTCTGTTTTAACTGTGATTAAAAAAAATCTGCTTCTGCAAAGCTCCAGTGGTTTAACGTGAACCTGTCATTAAAGTGAACAAATTCATAACCTGCATATATATATATAAGGAACAACCAGATGATACAGCTGGTTTACATTTATTCTGTGCAGCAGTTGTGGCAAAGCATACATGGTTAATGCCCACTACACTAATGTACTGTGAGCTGTGGATATAGCAATTTTTGTGTAGGGGTTCCCTAAAGACCTGAAAGTTATTTCTTTTATAAAACGGTTGAGAAACGCTGTTAAAAGGTCCCAGGCAATTGTAAATCACAAATAGTATGATTCTCTGCAAAATGTCCATACTAAGCACAAACCTTTTCACAGTGGTTATACAATCTGTTCTTTCCTATGAAGCAGGCTTTTCAAATATTAGTCATTTATCTTGGTAACATTATCTAAATGTTAGCTGCTTTTCATTTTAATTCATGGCAAATCCCATATTGTTGCAGAGCCCTGTTATGTCATGAATATAAATTGTGACCGTTTATGTAAATATTGATGGGTTGAATTTGAAGTGTACAAAGAGAGAGATAACACAAAGACTTGAAAGATTATATTATTTAATAATAAAGACAGATAGATAAAAATGCAGGCACAAAGACTTAGATGTAACAAAAATACTTAGCTGCGGAAGTGGGTTGCATTCATCCAAGGAGTCTTCCAAATTAATGGCTTGGCAGATGATCAAAAACATGTTGCATACAGTTAGTTCTGGTCAAGACTAGTTAATTAGGTATGGCAATGTGTTTTTAACTACTCAGGAAGGAACTAAGACAATAGCCAGTGTTTTACCAGTACTGACCAATGATCATCCTTTAACCAGCATTTTACCTTATAAGGATACCAGTTAAAGGATATGCTGCATTCCTTTAGGATGACCTCATATACGGTTTACATATACCAGTAAAGCATTATTGTTGGTGAGACATAATTGATATTAAATAAATTGTGCTAACCCAACAAGCCCCAAGGCAGGACTGAAGTTGCCTTGTCCTTGTATAGGCCTCTGCAATGAATGCTGCATATTTTAGGTACAAGAAAGGTCTGTAAGGTGCATTGTTGCATGCTGCCTGCACTGTTCTAAAGAGACCCTGTCACCAAATTATTTTTTTTTCAATCTTTCCAAAAGAATATTCTGGTCATTTACAACAATAACCAGCTGTTTAGTATTGTATAAGTTCCCTCTGTGCCATCAAAATGCCTCTAAACTTTGGAGGCCTGGACTTAACAAGAAGGTGTCCTGTGGTATCTGGCACCAGGATGCAGATTGGGTATTTGGCACTAGCAGATTAGAGGTAATGGTTGGTCTCCATGGATTGTTCTCTCAACCTGTCCCCAGATAAATGATACGTTAACACATCTGCATGGTCCTAAAGATGTAAAGAAATGTAATTCATCAGACGAGGTCAATTTCTCCCATTGTCCTATGGTCCAGTTATGATGCTCACATGCCCATTGTAGGCCCTTTTGTTGAAGGACAAGGTCAGCATGAGCTCTCTGACTGATTTGTGGCCTTGTAGCCCCATAAGCAGCAGTTTGTTTTTAGTAATTTGTTCTACGGTTAGTATTCTGTGGGATGGGACTAGGTGGGCTTTCTTACACACACACACACACACACACACACACCTCTCTGTATTTGTCCCACCAACCATTGCATACTGGGAACAACTTTTTTGTTCTGACCCATTTAGTCACTTGGATCTTTATATTTGCCCATCCCTTTACAGTTATTGTAATAGGAGAAATAACCTTCTGAGTGGTAACCCAAAGTGTGGCTCAAGATAAAAACAGCTGATAGTGCTAACCCGGAGCCACATTTGGGGTAGCTAAAAAATAAAGTATAAAGACTTACCTGATCCCACCAGCGTTCTCCAGTGTCCTGGCCATCTGATCCAATTCTCTGGCCACATCCTCTTTGTGTGTTGACGTTTCTGGTGCGTGCGAGGGAGCGTGGTGGGAATTTTAAAATATTTTGGATGTGATGCAGGTATTCTCACCAGACTCGTAGTTATTACTCAAGTGACACTCGATTATTTTCTTTCATTTCTCCTCCAGCAGCTACAAAAAAAAGCCATATAGTGAAGGAGTTGTGCCAGTGAATGGTATTTGGAAACTCCAGAATAAAGGAGTTATGACTTTCAAGAAGAGGGTTGCAATAGGCTACTGACTTTCCTGGAGTAGTCATTTTCTAGCAAGTTCAGAGGCACTTTACAAGGACACAATGTTTTATGGAAAAGGAAAAACCCTGTACATTGGCATCTCAAACCCTTTTTTATTTGTTCCTTGTTGCTTTAGAGCTGGCTGCCATTTTGTAGGTCACATGATCTTTTTTTTTTTTTTTTTTTTTTTTTTTTTTTTTTTTATCCTGGACAGAAAATGATTTCATAGTTGGGGTGGGTGATCAGCCACTTCTAAAAACAATAGACTGTTATTTCCAAAATATCTGTGTTTCCAATAATGCTTATTCAGCAATAACAGCACAAATTGTAAAAAATAAAAAAAAATAAAAAAAAAAAAAATTACATTATTTTAAGTATGATTTGCAAATTTAAATTATGTTTTATGTATGACAGGGTAGCTTTTAAAAGGAATACTCTGGAATTAGGTGTGAAACAAGGGCCTTTTATAGTCCCTCGTCCCAATTCCCCTTCCTCTTGCTTTCTCCTGTGTTAAATTTCCCGACCATGGTACATCAACTTTCCCAGCAAGGGGTATCGGTATCTTGCCTTGTATTACAGGTGGAGTTGCTTACCTGGCAGGTCGATCTGTTACATGAAATCTTCTTGCTCTGTATATCTGTGTTGTAGGAGTTAAGAAAGGGCAAAATCTGCTTTTTGGAGACTTGTCACAGGAACAAGTGTCATCATTGGGAGATCCCCCCCCCCCCCCCCAAATTCAGAGGAAACTCCTTTTTTGTCCTCCAATGCCTGATGACTTCAGTGATCAGGACAATTGAGGAAAGAGACTATATTGGTAGTTGTGTGCTAGTGTAAAGCTATGTACACACTTGCATTGGTTCTGGTCTGATAATCGGCTCAGGGCCGATATCAGCTGATAATCAGACGTGTACAGTGTCCATCGTCCAAACGGCCGTCCTGGCGGATCCATGGATGACTATCGTAATGGAAGTGAAGGGGGAGAGCTCCTTCGTTCTCCCCCCACTCTCTCATTAGAGCAGAACGGTGCTGTATGTACAGCACTCATTCATGCATCGTGCAATCCTTAGTCGTTGGAAAGGATCTTGACAATTATTGCACGTGTGTACCCAGCCTAATTCTATGGGTCACATCTGATGGATAAAGAAACATAATTGGAAATGAAACTGTCTATAGAGCTAATGTATCTGTCCTTCCATGTAGTTTATCTTCCAATTTGAATGATCGACATGTTCTCCAGAATATTTACCAGGGAAATTTGAGGATTATCTCATTAGGTACAAGTGTACATTGCTTCCTCAAGGATTTCCCTTTTAACAACCTCTCCAAACTCTGTACTGGCTATTCCATGACGCCTCTTGCTAGTATACCAGGTATTATGAATTATGACAGTGGTGAGTGCGGTTTGCAGCTTACAGAACCAGTCTTTCTACTGATGGATGAGATACTATAACTTGGGACTAATTCTTTCCAGGCTGGAATACAATGGTCTAGAGTGAGGATGGCTTTCTCCTTGCAAGAACACTGATGGCAGATGGATGACATGGTGTTACTTGTTCTTGCTAATATTAAAATATATTTAAACTGCTGTCTAGTAAGAAAAAGTGTTTTGGTCACACACAAGTTGATAAGAGGAATGGGGGGTCCCCTAGTTACAAGGGGACCAGTCCCCTTGTAACAAGGGGACACCCCATTCCTCCCATCAACTTTCACAAGTCAAATTAGAGCACCTGCAAGCATCATTATTCATTTTTTGTGGTTCCCTCTGTAAAAGCCCATAAAACACCTAGAGATAGTGTCAGTATTGGGAGGAACAAAGCAATTTGCAACAATAAATTCCTCATTTTACGTGTGACTAAGATGAGTTGAGTAAAGATTTCATATTGGTGTCGGTCTGCCCTACATACCAGTCATGTGATTCACTGTTTGAGAAGGCAAACAATTAAACCTTATACAAATATAAAATGGTGACTAAAAGTAGTCTGTAATAGATAATCACACATTGATATGCTAAAGTTAGGCACTTGGTGCAGAAATAAATACATTCATTAAATGTTGTAAGGATATATCCTAAATTATATTTATAAGCTTGCTAAATGCCATATTGGATGCTATTCTGGTTTTCATTGATGCTTGTATGAAGTAAACGCATATTTCTTTTTATTTTTTTTGTATCTGTGACTTATTGTCGTTTTTTCTTCTCTATCTAGTTGTTAATGTTTGGACCCATTGACATATATAAAACAGACACGTTAAAAGAGTTTTTTCACTTGCAAAATGGACAAAGGAGTCAGTGTTCCAAATCCCTATGCTGGGGTCAACATACCTAGAGCGCAACTTAAGAGCAGCTTTGTCCGGAACACCATTGGTGAAGACCTTGATGGGGTAGTTTTTGCCAACCCCTCAGTGGTGCTAAGCTACCCCACTTACTCATCTACAGATCGAATCAACACTGAATCTTCAACTGCCGCTTCGTGGGAGGGCAACAAAATTCACGCCCAGGAATCGTGGAGGCGGCCTTATAATCCATATGCCTCCGAAAAGCCTCAGAATGGAGGTCACCCTAGTTCCATGTACACCATCGACCTAGACAAGCAATACTATAGGGAGTCCCCAAAATCTGATGAAAACCCTTGCTGCTGCTACCCCTGTTGTAAATGTTGTACATGTTGTCGAAAGTCTTTCTGTGTCATCTCCTAAATAACCCTTTTCTCTTAAACATGGTCTAGCCAAGCGGTGACTCTCCCTTTTGAGCCACAAAAAGACTTCCCAACTGATTAGGAAGGAAAACACTTTTGCATGTTGGTAAGAAGCTATAAACTTGAATTCCCTAAAATTCCAAAGAAATCACATTACTTGGGATTCTTTTTACCATGATCCCATATTGTGCAATCACAAGGGACTTGTCGGCCTTCTCTGGGTAGGGTCGGTTGCCAAAAAGCTTGAGAATAAGGAACCAGTCTTTGAATTGTTTTGTTCATAGTATTTTTATGCCAACACACTTTTAGCTGGGAAAATATTTTTCGTTTTTTTTCCACATTGTGATCACCAAATACCATTTACATTTCTTTAGTGTGTGTGTTTGTGTGAAGTAACCTATAAAGGTCACCTAGGTGGCTAATATTCATTAACAATATGATTTAAGTATGATGTATACTATCAGTATTCAATGTCTTATATCCAACACTCAGATCAGGTAGCAGATCAGATGTTTTTAATGTCTGGCTCAGATCTGCATGATGAAGGAACTACATTGTAATAACCAACTGCATGGGTAAACTGGTCAATTTTCTGCAATTGCCTTTTTTAAATTGCCAGTTATGTGCTCTATAGAACCAACACACAGTAAATGTTTTACCAGTGTAATTGTCAATTTGTTGTTGGGTATAACTTGAAAGACTGAAAATGCCAAACCATTTGTATTGTCCTTTACTGCTGAAATGAGATACATGTCTACTAACGCCGTGTCCCACGATAGGACCTGCTATTGTGGTGTGGGAGCTCAACCATGTCTAGCATATTGGAAAATGTAATTTGTTCAAACTTTTTTCTTGTAAAAGCTACCCTGTTGCTAGTCTTACCAAAAAAAAAAAAAAAAAAAACAACTGTACAAGATTACAACTTGGGTAGCAACTCGAGTCTACACTAATTTATGAGCTATGACCACCATTGGCATCTCAACACTTTGCTTACAGTTCCATAGGGGCCAGTTATTAAAACAAATGACAGCAAAGTGCAGTAGTTTTTATCTGCCAATCGCAGTCATAGCTCTTAAATAGAGCAAATATTGTCAGCTGTCCGACAGGGAGCATTAAGTGTAGCTGCTTATTTTTCAGGCTATCACTCCCGTCAAGTTCCTTTGTGGAACTTGGCCCCTTAATGTATACTTCCATAGGATGCAAAGCCTCAAACAAATGTAGATACAACTGCCAGACAAATGGCATATTGGTCATGCAGACCACGAAGAAGCATTAGTCTAGATTTATTGTCTTCACAATCGCATACCTTGCATGATATATCTCACACTTTTGGTCCATTTTTTTGTCCATTTGTGTGTTTTTTTAAAAAGTAAGCTTGGGTATTTGAATGCTTGCAAATTACACTTTAAATCCCAATTGTTCTTAAATTGTTGTTCCTTTCTTTGTCACTGCATGTCAATGTTCATTGGATGTCTTTTCAAAAGTATGCCTGATACTCTGTCCTTGTGCCATGTTGCCAAAAAGCCTGCATTTTTGCTGGCCAATGATGTGGTCCCTGTTCAGATCCTTCCATGGATTATCTTGTTCTGTGGTTATTGGGAATGGTTTACGGAGATTTGAATTCCAAGGATAAGGCTTGCATAATCTCCCGGACTCAGTTCACAGAATGTCAACTTTGAAGATCAGAGGACTACAAAACCTGAGGGTTCAGAGCACACAATAGGGGCTTTGTCTACCTGTAGCCTAAGACAGCTGCCTCATTGTCCATACCTTCAAGATATACTGGTTCTTCTACAGAACTTTGGCATGAGAACAAGTAGCTGAGAGCAGAGAAGTGTTAACCCATAAAACCTGTGATGGTGCCAGGCCAGCTCAGTGATGTGCAATGCCATTTGTTTGTTTTATATATGTAAGTGTAATTAAAAGACAAATGTTCAAATAATAAATTATGTATGTTGTGACTGGTGTCTTATGTGTGTTTCCTCTTCCAAACTACCTTGTGCAACTAGACCAACATTTACCTATTGGTAATTGGTTAATGTTCTGCACGCATTCTTTATTGAGCTGAGCTTAGTTATTTCAAAGCCATTATTTCTGGCTATGGATGCCAATGGATTGGTGTAAGGCCAATGTGGTTCCTATCCCAAAAAGTCATTACCAGGTAACTACAGACCGGTAAGTTAATGTCTATATAAAGGTCCTAGAGAGTTTGGTAAAGAACCACATAGAGGCGTTTCTGATTAAAAAATAATATAAGTGAAAGTCGGCATGGCTTCAAGAAAGACTGAAGTTGTCAGGAAGTAAGCAAACGGATAGACAGTGGAGTAGCAATTGATATAGTGTACTTTGGACTTTGCTGAAGCATTTGACACCTACCCCACAGATGGTGAATATGTAAGTTAAGGTCAATAAATTTGGAAAAGTCATGGATGGAGAACTGGCTTAAGGACCACATCCAGAGAGTAGTGATTTATGATTCATACTCTGAATGGTCTAAGGTTATTAGTGGTGTACCCCAGGGTTCAGTGTTGGGACCTTTACTGTATATCATTTTTATAAACAGTATAGAGTTTGTGATTAAAAGTACCATTTCTGTGTTTGCAGATGACACCAAACTATGTAATGGAATTAAGTCCATACAGGATGTCTATAATCTACAAGCAGACCTGGATGTACTGTTTGATTGGGCAGCCAAGTGGCAAAT